>NC_080678.1:7724925-8092425 GCF_030445035.2 Dasypus novemcinctus
TATTTATCACCATGATGCAGTTCGTCAGGACGGACATTTGATATGTAATTCCTGATGCAGTTGAACATTTTAAATGTGTTTTGTAAAGGTGTTCATCCCTTCTCCCAGCGATGCAGCTGTGTGAGGAAACTATCATGACGATTTGAGGGCTGCGTTTCAACAAGCGGTTCTGACTTCCAGAAGACGCCCTGCTTCCTGCCTCCTCTGCTTGCGCCTGGCCAGCTCTGCTTGGGAAAACCAGGGTCTCACCTCCTCTTCACGGGACAGTTCTTGGAAAGGGCCCTCCCAGAACAGGAGAGCCCAGCAGGAAATTTGCCTTCATTTGTCTTGCAAATTAAACTCTATTTAACCCCACAAGTGGCTCCTTGAACAGGCTCTACTGTTACCTACCCTGCATACATTACGGAGATTTCAGGTTTTCAGCATTACATTAGATGGGAAAGATCCAAAACTTCTAGGTTTTTAAAACCAAAAGAACTCTAATATGCCAAAATGGGGGCAGTCTGGAGGAAAAGTTGTTTTTCTGTGCTCCATACCAGATTATAATCATCAAGCAAAACCTGAAAATTAAAGACAGAAGATGATCCCAGTGAGTCCTTTTGTTATTTTTTTTCCCAAAATACATGAAAAAATTAAAGCCCATATCTGTAATTTTTAAAAAAGTATCTTCAGGAATCCAGACTTTAAAACTCTCGGTTTTGAAGGAATTATATGATCATCTAATTTATCGTAGAGGTATCTATTCTCCAATGGTGGATCAAGGAATAGTTTGGACAACTTGTAAAATGGAAGCTATTCCATATAAATTGGATAATAGTGTGTCAATGTCTACAAAAACTTCTGTTGTGATTTTGACTGGGAATGTGTCAATCTAGTGATCTGGAAGAAGTAACATTTTAACAATATGACAGTCTACCAATCCAAGAACATGGTATCCTTCTCTGTTTATTTAGGTATTCTTTTATTTATTTCGTCAGGATTTTGCAGTTTTCAGTATGCATATCCTCAAATATCATTAGATAGAAAACAATTTTCTGTTTTTGCTGCCACTGTAAATGAAACTACATTTAAAAATTTAATTTCCAATCTTAGTTATTCTTATATAGAAATGCAGTTGGTTTTGTATACTGAGTAGCTCTTTTTCTATCTTTGGGATTTTCTATGTAGACAATCATGTTTTCATGAATAGAAAGTTTTATTTCTTCCTTTGCTAAAATAAAACATGTGCCTTTTCTGTCTTTTCCTTGCTGAACTGGAATGGCTGGGTCCTCCAGGTTAAGGGTGAATGGAAAGGTGACACGGAACATCCTGGGCTACTGACCTCGGGGTGGGGGAGGAGCATTCGCCTTTTACCATGAAGTACAAAGTCAGCTGTAGAGATTTGATAGATGACTTTTAATTAAAAAAAAACAAACAAACATTTCTTTTATGCATCTATTGAGATGCTTTTCAGATTTATCTTAAATTTCCTGATGGTATTTTGGATTCATTGATTTTTGCATTCTAGAGCTAAACTCCTCTTGGTCATATTGCATCATTCTTTTATTTTATACATTTCTGGATTCAATTTCCTTATATTCTTGAGGGTTTTTGCATTTATGATCATGAAGGTTACTGGCCTCTAGTTTTAGTCTCTTTTAATGCCTTTATCTGGTTGTAGCATTAAGGTAATAGTGACATCATAAAATAAGTTGGAAAGTATTCCCTCCTTGTGTATTTTCTTAAAGAGTTTTTATAGAACTGATATTATTTCTTCCTTAAGTATTTGGTAGTATTCCCCAGTGAAGCCATATGGGCCTGAAATTGTCTTTATGGAAAGGTTTTAACTACAAATTCAATTAGTATAATAGATACAAGACTATTCGAGTACCTATTTTTTACTGAGTGAGCTTTGGTATTTTGCATCTTTCAAGAAATCTGTTTTTCTAATTTGTCAAATGTATGGGCACAAGTTGATTGTACCATGTACTTAGCTTTTTTCATGTCAGAAGGATCTATAGCAATGTCTTCTCTTTGAGTCTTAATCAGTAATTTGTAACTTTCCTTCTTTCTTGGTCTGTTTAGAGATTGATCAGATTTATTGACATTGTTCAAAGAACCACCTTCTGGATTCACTGATATTTTTTATTACTTTTCTGTTTTTTATTTCATAGATTTCTATTCTTTATTATTTCCTTTCTGTTTGCTTTTTTTCCCCTAGATTCTTAAAGTGGAATCTTTGATCACTGATTTACAATCATTTTTCTCCTAGCATACTTAACATTATATATTTCTCTAAAAGCACTGTTTAGACTGCATCCTAAAGTTTTGATAGGTTGTGCTTTCATATTCATTCCATTGAAAATATTTTCTAATTTCCCTTGTGACTTCCTCTTTGAACCTTGAGCTATTAAGAATATTCATTTGGATTTTCCAGATAATCTTTTTGTTACTGATTTCTTAAATTAGAAAATCTTTTGAATAAATTAGCTATTCCATTGTGGGCAGAGAATAGACTCTGAGTAAACAGAATACTTTCAAGTTTATTCCAAATTATACCATGGCACAGAATATGGCCAATCTTGGTAAACAATCCTGATAAACTTGAAATGAATATGTATTTGGCTTCTGTTTAGTGGAGAGTTCTATAAATGTCAATTAGGCCAAGTTAGTGGATTATGTTGCTTATGTTTTCTATATCCTTATTAATTTTAGGTGCACTTGTTCTATGGATTACTGAAAAACAAGTGGTGAAATCTTCATCTCTAATTGTGAACTTGTCTTTTTCTGCTTTCCATTTCTGTTTCATATATCGTGAATCTCTGTTGTTAGATGTAGAGACATTTAAGACTGTTGTATCTTCTGGGTGAATTAACACTTTTCTGACTGTGTAATGTCTCTCTTTATCCCTAATGGAGAGGGATATCATCTGTAGGCTACTTTGTCTAATATTAATATCATCACTTCAGGTTTATTAGGGTTAGAGATAGCATGGTATATCTTTAACTTCCTTTTACTTTTAACCTATTTCTTTCTAATTAAAGTGGGTTTCTTATAGATAGTACAGAGTTGGGTCATGCTTTTTCCTCCCACAATTTGACAATGTCTGTTTCTTAATTGGTGTGCTTAGGCCACTTGCATTTCATCTAATTACTGACATGGTTAGATTGAAATATGCCATCTTGATAGTTTTTTTCTAATTCTACCAAGATTCTATGTTCCTTTTTTTTCCTTTTCTGCCTGATTTTGAATTGAGTATTTTTTTATGAATCCATTTTATCTTTACCATTGGGTTACTATTTATATTATTTGAGGAATATTTTATTCATTTCCCAAGGTTTTAAGATATATTTCCTTAACTAATCACATTTTACCTTCAAACAATATTTTGCTTCATGTCTAAAAACCTTGCTACAGTACACTCCCATGTTCTCCTTCTACTCTTTTATGATTTTGTTGTCATACATTTCACTTTTACATATGATACGAATCCATAATACATCGACACTATTTTGCTTTAGACAGTTAAGGGTCTTTTACAGTGATTAAAAATAAAACAATAATGTCTTTTATAATTAACTTCATTTTAACCATTTCTTGGCATCTTCATTTCTTTGGGTAGATCCAAGTTTCTGACTGGCCCCATATTCATCCTATCCAGAGAATGTTCTTTAAATTTCTTGCAGTATGTGTCTGCTGGTAATAAAATCTCTCAATTTTTGTTGGTCTGGAAAAGTCTCTACAGGTATACCTCATTTTATTGTGCTTTTGCTTTATTGCACTTTGCATTTTTTTTAAATATACAAATTGAAGGTTTGTAGCAACCCTGCATTAAGCAAGCCTATTGATGCCATTTTTCCAAAAGCACGTGCTCACTTTGTATCTCTGCGTCACATTTTAATTAAGGGTTTTTAAAGATATAATGCTATTGCACACTTAGTGTAAACATAATTTTATATGCACTTTGAAACATAAAACTCATGTAACTCAATTTATTGCAATGGTCTGGAACCAAATCCACAATATCTCCAAAGTATGCTTGTATTTCTCCTTATTTTTTGAAAGATATTGTTCTGGATCTAGTTACTCTCCTTCACTACTTCAAAGATGTCACTCCATTGTCTTATGGCTTGCATAACTTCTGACGAAAAGTCCAATGTAATTCTTACCTTTGGTGCTCCTCTTATAATGTGGTCTTTTGTACTAGCTGTTTTTAGAAATTTTCACTTCATCTTTGATTTTCAAAAGTCCAAATACATTTTCTTTTAAATTAATATTTATCTTGCTTGACATCTTTGAAGTACTTAAATTTTTTAAAAAAAATTCTTGGCTATTATCCTTCCAAATAATAATTCTGCTCAGTTTGCTCTCTTCTCTTTCTGGAATTCCAATAGCATGTCTATATTACTGTCCCACAATATTTAATACTGTCTCATAATACTTGGGCATTCTATTTTTCCCCTACTCATTTGTGTTAGGGTAATTCCTTTAACTTATTTTCAAGTTCACAGATTTCTTCCATATGGGTCTACTGAAGAGTTTGTTGAATGGATACTTTACCAATCTTACTGTTTTTTGTTTTTTTGAAACAAGGCATCGGGAATTGAACCTGGGACCTCTGAGACCTCATACATGCACAACAGGCCTTCGACCACTGCGCTGTACCTGCTCCACTAGTGTGTCTTTTATTTCCAGGATTTCCATTAGACTCTTTCCTATAGGTGTCCTCTCACTGGTGAAATTCCCCATCATCTTGCATGAGTTCCGCCTTTATACTAGGATCTTTAATAATTTAACAGTTACTTTAAATTCCCTACGTGGAAGTGCCAATATGGATCATAATTAAGTCTGGATCTGTTAATTGCATATACTGCTGGACAATGCTTTTAGTTGCTTTTTAGTGTCTCAATTCTTCCATGACACATTACAGCCCATGACAGGTGTTTGTCTGAAAATGGGCGTGCCTCCTCTGTCCTGTGGAGAGGTACAGCCGTTCAGGCGGGAGTTCAGCTCAGGCTGGCGTTCTCTGGGGTCAGCACAAGGTCTGGTTTCCTGGAGGGTTTTTCTCAATGTTCCTGCTCCACCTTCAGCTTCAGCTCTGGGCACAGGCGCCTCTACCTCCAGGCCGCTGCCTTCCCCAGGGGCAGGCTGCTGCTGCACGTTAGTTATTTGCAGGGTGGGTTTTTGGTTGCCCTCATCCCTTTGCAGATTTTGGCAGGCCCTGCGGCCCTGGCAGATTTTGGAGTCTCAGCAATTCTGTCTTAGGAGACCTCTGATGGTTTCTGCCTCTCCCTGCAGGTGACAGGTTTTCCTGTTGTCCTTCTCCCGGGCACACACCTTCACCTGTGCCCTGGGATGACAGCGCTCTGCTCCCACTGTAGTGGAGAAGGACCCCGGCATGCAGTCCTGCCTTCCTGCAGTGGGATCCGCTCTCCTGCTCCAGGCCGTCCGCACCTGAGGGGTTTCCAGGGTCTCGAGTCTTTCCATGTCTCTCGTGAGCTTCCGGTGCGTGCCCGTGGAGACAAGCAAGCACGTGGCTGCAAAGCGCCCTTAGGTCTGCCGCTCCCAAGGGTCCTCATCCTCCTGCTGGCCCCCTGCAGGCTTTCAGCCAGCCATGCACACAGCGGCTGTGCTCGTCCTTCCCTCTGCTGCTTTCCTCCTGGCCTTGGGCACAGGTGAGTCGGTGCCCTTCGATTCCAGGACCCTTGGACAGTCCTACCGACCTCAGCTCCCGGAGAGGCTCAAGATTTTGTACAATCCCTGGCTTTTTCTTGTTGACGAGGTGGACAATCTTTCCAGCATACGGCATCCTCCGTGGAGGATGGACATCCCACAGCGAGGGATTCTGATGGCCTCGTTTTAAAATGAAGGCTGACAGCGTCCACTCCTGCTTTGCCCGTGGAGCCGGGTGTCAGGAACAGGAGGCACGCACCCTCCTCACCCAGCTGAGTGCTCAGCAGGAGGGAGCACCGTCCAGCCTCACCTCTGTGCAAGGGACAAACCCTTCTCCAAGGGAGCTTTCCTGTCGGCCTCCAGTCATCCCGACACACGAGCACAGCCAGGCACAGGTGTGGAGGGTGAGGCAGACCTGCCGAAGCAGCCTGAGTGGCACACGTGATCGGACACAACCCCCATTCCCGAATTACAGAGGAGGAGTGTGTGTGTGGTTCTGGGCACACTCACGGTAACACAACTCCAGCATGAAGGCGGGAAGGGACAATGACAATGACGCATCGGCCCAGGTTCTCGACGGGCAAGGCTCTAGGTGTTTGCAGGGGCACTGTCTAAGGGCTCCCCACAACCACTCTGCAGTGTCAGCAAAGGAAGCGCAAGGCCAAATGACTCTGAAGCCCCACACTAGTAAACGGGCTAGATTCGCACACGGGACTGGCTGCTGTGGATTCTCCCTGATAGAGTTGTGCCTTCTTCCTGCTTCCATATGTCCACAACTAGAGGGCAGGCCCTTGATCTAATGACACTGACCATTTGTCCTTGGGTCGGCTGGGGCAGGAAAGCTGACTCCTGTGCCCTCAGCGTGTGCCCATCACAAAGTGTGGGTGGTGAAGCATATTTGGATGCCACCATCCCTGGAGTAAGCACACTAAGGACAAAAGTGGTCGGTCAGCATAAATGCTTTCCACCTGGAGGGTAACACCTGGCCTAAATGATGCCCCAGCAGGAGGGCACCACAGTAGCTACCAGGTGCTCCCAGCCATCCCTTGAGCCAGGTTCCTGGGCTGTTGTGGGAGAAGGACCCAGGATGCCAGGAGCCTCCTGGAGTCCCAGGAATTCTTTCTTAAACCCAGCCAGTCGCTTCTTGGAGAGGAGACTTGCAAAGCTGATCCATGGCCCAGATTTAGCTGCACGCGCATGCCTGGCCAGGCTATGAGCTGACACAAGTGATGCTTGTTCCAGCAAGATCTTAAGAGTTGTTTTCTTAAGAGAACAGACAGCACAACGTGTCTGCAAGCCAAGCTACAGGAAGCTCCCCAAAGGCAATTTCTGACTCACGGACAGGTTAACTTCGAGGCCATATGAACATAATATTGATGCACAAGTGATCTGATGTCCTCTGTCCACATGGCACAAACTCACTGGAAACAGAAGGTGATGTTCCAGGAGGAAAGTTCTCTAATCACACACTGGGAGGCAACCACCACGTGACCTGGCTCTGGCTCTTCTACCCAGCCTGTCTTAAGACTGTGGCTCGACAAAGAGGAGCTTAGAACACTAACCTCTCTAGGAGAGGCACTGTGGCAGTTTGAGATTATTTTACAAATCTCCAAAAGAGAAAGATTATGTTTCTAAACTAATTTGAAAGCTTACAGCTGACCTTGGGGAGAGAGCCAAGACTGATTTAGGAAGCCCTGAGAGACATGCCTTATGCCAGCCTGCAGCTGGAATTGGAAAAAGCTGGGCCCACAACCTCAGCGAAAGAGAACGCCCAGAGGGGAAGGCTGAAACCTGGCAGAGATCGCCCGCCATCTTACTTCAATACATGGCAGCTGACTTTGGTGACAAAGGACCTCTTTTGGTACCCTGAACTGTACTTTCCACAGCCTTGGGACTGTAAGCTTTTACCCCAGATAAGTACCCTTTATAAAAGCCAATAGATTTCTGGTACTTTGCATCAGCACCCCTTTGGCTGACTGATACAGGCGTCGGGTCAGGGAGGGTGAAGATGACTCAGGTAGCCTCATCTGCAAGGCAGTAGCACCCTCAAAAAAACCTCAGAGGCAGGCATTACCCCAGTGGGGGGACAGTGGTGAAAAAACAGGTGGGTTATAAAATGCACAGTAAGCGTTGCAACAGGTTTGTTCCAGAGCATCACAAAGCTCTTCTCTCAAAAAAAAAGTTATGATTCCCTAGAATACTCCCTAGAATAATACACCTACTTACTTACTTGATTGAATTCAGTAACATTATCAGCCTAGGAAATATTCCAATTAAAAAGATTGCTATTAGTTTCCACAGTTTAATGCATTTGAGAAGACAGGCATTCTAAAGCCATCTCTTCCACTGAAAAATAAGCACTTATTGAGCACATATAAGGTTCTTAAAGAACCTTAAGGGTTATCAAAAGGAGCAATAGGAAAACGATGATTATTTGTTGTTCAAAGAATAATAAAGCTCAAAAAAAAGAATCAATTTTTATTTCTGTGTTGTGACCCATTTGGGGATTAGGGGAGATTTATTAGTTTTATGACCTTATTTTGTTTTTACATTTAATCAGAAGAATGTCCAAACATACACACATATTTAGACTCAATGAAGAAAAAGTGACCCCTGGTATTAAGGACATAAATGTGCCTTTCTGTTAGTAATGAGACTGTTTTTTCTTCACTCCACAAGTACTGAGGTAATCAAGGCTGATGCAAATTGCCTTCTTCTCAGTGGTGACAACCACCAAATGCACATATTCCCATTGTAGGAAACCCCTAACCAGTTGGGAGACTGAAGGACTATGTATCAATTTACACACACACCCCCTCCATTATGTTAAAATGATCACTGGCCTATTAGATAAGAAACAAATCCAATTCAAACCAATAGATTATAAAGCCATCTGTTTTGAGTCAGGACTGCTAGAAAGACTAAAGAGGATGGTTATAGGGAGCTTCAATAGATACAGAAAATCTATCTTAATTTATCCTCAAGTTATCAACTTGGCTTAATTGAAGAATAGAGAAAAATACATCCAACAATTATAGAATGCACATTCTTTTGAAGAGCACATGGAACATAAAGCAAATTTAAACAAGTTTTACAGGGCTGAAATCACACAGAATATGCTGTCTGATGACAGGAGCTTTAAACAAGGAATTAATATTAAAGCGATAACAAAAAAATCTCCATATATGTGGAAACTATACATAGGTCAAAGAAGAAATCACAAAGGAACCTTATTGAAAATATTTTAAATTGAATGATAATAAAAGTACATATGTCAAAACTTGTTAGATGCTGCCAAAGCAAGGTTTTGAGGGAAATTCATAGCTTTAAAGGTACATGTTAATTAGAAAAGGAAGAAGGTTGATAATAAATGAGCTAAGCTTCTTTTACAAGTAGCTAGAAAAAAGGACAACCAACTAAATCAAAAGAAAGTAAAAAGAAGGAAATAATTTTTAAAATAGCAGAGATCAATAGAAATACAAAGAAGACATAAAATAGGAAAAACAAATAAAGCAAACTTTGTTTTAAAATATTAATAAAATGGGTAAGACTCTGCCTAGACAGTGCCCCCTCCCTGAAAAAAAAAAAAGGAAAGGAAAGGAAAAGAGAACACTAATTATTTTTCCAGGAATTATAAAGGATACATTGCTACAGATACTAAGATATTAAAAACAAAATAAGGGATTCTTATGAACAGTTTTTGACAATAAATTCAATACCTCATATGAAATAGAAATATTTTAAGAGAAATACAAATATTGACTTAAGAGAAAACATAAAAACTTTCCCACAAAGAAAACTCCAAGCTTAAATTGTGAATTCTTCCAAACACTGAAATCATAATAAAATCATAATCATAATCAAACACAGATTCTTTTAGATAATAGAGAATAGAAAATCCTGGCATCAAAACTCTGGAAAAGATGTACAAGAAAGAAAAATTATAGGGCAATAACTTTCATAACGTAGACATAAAATCCTAAAGAAAATACTAAGAAATAAAATTTACAATATATAAACAGGATATATTAACAATATATAAATAGGATATTAAGTGTTTTTTCTTATAGAAATGCAAGAATGGCTTAGTTTTAAATAAATATATATATGTGTGTTAAATGTGTGTGTATGTATGATATGTTGTGTTGGTGAAGGGTTGTTGTATGGGAATTCTACACATATGCGTGAATGTTTTGTAAGTTCACAACTTCTCTAATAGAAATATATTAAAAAGCAATTGCTCATTAATAGCTTTAAAATCTTCTAAATTTCTTTTGACTCCAAGCTCTAACAAACTCCCTTCACCAAATTCATTTCACATCCCTGACTTCTAGCCTACGGTATCTCTTACATGAACTGCTGCAATAAATATCTAGCTTGAAAAAAAAAAAAAATGCTTGTGTGCCATACAATGTAATTCATTATATTAACCAAAAAGTAAAGATAATCAGATAGTCAACTAAACTGGTGCAGGAAAAAAATACATGAAATTCAATATCAGCAATGTACACAGATGAAACCATTGGATGATATCTGGAAAATCCCCAAAAAAGTATAAAAAGTCATAGAATTAACTACTGAATTTAGGAAGATCACTTGATAAAGGTAAACATATGGAGACCAACTTTATTTCTAGCAATAACAATCTAAAATTGAAATTAAGAAAAAATACCATTTATGATAGCAACATAGAAGATATTTTCAAATAAATTTAATAAACAATCAGTAAGACTTCTACACTAAAACTATAAAACACTGCTGGAAGAAATTAAAGAAGAGCTAAATAAAGAGAACTACCACATTCACCAATTTTAAGACTACATATTGTTAAGATATCAAATTCTTCCCAAATGATCTATGGAATCAATGTAATCCTAATAATAAAAACCCCAACAAACTTCTCTTAATTACTGGCAAGTGGATTCTAAAACTTCTATGGATATTTATAGGACTTAGAGTAGTCATAATATTAAAAAAGAACACACTTGGAGGACTCACAGTACCTGGTTTCATACTCAGTGCAAAGCTAATGGTATCCCTGACAGCTTGAAAGTGGTAGAAGAATAAGCAAATAAATGGATAGAGCAGAGTCTAGAAATAGAGTCACACGTACATGGTCACTGATTTTTGACAAAGGCCCCTAGGCAATTTAATGGGAAAAAGAAAGTTGGTGGAACAAATGGATAAATATATGGAGATAAAAATGAACCCTGACCCCTTAACACATAGCATATCTCAAAACAAATTTGATATGGATCAAATATTACAAACACAAATATTACAAACACTTCTCAGTGAAAAGCTAGCACCTTACGGTAGGCAAGATTTTAAAAAATAGGTCACAAAAATAATTAATCCTAGGAGGATAAATGGATAAATTTGGTTTCATTAAAATTAAGAACTTCTCATTGAAAGATACCATTAAGAGGTTGAAAAGGCAAGCCACAAACTGGAAGAAGATATTCCCAATAAACCTGACAAAGTTTAATATATATAAAATAAAAAGAACCTCTACAAATTAGTCAGAAAAAGGCAAACAACACAACTTTTTAAATGGACAAAAAGAAAAGAGGATAGTAAAATGGTCAAAAAGCATATGAAAAGATGCTCAATGTCATTACTCATAAGAACACACAAATTAAAGGTACTATGAGGTACTTCTATACAACTATCAGAATGGCTAAAACTATAAATGAATGACAATACTAAATATTGGCAAGAACAAGAATTCCCATACCTTGCTGGCATTAAATGTAACCCTTCTAGGATATAATGGGCAATATATAATAAAGCTAAACATACATCTAGTCAATGGCACAGTAATTCCACTCCTGGAATAATCCCAAGAGAAATGGCTGCATGTGACCAGTAAGAGCAAACTGCCAGTATGTTCATAGTAGCCTTTTTTGGAATTGCTAGAAATTGAAACTAATCCAAAATCCACTAAGAGTAGAATGGATAATTAAATTGTGTCACAGTCATATAATGGCATACTACTTGAGAATAAATAAAAGCCAATCTCCTGTCACATACAGCAATATCAATCTTACAGACACAATGATAAACAAAAGAAGCCAGACAGGATGGTGAACAGTATGATTCCATTTACATAAAGGCCAACAATAAACAAATCTACTCCAGAATGAAGGAAGATACAATAGTGGTTATTTCTGGGCAGGAACTATTAACTAAGAGTAGGAAGGAGCCCCCTGGAGTTTATGAAATGTTCTAAATCTTGACCTCGGTGGTTGTTAAGCAGGAGAGTATGTATGTATGTCTGTGTAAATGTATATTGAGTTGTATACATAAGATCAATGTACTTTTACTAAATATGTATTTTAATTCAATATGTTCTTCTAAAAAGGCATGTTTTTCTTCATCTTTTCCTTCATTATGAATCCTAGACCTTGAATTTAATGTCTGGAGCTTAAGCAGCCATTGTGAACTATGAGGAAGAAGACTGTACTACAATAATAAATAAAATACAATGAAATAGTAGATAAATTCTTGTTCTCATTACCATGGTCTTGGAATCCTAGTGTAATATGTCAAAGTTAGGAAAGAATCTAGATTCCATAAACAAACCTCACATCTCATTTTGCTCATTTTTTTTCACCTCTCATCAATTTCAGGTTTTTATATATTGACTCATTTACCGTTCGCCTTCCTAACTTTTCATACTCTAATCTTTTTGCACTATTCTTCTCCTTCTCTTTTATAATACTGTTAATGTGTCATCTTTTATTCTTATAATCACTTTTTCTTGTAAAGCATCAATATGGCTTTGTTGATGTTTATTGTATCTTTGTTTTTTTGTTTCATTAATTTCCACTCTAAGCTTTTCTTCTACTCTGTGTTTATTCTGTTGTTCATTTTCTTACTTCTTACAACGGATATTTCACTGTTCTATATTCTCAAAATTAAATTTGTATCATTTTATAAAAATACCTTTACATCTCTAATAATATTTTTTATCTTAAAATTGATTTTATAACATTAGTATAGCTATATCAGCTTACACTTAACTAGTATTTGACTGATAAGCTTTTTTTCCATCCACTTACTTTCAAAGTTTGCATGTCCTTATATTTCAGATATCTCTTGTGAATGGATATATCTGGATTTTTACTTCATAGTCTGTCATAGTCTTTTTATGGGGGAGTTTAGTGCATTTATATTTATTGCAATTATTTTTTTTAATTAGAGAAGTTGGAGGCTTACAGAAAAATCATGCATAAAATACAAGTTCCCTATTATTAACACCTCACATTAGTGTAACCATTTCTTACAGTTCATGAAAGAACATCTTTATAATTGTATATTAATTGTAATGCATTGTTTACAACATGGTTCACTGTTTAAAAATATGGAAGGCTTCACAAATTGTGTATCATCCTTGAGCAGGGACCATGCTAATCCTTTCTGTATCTTTCCCATTTTAGTATACGTGCTGCTGAAGCAAGCACTGACATATTAATTTTTTAGGCCTTGTTTACCTAGAAATAATTTTACCAAACTAAAACAGTTTGTGTTGGATATAAAATTATCTGTTCCATGTTATTTTTCTTTTATATACTGAAAACACACTCCTCCACTGTCTTCTTATCTTCAAGTGTTGCTGTTGAAAAATCTGAAGTCAATATGATGATTGTTGCTTTCTGTGTGTTCTCTTCCTCCTCTACATGAAATTTTGTAATTTTCTCTTTGATATTCTTACATTTCACTGTGATGTGTCTAGATGCCAGTTTCTCCTTGTCTCGTTTCTTTGGCACTCTCTTGGACCTTTCATTAAGAGATCCTTCATCTTTTCTTAATTCCAGGAAATTTCTCTCTCATTTCATCCTGTGTTTCCTCCTGGGGGGATGAGTGATGGAGCATGTTGTTCTGTCTGTTGTTCTGACGGTGGTTCTTTACTTCTCTTGTGACTCTCAAGGCGCCCATTACCTCCCTCAGTGACACTCCACGTCCTCAAACATTGCTATGCCCAGAAGATTCAAATGCAGTTAACTGCAACAAGCAACACATTTCTTCTCTACAAAGGCAAAAGAAAGAATACTGGGCACATGCTTTCAAAAACAAAACAAAAACAAAAACAACCCAATTGTGCCTTTCAGTCCACTGCAGGAAATGCAAAGGTGCCCGGGGAACAACATTTTAGGAGGAACTCACTTCCAGGGATGTCCAAAGGGCAGTGTCAACATCACCTCCTCACCGGAATGTGAAAACTGTATCTTGTTTTCTAATCCTCTTACAACTACTTATTCTGCCAGAAAGGACAAAAAGAAACCAGCATGTAACATCCATGCAGAATGTGTCAATACTGCGCTGAAGTCTTAGAGACGGCGCAGGACCAGGGAAGCAGTGGGCGTTGGGAAGCAGCCCCGCGGGAAGGATGATCCCCAGCCACCCAGTACCGTGGAGGCGAGAACCCCGGCAGAAGACCAGGCCTCGGACAGGAGCTGCAGGGAGCACGGGGCTGCCATGTACTCGCAGAGGGCCCGCCCGCAGGCCCGGCGGTCTGCTAGGACGCCCTGCTTTCCCTCCGCAGCAGCGTTTTGCTATTCAAGGGGCACAAGGCCTCTCTGGGAATGACAAAACCCTGGTTAAGGCAGTAATTAGGAGGTGTGACTCCACTTACACTCAGCGTTACCTATCACACCATGCTCATCAGTGACAAGACGTGCCTCTGCACGTGCAGGTCACAGGAAATGTAAAATATGGGAGAAACAGAAACACACTTATCTACGGGAAGCTGCCTTTTAAAAATCCTGCAGTCTTCTGTAGCCTCTGACTTAGACAATTCAAGTGTGGCTGCTCTTGTCAATTTAAACTCAGCTCTATAATTAGAAGGCATAACTGTCAATGTTCACCTAATGAGTGTAAACTCTAAATGATAACACTGCAGATGATTAATTGTAGACCATTTTTCCAATTGTGTAAATTCTGATTTACTCAAAAGATTACTTTTCTTATGCATTTCACTAATATACATTTCCTAAATATTTCCTGACAAATGCAAATGGGAGAATATCCTCATTCAAGACAAGATACTACAGTAAAATTTCAGAAAGGACTTTCATTTTATAGAAGAATGGGTATCTACAAAACAATCTATAAAAACCATAGTAAATCAATAGTGAAAGGCTGAATGTTTTACCTTTAAATTTAGGAAGATGACAAGAATGCCCTTTACAGCAACTTCCACTCAAAATTTATATTATAGGGTCTAGCCAGGGAAGCCAAGGAGAAAAGGAAATCAGAGGCTCGATGGGACAAGAGCCCACAGCACCCACACCGTCTGTTTCCCATGACTGTGCTGCTAAGGAATGATTTGTTCCAAAGTGTGCTATGAGCGCAGTTATTCAAGCACAATTCCAATGGGATAAGCAAGGAAAGTACTCTATGCGTCAACATTTATTAAGTGTTTACTGAATACAAGACTGTGCTGTTGAAGGGTCAACGCATTCTGTTCTCACAGTCATCTGGAGAAGGCTTCTACCCCAAAGAATTGGTTCAGAGAAGCTATCGAAGTCAAGGTTACCATGTCAACATCCCACCTGGATTTGGTTAAAAAAGACTGGGCACTTTCAGGGTTGTTCCTCTACAAAGGTTTGTAACAGAACAAAACGTTGTGAGGGTAAGCATTTTATTTCATAGATTAACTTCTTAGAAACCTTTGAGAAGCAGTTTTATTTTCTCTTCCTCAGGGACACAGGACTGGTCTTTATGCATTATTTTAATACTTGGTGTAGTTAACACTGTGAGAAATATTTGGAAGTGAAACAAATGTTCAATTATCAGGAAGTTTAGGGGAAGGCAATTTATTTTTAAAATTTTATTTAAATACTTTAATATAACTTCAAATTAAATCATACTTCTTAAAATTATTTAATTAAGTGGAGCGGGTGTGGCTCAGTGGTTTTATCTGTAACTGGATTATCTGAAAGCAAGAGGTCCAAAAAAATATTGGAAGAACTAATGGCCAAAATATTTTAAATGATGAAAACTATGAACACACAGATCCAAGAAGCCTTAACTAAACGAAGTTCAACAAATGAGAATAAAAAGATGACACCAAGTCACATCATAATGAAGTTATCCAAAAACATTAATGAAAAACCTTAAGAAAAGGCCATGGTGTGTGGGTGGGGGTACATATTAGGTACAGAGTAATAAAGACAAGGGTGCCAGCAATAACAGAGAACAGCAATACCTTTCAAGTTTGAAATTTACAAAACTGTCCATCCAGAATTCTATACCCAGTGAAAATATCTTTCAACCACAAAGGCAAAATAAAGAATTTCAGGACATACAAAAAAGTTGAACAATTTCACATCTCCAGAAAACAGGAACAACAAGAAATATTAAAAGAATTCCATCAAGAAGATGGAAATATGGACCTAAAGAAAAGAATGAAGAGCAATAAAGTTTTACTGGAACGCAACCACTCATTCATTTATACATTTATAAATTGACGGTGGCTGTTCTCATGCTGCAACAGCTTCTCGTATTTACTGTTTGGTCCTTTAGAGAAAACAGTTGCCAAGCTTGTGATAGATAAATCCACAGTTATTTAAAATCATCTGTCCTTTTAGATCTACCTCTGTTACTCTCTTTTCTTAAATATACAAAAAGTGATTGCTGGAATGATGTTTCCAAATACCAGGAATACCTATCCTGGGCTCTGTGATGGGAGGGTAGTTGTCATTGTCTTCTTTTGCTTTCCTGTAGTGCTCAAACTTTTAAAAGATGTGCATACTTTAATAAAAACAAAGTCATTCTTTTTAAAAAGTACTATCATTGCATTACATAAACATTTAAAATACAGATGAGAAAAATAAGAGCTTCCTTTATCCCTCCACCTATTAACAGCCTCTGATTGCCAGTTTCAAGTATTCTCTGCAAGCCTCTTTCCACATTGCGGAGTTGCAACTGAGATGTGCATGCAATTTGATCTCTCGATTTGTTTTTTTCATTAAGCATCTATCTATGACTATATAGTTTCACAAGCACTTAGAAGCCAGCCATGTCTGGGAGGGTTGGATATGGCGTTATTTTCTAAACAAGTTCCCTCTTGTTGGACATTTAGGTTTGTTTCAATTTTTCACTATTGTAAGTAAAGTTGCAATAAAACATAAATAGCTTTTGCTACATTTTGAATTTTCTCCAGAATAGTTTTTTCAAAGCACTGTTCCTAAATAAAAAGGTTTTCCCATTTTTATGTCTGTATAAATATGGTCAAGTCATTTTACGAAAGAATGAGAGCAATTTACAGAATCAGCAGCAACATATGAAAATACCCACTTCTAGTCCATCCTTGATAGACTGCATGTCTTATTTACATTTTCCCTAATTTAATGGGTGAAAAAATGGCATTCTGTTTTAATTTACATACATTTTTGTTTAGAAAATGTTTTCAGATATGAAACACAAAGCAGCTATTTTTAATCAAAGAATATATATCTTTAAAAGATATTTCACACTTAACATATTCCATTCTACCTAAATTTTCCTCAGCAACATGCTGGGGTCTCTTAGCAGCATGAGACATGGAACCACACATCATTAAAATGAGATTCTCCTCCACCTGGCTTCATAAAACACCTAGTCACTCCCAGAAGAAAGACAGTACTTTGAACCCTCTCTCCCTACTCTTAACACATACACAAGCATTCCCAGAATTGATGGAAGAATCAACCTGGTTTCCTCTCTGAGCAGTGGACACGCATCTGTCTTATTCACTGGAACTTAGCACAGCTCTATTCGCACTTAAATATAAGCTGAATAAACGAAGGAAGGAATCGCCACCAAAGCCGAGGGACACCCAGCATGGTCCTCTGTCAGGAAGGCTCTCAAATGCTCCATCATGTGCTTTTGTCCTGCTTTGCTCTTCCTGAGCCTCAGTTTCTTCATTTGTGAAGGAGACAACTACTACCAGCCTCCAAGGCCTCGAGACGTTAGAAAGAGCTTAACAGCTATACAGTGAAGTATGTGGAGTGAGAGCAGAGGATGCCACAGCAGTGAAAGTCAGTACCGTTAAAGATGAAAATAACTGAAATTGCTAATTATAGGCTCAAAGGCATTAGTTAAATAAATTATGACACATCCATGATGTAATCTACTACATCGCCAATTAAAGTGATATTCAGTGGTATGAAATAGTGTATCAAGGCATCTTCCATTGCAATACACAAAGAGATACAAATTTTATTAAAGTTTGTTATACGCACAAAAAAGAAATTAAAAGAACTGCCAAAATATAATTTATGTTGGTGATGGCTATATGAATGAATTTTATTTTCTTAACATGTTTTTATTTACATGGATGACTTTTAAACTCATAAAGGTTTATAAAACCATATACACGTTAGCCATTTTTGTTATAAATGTAAACAACCCTGAAACAGTACAATTTCCAGAAGTTTACATTGTAAGGAGTCTCAGTATTCAAGACTCGTTCATTTTTTTCCTGTCTCTCCATCTGAACATGTGGCAAGATGGAGGATACTTTCAGTCAACAAACTACTATTTGATTCTTGACCATAGCTAGTTAGAAGAGAGCACTCAGCTATCTTCCTTGTTTTTACAGAGCTCTACCCTAAAAAGATACCATGTAAGTTGTCACAGTTCAGTCACAAATTCCTAAGAAATGGGATATTAACTATTAAAAAAATCACTAACCTCCCCACACCGCTCTATGTTAGTGGTCCCACTAACATAAATAAAAGTCAAACAACAAAATACATAACCTGGAAACATGGATGGAAAATAGGGGAACAAATTACTTTCCTTTGCTTCATTTTATGATTATATTGATACTGATGAGGTTTGGGATTTCAAGGTATTTTTACCTCCCTTTTTTCATTAAAAAACAAAGCAAAACCAGTGTAAATTCAGACTTCTAGACAGCAACGCATTTTTCTAAAATATTTACCAAACAAAGCAACTATTTTAAAAGTGAGCCATTTTTCTTTAAACAAGCAGTATCAGAAGCAATCTGGCCATTTTTTCCCCCAGCATGAACATGTTAGCACAATGAAATAATTCACAAAGTGGCTTCCCTTTCTGATAGCACTTTACCCAGTAACTGGTATTTAGTAGCCCTTGCCCGTTCACCATTAAAAATGGATTATTTCATTGATCACAACACCTTGAGGAAAGCTTCTCAGATTTGCCCATGAAAATCTTCCTTCTTTTTCTAACAGTTCGTGTTTCATTCATCCATGTGCATTAAATCCCATACCCCCTAACTAAGTAGACAATTAAGTCTCATGTTGAATTTTAAACACCAGGATGACTTCCTCCACAAGGATCTAGACGCTTTACTAGAACAAAAAATGTGGGGTTTTTTTGGTTGTTGTTTTTCCCTCAAAGCAGAAGAGAAAGGTGGAAGAAAAGTTCAGCCTGCAAGACACTTCGTTTCAAAGGAAGGGTTAATACCTTTCCTTACTTCGGGCCATGAACTACACCAAAGAGCTCCTCACCGCATGGGACGGGAAGCCAGTTCACTTGATGTTGCTCAAATGCAACTTTTAAATTGCCCTTCAGAGGCTTCTCTAGGCAGACAAGCCGACCTTCAACAAGAAGATCAAAGAGAAGCAGAATCACAGCCACCCGGCGCTTTCATCTGGACAGACAACACTGGGGCCGGAGTACCTGTTGCTCCTAAGGGGTAGGATGCTGAGAGAATTACATATTAACACACAGACCGCGAGCGGGAACCTGCCCGGGGCGGAGGCGGCCCGGAGGCCAGCGCCTGCGGGGACGCCCAGCGACTCGCCGGACAAAGGACTCAGCGGCTGCTCAACTGCCCAGTTTCTCTCGACTGTTTCTACCAAACGACCTCTGAAAGGGCTGCTGCTCCATGGGCAGAGCGGTGCGGGGAGGACACTGCCGTTTTCTGGTCTGTTCTTCAGCATCTCCGTAAAAAGAACAAGTCATTTAACATGTATCTTCCAATAAACTGCGTTTTCCTTTTCAACCTTCCGGCTAATTTTGTGCTAACCAAAAGGCCTGCGTGGAATTGCTCAGTGCGAGTCCGGCAAGCCCACCTCCATCCCGGCCCTCGCGCTGTCCCCCTCAGGACTTGCTGCCTGCGCAGGGCGGAAACCCGCGCAGTGGTGCTGAGGGGTGGGGAACAGCCACTCGGGATTCACGCTGCGATCACGCGTGTGCTTTACTTGTGAGCGATGGCAGTGATGCGGGCTGAGTTAATGGGTCCCTGAAAACGAGCCTTTGTGAAGGAGAGGGCGGTGGCATGACTCATGCTGACCTAGGCTAGCAGTGAACGCCTGAATTTCAAACTGCTTAACCATCCTGTCCCTACAAAGTGAGTTAAGGCCTCATGTCTCGCCAGAAGAGGGCTTCAAAGAAAATTCCAAGATACCAAAGGTTTGTAACTAACCAAATGTACCATCACCTCAGGAGTTTGTGGGTGTGCGTGTAGATACAGCACTACATTTTCCAGTATAGTAATACCCGTTTCTACCCAACAAATGCTCTTTAAGGTATTTTCATAGGCCGAGACCGTGGAGCCTGAAGAGTTACATGGCATGTTGAATATATAAGAAGAAACCAGTCCATATAACTCCAAATGATTCAATGAAATACAAATCACTTCAGAGGGAAAATCCAGAAGCCTAAGGATGCAGGCCTGGTAGACCAGATGACTGTGTGCGCTGGCACTGCCTGGCAGGGAGCTGTCCCAATACTGCTGCCAAGTGAGCAGGGCAGGCTGGGGAGGAGAGCCCCTCTGGAATGGCCCACTCAGAGGGCAGCAGGCAGAACCGTCCCCACCATGATTCAGGTGGGTGGCTCTGTGTTTGCTTTCCAAGGGTGGGAAGGTGGCCTTTTAGTGGCCTTTAGTGTTTGGTCCCCTAAGTGGTTGCTTACGTTTCTTCCCAGGCAGGTTCTCTCCTCCAGAGGATAAACTCCTGGTCTTTGCATTCTTCCTACTTGTGAAAACAAATGGAAGATAGGGTAAACTAGGCTAAATCTTACGGTGAATCAAATCTCCTAAAGCATTTCAACCCAAAGCACGTTTCAGCTTTATTCCAGTCGAGATTCAGAAGAGTTGGGCTTTGTTCCGGCAGAACCTACGCTTCCACCGACGTGCGTGCACATCCATGGCCTTGCATGCGTGCGCATCCATGGCCAGTGTGTGTGCACATCCATGGCCTCACGTGCGCGTGCATCCATGGCCCGTGTGTGTGCACATCCATGGCCTCACGTGCGTGTGAATCCATGGCCTCACATGAGTGCACATCCATGGCCTCGCGTGCGTGTGCATCCATGGCCTCGCGTGAGTGCGCATCCATGGCCTCGCGTGAGTGCACATCCATGGCCTTTCATGGCCTTCCATGGCCTCGCATGCGTGCGCATCCATGGCCTCGCGTGCCTGTGCATCCATGGCCTCGCGTGCCTGCGCATCCGTGGCCTTTCATGGCCTTCCATGGCCTCGCATGCGTGCACATCCATGGCCTCACGTGAGTGCACATTCGTGGCCCATGTGTGTGCACATCCATGGCCTCATGTGCATGCACATTCATGGCCTCGCGTGCGTGTGTATCCATGGCCTCACATGCATGCACATCCATGGCCCCGTGTGAGTGCACATTCATGGCCTTTCATGGCCTTCCATGGCCTCGCATGCGTACACATCCAGGGCCTCACGTGTGTGCGCATCCATGGCCTCGCGTGTGTATGCATCCATGGCCTCGCGTGCGTGCGCATCCATGGCCTCACATGTGTGCGCGCACAGACACGATGGCATGAGGCTGCTCCCACACGGAGCCTGATGATTTCGTCCTGGCACACCTTGCTCAATGTCTTGGCTCATGGGTTCAGTTCCTGGCTCCACGATAGCAGCCTGGGAAGGTGACGTGGCACTGGGCAGGCCACATTTTTTCTCAGAGAAGTAGGTGCCATGGCACCCGACAGCCAGACCAGGGAAAGTGACGAGCTCTGCCTCATGGTGATGGGGGAGCCTGCCAGCGTCACCTTCATGAAACAGCCTGCTTCAAGCATAGAAAAAACAAACACAGAAATCTGGGCAAAATGTTTACTTGCCGAAAGTTCTAATTTTTTGTTTTTCCAAAACAGCTATGGTAAATTTGTAAAGCTTTTTGAAAAAGAATTTACATTTAGGGAATTTCATAAATGCAAGTTCCATAAAATTATGGTTTTTGATGAAGAGATCAATGAGAAAATGAAACGTAAGGTCATATTTCCTTTAGAAAGCATCTTTAGAAAACACCTCAAAGCATTTAAAACTTTGCTCTTTAGATGATGTTTATCTGCATGGATATTGAAATTATTTACTAATAGGATGAAAATTTTTTCATTACCAGTCAGATTAAAATACAAATTCGATGCTTCCATAATGGAGACATTATGATGCCGCATCCAGTTAATAACTTAGACCAACACATGCTAACTTCAAACAGTGGAAAAGCCAATGCAAACGCAATGGAATTTTAATATAATTTACTCTTAGCTCCTTTTGAAAACATAACTCCTGGCTCACAATCACATTCACGTTACAAAATTCTTTTTGTTCTTTTCTTCTAGCTATGGGAATAAAATAAACCACTTAAATGACAGTCAAGTGTCTGTAAAATATATAACAGCAATAATTCCTGGTGGAAATGTGGCAGGCATTTATACAAGAGCTAAAGCACCGTGGAAAGGGCTAACGCGGAGGCTGTTTATTTTTGCAGAGACCTCTCCTGGATGGACTCAGACGGCCACGAGAAAGGACGCCTTTTGTAAGGACCTTTGCCGCCTGAGGTCCTTCTCACATTCCCTGTGAGGCGCAGAGGGCCCTGTGCTAGACGAAGGCCCGTTTTCAAAACACCGCCCACCGCCAGGAGCAGAAAAGGTCACTATTTCCATAAAATTGGGTTGGGAAACTGTGTGTTCTTAATTGCAAAAGCTGCTCTAGTTGATTTCTTTTGGGGGGCCCGGAGGGAGTACCAAGGAAGAGAGAGGTAAATTGTTTTCTTCTTCAAGTTTCTGTTTTTGTTCGACTGGTTCCAGGAATTCTCGCCTCTGCCCTGGGGAATCCCAGCCTCGTTCAGCCTGTCACCATGTTCAATTAAGCAAGCCCCAGACGTCAGCTGAGCTGCGCAAGGACAGCCCCCTGGGCGCCTCCTCCGGCCCCACCCCGCCCCCGGCCCGACCCTCCCCCAGGCCAGGACCCTTGGAGTGCGCATTCTCAGGCTGAGTTGCTGGTTACACTAAGCCGGAGCTGGGGCCCTCAGAGCACAGCTGTTCCTGGGTGCCAGGACCCGCCTGCGGGGCGGGCACCCACAGAGCAACCGGAGAGACGATGGCAGCCGCTGGCCCACCCGGAGCGTGGCCCTAGCTGGGGGCGCCGGGAGCCTCACCTCGGTTCTCGGGCACGCGCTCCATTCACCCAGCTGGAAGGTAGTCGCGGCAAATTGCTCGCACACATTCTAAAGTCAACAGTTCATGAAGCAATTCCATTTCTACTTTACTAGGTTAGCACCTCTGAAAGAGTAAGTATATGCGTCCTGAAAAGAGGTCTGTTCGTTTTTTAAGTTTTTCTCTTTTTTTTAAATGTTACATTAAAAAAATATGAGGTCGCCATATACCCCCCGCCCCCTCACCCCACTCCTCCCACATCCAAACCTCCTTCATCATCGTGGCACGTTCATTGTATTTGGTGAATACATTTTGGAGCACTGCTGCACTGCGTGGACAGTGGTCTACATTGTAGTCTACACTCTCCCCCAGTCCACCCAGTGGGCCATGGCAGGACACAGAATGTCCAGCATCTGTCCCTGCAGTACCACCCAGGACAACTCCAGGTCCTGAAAATGGGCCACATCACATCTCTTCTTCCTTCTCCCTAGTCACTGAGGAAGAAATGGAAGAAACTGCCTCGCCACTGTGCATACAGGGTAACACCTATGGCAGTGATGAGAGGCAAAATGTTAAAAACACAGCTTTTCCATTCTTTCATTTTTGATACCCCAATTTATTCATTTATTTGTTTATTTTTATTTATTTTTCTAAATTAGTATGCATTCTATATCTAACCCTTAAATCCATCGCTATATTCCATTTTACTATTACTGGAACCTAGCTAATACACCAGGCTTCGTTTTTAAGGAAGTCTGTTACTTTTTGCTAAATACGGCTCCCTAGTCAAAGCCGGACCCGGCCCTCTGTGAAACCCCTCGCGCAGAGCCGCACCAGGGTGCAGGCCTGGGGTTCTGGTCTCTGGGAGACGCCTCAGGTCGGCTCCTGGGGCGGGCGGGGCGCATGCAGCTTTCCAGGTGCTGAAGCAAATTCAACTGAGGGTTAAGGTCCGCGGAACCAATGACAGCCACTGCAGAAGGGCCTTATCCACCCTCCTCTGGGGCCCCAGGCCAAAGTGGGCGGGAGCCTGGCTGAGCAAGAAAGCGGGGTGAGGTTCTGCGCAGAGCACCCCTGTCAGGTGACGAGCTGCAGGAAAGGGCAGGAGCAGCGGAGGGTGGGGGTGCGGGACTCAGCCCGCTGCCCAGGAACGTGGGGGAAAGGATGAGACCACCGAATTCAGACAGCAGGGGGACCAAGGGAAGGAGACTGGTCCAGCCCTCCTGCCCCTTCCTGCCCTGCTGGGCGGTCCCCGCAGCCGGGCAGGGCCTCCTCCAGGGAGGCGGCAGGGCGGTGTTCAACTGCCCCGCGAGGGTTGCCAGGGCACTGAGAAGCAGCGTACTGATCTCCCCCAAAATTCACATGGACGGCCAGAGGCTCAAGGAAGTTTTAAAAGGAATCCCAGATTCTTGACACTTGCGGTTCCTGCTCATACTTAAGGAATGCATGCCCGTCACCCTCCGTTATCCACGTGGGGGGCGCTGGGGTGGAGACAGGCGATGGAGAGCACAGGCTCCTACCACATGGTCCCGGGGAAGCAGCCTAGTAAGACAGGGAATTAACAGATGGATCTGGAACCTGGCAGAGAGTCCACGTGGACCTTGGTAACCCCCAAGACGGCTGCTGGAGGACCCCCACCCCTGGGATTCTGCTATCCAGAAAAAAGACTTCTTCCTGGGAGCAAGGAAAAGCCCGGGGTGTTCCCCAGGGACTTTATCATTGGGCCCTCACTAAGGGATTCATGGGTGGGCGATCAATCCCAACAGCAAACAGCTGGCAGCTGGAACCCCTCCCCTGCCATTAGCAAAGGGGTAGAATAATTCACAGTTGAAAAGCCAGGCGCAGGTCTGAGCACGCTTTCGCCCTGCTCTCTCCCCTGCGGACCTGTCCTGCCCTCTGTATGCTGCTGTTGCTGTTTTTTCCTCTGCCACGTGGCCACGCAAGTAACCCTGGGACTTATAATAAATGGGGAACTGTAGCTTGTAAATCAGCCCTCTTCATCCCTTTTTACCCCATTCCTCTCTACCTGGGGACCCCTGTTCTGTTATTTTCTTTATTTTCTCTATTTCTGTTACCTCCCTACCTGAATAAAGTACTGGCCTAACCCACCCGGTGTGCTTTTGAAATTCATTTCTGCAGGGAAACGGACTTTGGCCCAGTGGTTAGGGCGTCCGTCTACCACATGGGAGGTCCGCGGTTCAAACCCCGGGCCTCCTTGACCCGTGTGGAGCTGGCCCAAGTGCAGGGCTGATGCGCGCAAGGAGTGCCGTGCCACGCAGGGTGTCCCCCGCGTACGGGAGCCCCACGCGCAAGGAGTGCACCCATAAGGAGAGCCGCCCAGCACGAAGGAGGGAGCAGCCTGCCGAGGAATGGCGCCGCCCACACTTCCCGTGCCGCTGACGACAACAGAAGCACAGCAAAAAGACACAGAAAGCAGACAACCAGGGGAGGGGAGGGGAATTAAATAAAAAAAAAAAAAAAAGAAATTCATTTCTGCAGTACAGGCCAAGAACCTAGATAGAATCCAGTAACACCGGTGCCTCCTTTCATGCCAGCTTTTCCTGACAAACAGGCTATCTTTAGACTCGGGCTGACAGATAAGGTTGGTCCCACCGAAGTCCAGAAGAGCTAGTAAAGGAGAAAGGAGCACAGGAAGCATGGGGCCAAGAAAGTAATTTGATTTTTCATGGTCAGCAGTGGTTGTGCCCTGTCCACCTAACAAAATATCACCGCCCTGCCCAAGAAAATCCCCAATCGTCCGGCACAAACTACTCTGCACCAAGAGTGAGTGCTTGAGACCCAGCGGCATCAGCAGGAAAAGGCTCCTCCGTCTGGGTTGTTACTGAGCTGCCTGCCAATGTGGCTCAGGAAGCGGGCGGTTTCCAGGCCTGCACACGCCCCCAAGACCCCCGTTCCCACCAACAGCCACCTCGACATGACTAAGTATCTGTGCTTCTCTCCATGGCCCTGAGGGGCAAAGCCTCCCTCTGTAACTTGCCTGTATCTGTCACATGTGTATTAATTTTATATATACCATGCTGCATCTAGTAACTACCCAGTAAACAGTCAGGGAGCAAGTGGCATCCTATGAGCACACAGAGGACTGGCCGCGCCCCTGCTAGTGGTCACGGGTGCCGCGGTAGCGGGTAAGAGCAGATTCCAGAAGTCAGACAGTCCCCGGGCTGTGAGTGCTTCCCATGGACGCCACCGGCCACTGAATTGGCCTCCATTTCTTTCCACAAGTCACATTCTATGGACTTCAAGCTTTTCCAAGTCACATGACCCCTAAGTTGGTCAGCTTTATCAGATCTAACTATGTGAAAGAAAATAAGTCATTAATAGCAAAGAGATGCCATTATATTTGACCGTAATACCATGTATCTAGGCCTGCTATGTTTTCATGAGACTGTACCCAGCCTTATTTGGATGTAATCCAGAACTTACTTAAACAGTTATACATGAGGAAAAAAACACTGAACATTAAGAATCACCAAAATCAACAATTAATAACCGAAATCTCCTGACAGCAGTTACCATCCCTCTGTATAAAGTTAGATATTAGATATTAAACTCACCTATGTGAAATCATACCAAAGTCAATCAAGGAGGTAGCATTCTATTAGATTTCTGTATTACTCAATATTTTGCAGACTAGAAAGCATTAGGAGCAACAACTGACTATTTCATTGACTGGATGCAAATCCATACTTTAATTTGAAGACAAACAATTTAGATGTGATAATTGATAGAAACATATGTGATCTGTGAACTATTTTCCAGCATTTTAAAAGTAGAACCATATCTCTGCTTAAAAGCCAAAACATGATTAAAAATAAAATGAGTGCAGAGATCAGAAAACAATCTCCAACCCTGCAGGTGGTTCAGTGTCTCAGAAAAATGCAAAACTTTTAATTATTCAGTTTAGATGACACCAGTCAGTGCTTTCTCCTTGACATCAGGTATTCCCTATCAAAGCAGAGTGACACTGCATCTAAAACTCTTATTTTCTGAATCTGCTTAAGTTATCTTCTGTCTTAAAAGAAAGCAAAAATAATGAGCAAACTAAAAAACTTGTATCACTTTCTGTTGTGAAACCTGCCATTGTCCACTCAAGAAGAAACACCCCAAGGAAAGTAAAGAAGTGTGTGCTCTAAGCCGCTGTTTTTAAATGGGGGCTACAAAAGCAAGCCCAGCTCCCACTTCAGCTCATGTTCTTATACAATTAGTCACTTCTCTTCAAATGGATAATGAACAAATACAGTGACTAACAGGGATAATAATCCTTATAAACCTATTATATGACAAAAGGTATCTTAGATTTTATATTTAATAAATTATAGATTTTAAGTTATAAGGCTAATTCTATTTATATGTATGATAGGTTAACAAAATTCAGTGAATCAACATTTTCTAATTAAAATTAGGGACATGAGTATGATATTTTTAATGTCCATAATCCTTTTGAAAAGTAGATTGTCTTAGTGGGGGAGAAAGAAGGAATACTTTGTCACTCATTTTATGAAGTCAGCGTTACCTAAGAACAAAGCCTTGAAAATGACATTACAAGGAAAGAAAACTACAGACTAATATCCCTCATGAACAGACTCGATAATTCTTAAGAAAATATTAGAAACCTATTTGAGCATGTAAATAAATATATATATATATACATATTGTACATTACACATATAAATTAAGCTAGGAAGTATACACACAAATACATAGATTCGTGTAAATAGATGTGCATATATTTATTTCTCATGACAAGTGGGATTTTTCACAGGCTATCATTAAACACTAGAAAAATCAATGCATTTTAAGTTGCATTTCCCCATATTAACAGAACAAAAGGCAAAAACCATAAAAATATTTTAATAGATGCAAAAAAAAAAAAGGCATGTGACAAGGCATGGCTACAATAAAAAGTGCTCATCCTACTATGAATAGAAGTATACTTCCTCAACCTGATAAAAGGTAACAACAAAAAACCAAGCATATACTCAACAGTCAGATACTGAATGCTGAACCTCTAAGAGCAGGAATAGAGAAGTTTGTCCACTGCCTCCATTCCTGTTCAATACAATTCTGGAGAGCCTAGTCAGTGCAATAAGGCAAGAAAAAGAAATTAAGGGCTATATATGTAACAGACGTGTTATACCAGCAACTTACAACATCATGTTAAGATAAATTAGAGAAGACTCAAAGAAACAGAGACAAACCATGCTCATGGATCGAAACTCTCAAAATTTTGACTTTCTCTCCACACTGATGTATAGATTAATGTAATCCTAAACAAAATCACAGCAGGATTTGTTGTACATAATAATACACTTATTTCAAAAGAGACAGAAATGCAGAGGCCCAAGAACAGCCAAAACCATTGTGAAAAAGAAAAGCATGTTTGGAGGACTTACGATTGTTTCTACAGTGATCAAGACTCATGAAACTGGCATGAGAAGTGAGAAGTAGGTCCACAGGGTCGAGAAACAGACCCACGTGGGCATGGTCAAGGGATTGTTCACAAAGAGAACAAGGCAATTAAAAGGTGAAAGAACAGTCTTTTCAAAAAAAGGCACTGGAATAACTATATATCCATGTGGAACTGTGCAAAAATTAACTTAAAATGGATCATAGACTTAAATGTAAAGCTAAAGTTATAAAATACGCAGAACAAAATATAAGAGGAAATCAAAGTAAGTTAGCCAAAAGAAAGAATTTCTTGGGGCACTGAAAACCCAAACCATACCAAAAAAATAAAAAATAAAAAGATGGAATATATTTCATCAAGCTTAAAAATCAAGCCACAAAGTGTGAGGCAGTATTCACAATACATGCATATGATGAAGGATTTGTATGCATACTATATATACTTTAAGATTCTTACAATTCTCTAAAAATCAACAAAAGCAGAATGGAGAGAAGATTTGAAAAGCAAATTAAAATCATGATGAAATTCTACTATACTCCTAATTGAATTGCTAAAATTAAAAAGACTGACAATACCAAGTATTGACAAGGATGGGGAGCAAATGCAATGTTCAGACGACATTGTTAAATTGCATAAGCACTTTGGAAATATTTAGTATGAAGTCGAACGTACTTACCTATGATCCAGTAATGGAATTTCCCTAAGAGAAATGAAAACTTGTGCCCACATAAGACATGTACATGAATGGTCATAGCAGCTTTCATCATAATAACCCAAATCTGGAAACAGCACAAGTGTCTATCAATGGGAGAATGAACAAATTGTGGAGCACACAGAAAACAGCATATTATTCGACAATTTAAAAAAAATACTACTGATAAATACAGTAACATGGGTGGATCTCAAAGTCATCAATCTGAATGAAAGAGTTAAAGACAAAAAAAAAATAAAACAACAGATAATTTACAATTTCATTTGTACGAAATTTCAGGGATGATAACGTTAATCAATGAACAAGTACTTAGAGCCAGGGATATGGGCACTGACTGACTGATGGAAATATGTTCTATATCTTGATTGTCTTAGTGGATAAATGGCTTCATTCGTTTCCCAAAATGCTTCAAACTGTATCCTTAACATAGACATTTGTGTTTAAAAAACTTGTGTCTCAGTAAAGGTGATTTTTGAAAAACAAATAATGAATTCCAATTAACGAGTTTGCATACAGTATATGGCTTAGATATTCTGAAACTACTGTCTTTATAGTCTAATCTTGAGCTAATAAATATACATATTGAAGAGAATGGGAACAATATTTCTCATTGTTGCAGAAGAGAGTCACAAAGATGGAAAGGCAGAAATCTAGAATATACCTTGAGGGGCTAAACTGGAATTAAACATACATGCATGAGCTCATGTTTTTTAATGGATAGTGACTTAGATACAGAAATATAAATACGTGAGTGTCTATATAGACAGATATAGAAATAATATAAATGTGTGTGTCTATACAAACATTTCCCAGCTCTGTCTGCTCAAAGATTCTAGAATATGAATTCTCAGTGGGGCAATATGGGCCCTCAGATAGCAAAAAAATTGATTCTTGGGTCTTTCGAAGGGGGAGGGGAGTGTGAAAAATCTTAGGCATGACAATGATTTGTGGCTGTCCAAAGAGCCATGGTACATTAAAATACACAGTATATCTGCATGTGATGGACTGAGGCTGTATGGATCCCAGAAAAGTGTATTCCTAAAGTTAATCCATTCCAGTGGGTATGGGCCCATTGTAAGTAGGATCTTCTGGCGAGTAGGATCTTAAGTTAAGATGCAACGCACCTCATTTGGGGTGGGTCTTAATCCTCTTACTGGAATCCTTTACAAGAAAATGAAATTCAAGTAGAGAAAGAGAAATCCATGGAAATAAGAAGCTGGAAGCAAAAAACCTGGTAGAGAAGGGAGAGAGAAGCAGATGACCCCACGTGCCTTGCCATGTGACAGAGGAGCCCAGGCTCACCAGCAGCCAGTCTTCAGGAAGAACCACCGCCTGATAATGCCTTGATCTGGGCATTTTAACAGCCTGAAGCTTGCAAGCTTGCAAGCTCATCAATTTCCATTGTGAAAGACAACCCTTTCTGGTATATTGCTTTCAGTAGCCTAGCAGATTAGAATACTATGGCATTAGAATTTCATCCAGGGGGTGTGCTTAGAAGAAAAATGTCAAAAAAAGATTCCTCGGGGGATGATAATGAGAAAAAGTTCAAGTAATGCTAGCCCAGAAACAATGACACTAGTAGCAAGGCTGTGTCTAGCACACAGACCTGGCTTCTCAACACAATTATCCACTGAAACAAACGAGAATTCCTGAAAGAAGAAACTGATTTCACCTACGAGACCAGGGAAATTACAAGATAAACCTGGACGATTTTACTGCGTGAGAAACCAAGGCTGTGCTCCACGAATGCTGATGACATGCCGATAAGATGTAAGAGGGTCTTGAGAAGGGCCTGCTGGCTAATCTGGGACAATGTGAGCATCAAAATAGATAATAATAACCGATTGTAACCCATTAACACATAAAAAAGATCCATGAGTCCATAAAGATGTGAATAAACAAATCAATAACTGAGAAATGGGGAGAAGGGAAGGCTCTTCCTTCCAGAAGAATGTCAACTCATTATGTGGAAGAAATGATGGTGTCAGAAAATCATCAACAGATGCTATATCCAATGAGTAAAAGTTGGATGAGGAGATAAAAAATTACTTGACTCCAAATACCTTTCCACAAATTACTTACTGATTATATAGGTAATAACTGTAACTCTATAGCAGAGAGACTTAGAGACAGAAACTTAACCAAGTGATCAAAGTTAACATCATCGTATCCCTTGATATCATGTACCGAGAAGGACACAGCATTACCTGTGTATTCCTGTTGAAAACATATAATATGTATCCATCCCATTATGACCATGCAACAGGCAAACTCACACCGAGGAAGAGTCTACAAAACAACTGGCCTATACTCTTCAAAAATTTCAAGGTCAGAAATAAAGAAACACTGAGAGACTGTACCAGGTCAAAAGAGATTAAAGTGAATGCGATTCACGGGCCTGGATGGTATCCCACTCTGGAGGGAAAAAGGACATGAAAGATACTACTGGGACAGCCAATGAAATATGACTATGGACTATGGTTTATATAATATTGTATCAAGGTAAATATCCTGACTTTGTTATCTGTATATGGTTAGGCAGAGAACGTGGTTGTTTTAGGAAATAACCAGTGGAATGCTGCAAAAGGTCAGAATGGATCTTTTTTTTTTTTTTGAGTTTGAAGGTTTTTGTTTTGTTTTACAACAGTCTGGTCCCTGCTGGGGGCCTCCCCCCGCCGCCCCAAGCCTCGCGGGCTACAGTTCTGAACGTCGCTCTATCTTGAGCAGCTCCACCTCGAACACCAGAGTTGCACCGCCTGGAATCTTCGGGGGGGGTCCCCACTCTCCGTAACCAAGCTCCGATGGGATCACCAGCTTCCGCTTTCCCCCCTCACACATTCCGAGCAGCCCCTGGTCCCAGCCCTTGATGACCTGACCCGTGCCAAGAGAGAAGACCAAGGGCTGGTTCTTGAACCTGGTAAAGTTCGGAATAAACACTCCTCCTCTGTCCGTTTGCTCTTTTCTGCAGAATGAGCTCAAAGAAGAGCTCAAAACCAGAGCACTGTGCAAAGTGGGTCCATCCCTCACCAGCTGGCCACTGCGCCTGGTGTGGCCACACACCCTGGAGGACCCTGTCTCCGCTGAGGAGACACAGTTCCTGCTGCCCACTGTGGGCCGCCAGTGCCTTTGTTGGGCTAAACCTACTCCATTGGGCGCCAGGTTGAACGCCCCTTTCTCAGGGAAGCCCTCTCCAACTCCTTCGCAGATGACGTTTTGCCTCCATCGCACCCTATATCTCCCTGTAGTTCAAGCCCATACAGTTCTAACTGCGAAATTCCCCCCAAGACGAACGCAAGCTCCACGTGAAGAGGAGCCCTCTGCTTTTCAGCTCCGCGCACCTGGCGCCATCGCGAGGCGCGGCACACTCCAGCGCTCAGACTCGAACAGGTGCAAGCAGCACTCGGGAAGGAACAACAGAAATCCGATGGAAATACAGCAGTGCCTGCTTAAGAGCAGCCTTTAGAAAGCCTTCAGGGATACCCAGGAAGTCCACAAATGGAAACATTCAAGCAAACCTGGTTTTTCTTTTTTTAGTCCTCTCTGACAGCAACCCTGACCCCATCTAGGGTACACATCAGGCACGCTGAAAAATTTCTGCAAGACCTCTGGACAAGGGACCTCCAGGGCAACTGTGGGGCCTGTTCAGGGGAGGGAGCCAGCCACTGGCACCCGCAGGGCAGAACACGCTGGGCCTCGGGGTGGTGGAGAGAGCGGGCTGTGGGGGGCCGGTGCTTGAAAGCTACAAACCATCTTACAGTTGGCTAGTTTTGGTGACAGAAGGGCACAGTTTGCAGAAAAACCACGGCTTCCTTCCTGTAGTTGATGGGGCCAGGGACCCAAGCACAGGGCGTCAATTCTTCCTCCAGAGAACAACGAGGCCTCCTCGGGTGAGCAGGTGGAAGCGGGGCGGCCTCCAGGCTCACCCCACGCCCTGCAGGCACTTGCGAGGAGCCAGAGAGAGGTGGACGTTGTCTCTCCTAGAAAGCTCATGGGAGAGTAACAAAGAAAACGAAGCTCCCAAGAGATCTAACATGTAGCTCTGTCTAAGTTAACGAGATGAAACAGCCAAGACCTTAGTTGGGCTTACAACCACATCCCCGTTTAAATATGATCCAGTTGAAGAGGACTGGAGGTGCCCCTAAGGGTGCTTCCTCAGAGGCAATTCCTGGGGCGGTGGCCTGACCAGGAGAAGGGCTCTGAGGGGCGGCTGGAAGGACACCAGGGCACTGCCATGAGCAGGGAGCTGAGCTGGGGGCTTTGGGTGGAGAAGGCAGGACACACATGCATGGACTGCCAGGTTGAGTGGAAACACCGTGCAAAGATAAATGTTTTCAGTAACCGTCAGCAGTCCAGAATAGCGGATACACAATGAGTAGGAACGAAAGGACGCCAGTGGCTTTCTCCTCTCTCTTCTAAACTGTTCAGATGGCAGCAGACATTGCCACCCGGAACCCTGGCTGGTTTCACAGACCCCTGCCCCAAGCAAACCTCACCCTTTCCCCTCCCCAGCCCACCGCAGGCCCCGCTGATGGTCGAGCCAGCCAGGAGAGGGGCTCCTGCACACCGTCCCTCCCCTCTGGTCTAGGACTCAGGCTGCAATCTCACCGAAGTCCGCTTCTTCCCAGGCCCACCCCACCCCATGGGCGGCGCCCCTTCTCTGCTCAGGAAGAGGAGACCAGACCGCCACCAGGGGCCCTCACTCTGAAGCCCGGTTGTTTTCTTTGCCACAGTAAACTGGTGTGGGGAGAGATCCAGCTCCCCAGTACTCAGCCCCCATGCCCAGGGCAGCTGCAGTCGAGAAAGGGGATGACTCCTCCCATGTAAAAGAACACCCACGGAAAACCTAAAGATGTGACCAGGCCGCAGGCGTAAGGTGCGGGCACAGCTTGCACTGGAGGTCAAGGACAGCTTCTTGGAGGCTGAGACGTTCTGGAAGAGAGGCATAAATGTGCTGGGCTCAAGCATGGCATCATGTTCTCAGGAAAGAAATTACACACCAGACAGTGGCCAATATCAGAGACGTTTCGCCACTACCCCTGGGATGGACTAGGACAGTATTTATAGTACATCAATTTTTAAAAAGTAAGAACCCTGCGTACAGTCTCCATCCTCACCCCACCCCAGCGTGCAGAACTAAGGGGAAAACTAAGGCTATAATCCTGGATATTCACCGAGCACAATGCGAACCTCCACTCTGGGGTGAAGACAGCTGCCCAAGGCGGGGGTGGGCTGGGTGGGGTGCTGAGTGAGGAGACAGCTGCAAGGGCTGCAAGGATTGGCAATGATTTTTCTTTCACAATTAAACTCCTAAACTTAAAACAATTTCTAGGAATTAGAAACAAGTGGGCAAGGGCTTTCAACTAAAATATCAGTTAAAATAATCAAAAGGATGGGCTGCAGTGCGAGCAGTTTTCTCTTTGTGAATCTGTATCAGAGCAAAATAAGAATCGGTAGGCGTTTTGCTCTGTATGATGAAAGAAAAGACCAAGAAACATTTAACTATTTTCCCCCTGTTCTCCATTCTACCAATGCAGAGGGGTGGGGAGGGGAGAAAAAGAAAGAAATCCCACAAATCCCCACTCAACTGAAAGCATAAAAAATTCACTTCAGAAGTCAGGTCTTAAGATAGGGAGAAGAATGGAAACTGGAAACGTAAATACAGTTGAGGAGAATATGCGAACCCTGGGAATGCGTACAGAGGAGCTTTCTCAAAACCGCACAATGCAGAGCGCACGCCTGCCGAGCAGGCCGGGAGAGCGCCACACTGAGGTCTGGTGTCAATTTAAATGCCTCGAACACCAGGAAAATGCCCCCGACCAAGGCTTCAAACTTGTACAGCACGTTTCCACTCAACCCAACTAGATTGCCTGTCACATCTGACACGGCGCGTCAAAAGTTATCCTTCACTGCTCATGGGCAGCATCAAGGTCAGGAGACCAAGTTCAGCGGCCCGGCCCGTCCCGGCTCTCTCCTTCGCGCAGCAGATATCGAACTCTGAAATGACAAGACAGAGCAGCTGAAATGACTGCCAAGGAAACAGAAGCTGTCCAAGGCCGCGGCTCTGATGGGGAAAACCAGCCCGTCGGCGTGTCAGCCGGGATCACCCTGACAGTCGCGCCCGGGGCCGCGTGAGCACGGTGCCGAGGGCGGGCGTCCTAGGAGGCGCGACGCCAAGGAGCGGGGACCACCAGGGCCAGGGACGCCGGGCCCCGCATTCTAATGGGCCCCCGCAGGGCTGGGAGGGGGCTTGGTCAGGACAGGGCTCTCTCTCAGAAAATATTCATTTGAAAAACCTCGAAGAATTGAAAGCAAAGCCCAGACAACGCGGCTTTCGGCTGCGTGTCCCCTTACGTGCACAGAGCACTCGGGTCTCCAGTGAGGGGTGCCGTGAGGCCGGGAGGGCGAGCCCGGGTCCCGGGCACGGGGCTGCGGGCAGAGGCAGGACAGAGCCCTCCGGGAGCCTGCCTGCAGGACCGACCCCCTGGAACAGAGGAGGACTGCGGGCCAGGGCACTAAATAATTCACGTGTAAATATTTAAGGCCTTTTTTTCCCCACTAGAACACACACTGACATTTTACAGTGTTGAACAGACAATCTTCAAGACAGAATGACTGACATCTTAACAGGCTCAGAATATTTTGGGGGTCAGCCAGCCTACACCCCAGGCTCCTGAGGGGCAATGATCTTGCTGGGGACTTGGGGTGCCTGGGAGGACAAGGCAGGCACAGCATTCCCCTGGCCCTGCCTAGCCCCCCGAGACCCCTGAGCAAAGGGACGCCGCCCCCAGGGGCCCCGCTCAGCGCCCGAGCAGGAGCAGACGAGCCGTCTACGGACGAGCTGTACCTCGGGGCCGGCAGCCCCCTGTGCTCTGTCTGTCTGGTTTTCGGCCATCAGCAGCGGAGAGCAATTCTATGATCTGATTCCCGCAGAACGGCTTTCCTCGTGCTCCTGCTCTCCCTTGCAGCCCTCCGGGCCCCTCTCTTCTCTCTAGACCCAAGAGACGAACAAGGCTCCACTTGGGCTTGACTCTTCCAGAACACACCCGCGATCCCGGGCCGGTTCCGACCTCCCTCTGCCGCAATGCTCCAAAGTACTTTGGTTTCCCTTAACCAGTGTGAACAGGGATTAAAATACAAGGATGGTAATGCTTTAGCCACACCAGCGCTTAGCAAAGCTGCAACACGGCGTCTGAATTCCCTTGTAATGCGGTGTGTAACCGTTTTAGGCGTGCACCGAGCAGTGTTACGGGACGTTACCGGCTCCGGCCAGAACGGAGGCTGCCGCCCTCCCCATGCAGGCGGGGACTGGGCCCCCTGGGCCGTGGCACGGCCTCCCCAACCAGCCGGGATTGCCTGTTGGTACTTGGAGCTGCCCAGGGGTCAGGGGCGCTGCCTGTGGGTATCAGGTGCGCGGCTCTGCTCATGCTCACACCAGGTGGCCACCGGCAGGACGGCAGGAAATAGCGCCCTTCTACGGGCTGTAACCGGCTGCACCGGGCTGCACTGGCTGTACCCAGCTGCATCTGGCTGCACCTGGCTGTACCTGGCTGCACCTGGCTGTATTGGCTATACCCGGCTCCACCCGGCTGCACCTGGCTGTACCCAGCTGCACTGGCTATACCTGGCTGCACCGGCTGTACCTGGCTGTACCCAGCTGCATCTGGCTGCAACCGGCTGTACCCGCTGTACCCGGCTGCATCGGCTGTACCCGGCTGCACCAGCTATACCTGGCTGCACCGGCTGTACCTGGCTGAACCCAGCTGCACCCAGCTGCGTGGCCCCGAGGGCAAACCAGGCCTCTACATTCTTAAGCATAAAGTGAGAAGAGCACAGAAGCTTTGAGCCCAGTGTTTACGTGCAGGCGTTGGTGGCAGAGCCGGGGCCTCCCTGGGCACCTGTCCAGACCCCAGGGCCCAAGCCTGCTCCTGAGGGTTCACGCCGCACCTCTGAAAAAGGGCCAGAATGGAGAGCCCCCGAGGCCATCCCAGCTGCAGACGTCTTCCTTGCTCGCTTCCTGCAGCTCTCCACCTGAGCCGGTCTCCAGGACCCCCGCCTCGGACCCTGCCCTTCGCAGTCTGATAGACTCACTCCTGTCATGCGGTACCGACTGCAGAGTGACACATACCCAGTGGCTGCAAAGATCAAAGTCCAAGATGGACTGAGGGCCATGGTGGACCAATGACCACTGTCCTACTGGCTGGTGCTGCCGATTCATTCATTCACTCAACACATTTCTGCAGTAAGGACTAGGTGCCAGGCCCCGGTCCAGGCCCTAGGGACCCAGCTGTGAGCCCTGCAGGGTGCCTGTCATCAGGGAGGCCGCCTGCCGGCATGGGGAGACAGACAAGCAACCAAATCGGCACCCTGCAGGCACACTGGGCCTTGCCAACTTTTCCTTAATGGGCCAGACACTAGTGTAGGCTTGCAGGTTATGCAGCCATGGCTGCGACTTTCTGACTACAACAGCTGTATGTAAACAAGTGTTCATGGCTGTGTTCCAATAAAACTTTATTTGCAAAAACAAGTGGGCAGCCTGCAACCCATAGTTTGCCAGCGCCTGGGCCAGACGGTATAAACCCCAGCAGCTGTGGGAGCCTGGGGGGGAACATTCTAGGCAGAGGGAGCGCCACATGCCAAGGCCCTGCGTACCTGGCAAGGGTAAGGAGCAGCAAGGAGGCAGCCTGGCTGGAGTGGAAGGTCTGGGGAAGGCTGCAGGAGAGGAGCTCAGAGCTCAGGGCCACACACCACGTGCACGTTTCAAGGCCTTTAGCTTTAACTCTGAAACAAGTACAAGATCATACTGTGTCGAATACTCAATACATTCTAATATTAAACATATTTTCTTGTGTTCTAAGTCTTTGAAAATTCTAATTCATACACGGACTACACAGTAACTCTAGCTGGGATACAGAACAACCCAGAATCTATTCTGTAAAGCTCCAAACAATAGCCTAGCACGTATCAAAACACCTCCCCAGCCAAGGACCTCAACACCCGTCACCTTCCAAATGCAAAGCCCCAAGGAGCTGAGTCTCCTGGACGCACGCTGCTATTCTCGCCACCGGGCTCCAGGCCTGCCACTAGCCTCCCTGCAGCCGCCTCGGTGGCACCCGCCCCGGCGCAGTCACTGAACGAAGCCCCCTCCTCTGCGTGCCGGCCATGCTTGGAGCACCATTCCCTGGGCGCACTGCAAGTCCCGAGGGGGGCATGTCTGGCTGACCACAGGCCTTGCTGGTGGCTCCTGAGTAACAGAACCAAAGCACTGCGCTGGAAGCGATGCCCTGACGTGCTTCCGGTACTCAGCTCGTCATCTTCCAGAGCGAGGGTTTGAGAAGCAGCAGGTCACCCCCACGGCGTGGCTACACTGGGCGGAAATATGCACCTGCCAAGCCAACTCAGCCAGCCAAGCAGACAGCAGCCCTCTGTCTACACGCGCGTGCAGCTCAGCGAGTCTGCACCATGCCAGGAGCCAGAACATGGGGTGGGTGGAGAAAGTGGTAGGTGACCGCCTCTTCTGGGCCATGTCCCACCTGCCCTTCGGAGCCAATTCTCACCTGCGCGGCCACGGGTCTCACACGGAGCTCCTCCCCTGCAGTTACCTGCTCAGCGCCTCTCGGCCCACACCTGCCCAGGTGCCATCAGAGGGGACCTAGGCAGGCACGCTTTGTGTCCCTGCGCCTCCAGCTCATGACACAAGACCGTGAGCCTCCCAGAGGGAAACTGTTCTAGTTAATAAGCACGCTCTATTTCATGTAAACCATTGGCTATTCCTCCCTCCAAAAAACAGCACGGAAAAAAAGGACTGAAATCCACGCCTGGCATTTCAGATGAAAGTGAAATGATGAAGAGAATGGAGTGTCGGTAAGCAGACTTAAAATGCCAGGTCTCAATTCTCCTGGCTTGAAAAAGCAAAGTTTCCACATTCCCACTCTGAGCCTTCCACCACTAAAGAAACGACTGAACACAGCTGAGATAATTATTGTACTTATAAATGGTTTTTATGGAATAACATAAAGAAATAGGCAAGAAGGTGAAGCAACAGACTATTAAATAGAAGAATTAAATTGGAGAGCATATAATTATACACTAAGAGATTATGCCTTATTTCAATATAAATAAAACTTTTTAAGCCTAAGATAGAAAGCCATGCCTCAATAAACCAGTTTTCCAATAGAAGACCGTCAATTCCAATGATTCTTATAATTTCAAAACAGTGTTCTTTGCCTCATTTTCGAAGGCTCATTATTTGGACATTTTACAAGGAATGAGAGTGAAAGCACTCAGTCCACCTTGTAACGAGAGCTGGCGCCCTGGACGCCGCTCCGCGCAGGGGCGGAATTTCCCCGTTTCCCTCCCCTTGCAATGCAATCTAACCCCGTGACCACCTCCAGCAGGCCCCTCCACGGAGAGACTATTTTCACACCCTGCCCCGGGCTAAACATTCTTCTGTGTACATACTAGTAAATTCAACAGCCTCTTTAACATCTGAGAGCGAATTACTGACAAGTCATTTTTTGCTCCATACCGCCAGTCTACGTGGCACCCCTGTTTTTTTTCTATTACAAACATGTACTGTTCCTTGGCTCCGAGTCGTTGTGGGTGCTGATACAAGATTCATAATGGCTGTCAGAATCTGCAATTTTTCCTTTTGTTTTATGAGGTCAGGCAATATTACATGCACTGATATATTCCATTTTCCCAGCTGAAAACCTTCTCATTCGAGCCCGACAGGTTGAGGGAGTCGTGATTCTGCAACCTCGCATGTGAAACGCGGAATGCGGGGGCAGGTGGTTAACCCCACCTTCTCCTCTTGCTCTTGTCCACTGGCAACAGTAAATTAAACTGTCAAAAATGGAATTGTCCTGTCATCAACAAAGCTATAGCTTCACAAGTATTGCAACATCAGATATATTTCTAATTCTGCATTTCCCTGCACCTGTAATTTCATCAGAAATTCGCACTGGACCATGGTGAGAAGCTGTCCAAGGGACACCGGCATTGTGAATTCCGTTAGAGGCTTGACGTGGCCTTTCAGAGACAGAAATTAATGAACAATTCCGGCAATTGGTAATATATATAAGAAGGGTGTTCGCGGTGGGGTCTTGACCCGCGGCAGGACCGTTTAGGAGGGTGGAAACGCTAACGCGGACATGACAGGCCAAGGAGAGGGCCGAAGAGAAATTAAACACGAGTTACTTTGCAAACGAAACAAACCCTAGAAACATGCAGGCCGCCTGAAAATTACTTACTGGTCAGAGTGCCAACTGGCCTAGACTGCTCTTAGACATGGTTAAGATGGGGCATAAAGTAAGATCCCTTCCTAAATGATTTTTAAAATAGAATGGCACTTCGCCCTTCAGTGAAAACATCATTAGACAATGCATTTTAATCTTGGGCATCATCCAAAATAATTCCGACTTGTATCGGAGAATTCTTCCCCAGGTATTCCTTCAAGAGGAAAAAAGAAATGACCGCGTACGTCATCCGCAGGAGTCAAATGTGGTTCCAATTCTCCTTTCAAGATGACTTACTATTACCATTTGTGCCCACCAGGCTTGCCTGGATTGCATTTTCAATAAGTTACTCCCTTACAGTTGAACAAAAGTCAAAGCTACGTCCACCTGCTACCCCCACCTCCCAACCAGATAATGCTCTAACTCGGAATCCTTGTTGAGCAAGTAGATGAAATGAATCCTCTACCTTGGCAGATAAACTTGCATGGAAAAAAAGGGCTTTTTTGACCTGTTTAAAAACAAGATAGAGCGAGGAGTTTGGCTGTTATTAATTAAATATCACAACCAAATATTGTTATAGCCTAGCCCTATAAAAATTCACGGCTTATCCATCATTACGCCAGGACGGAAAGTTAAACCGAGATGAGGAATCATTTCACAGCTCAATACAGTCAAAGTGACTCACTATTCCTTTATTAATTCTCATTTAATATCACTTTAAATTGCTGCCATTATTATCCTACCGTCGACGGAAGATTCTGTGTAATTAGTCTGTATTAAGCCCTTTTTATTTATAAGGAGCCAAATAAACAAACCCACTTTAATTACCTGGGCTCCACAATATTGATCTGAGCATCAAAATTTAATATGACTTTATTTCAAATTTCCATATGACTAGTATTTAAATTTGTTCCAGCAATAACAATTTTGCAGGCACAAATGACTTTTCATTCAAAGTATGTAAATTACCGCCTCGCGCTGGGGACAAGCGGCTTTCTGTGCCCACAGCATGTTTGCCGAGACCTCGGGGGCCCTGGCGGCCTCGGCTGCGCCACGCTTTGCTCCCTAGTACGGCAGGAAAAGCCACCAATTACCAAAAGAGACAAAAGTCAACGAAGACAGGGAGTCGTCTCCCTCCCAAACCGTGTTCTCTCCCACTTCAGTACACGGTGTTAACGACATACAAATTTTGAGGTCATTAAGTATAAACAGGAACGTGAAGCCAGACAGGCGGATGGCAGGATGTGCCGACGTCAGCATCTCAAGTACCCTCCTAATCCCACAATGCAAGTTTCAGCATTATTGTCTCAATTTAACTTGCATTAGTACCTAGCACCTTGATTACACTGTTGGGTGGTAATCTCCGCCTGCACATGCCATCATTACTTATGTCAAGCCTCTGGAGTTGCTATGAATACTATGTTGTTTTACGAGAGAGAGGAAATTAGTGCCAGTCCCCTAGGGTTTTGGGTGCTTAACACTGAAGCACTGCGCAGCCCTCGCAAATCCCACAACAAATCCTTGTTTAGTGCCACATGGAGATAAGGACTTTGCAGCAACATTGGAGCATAAATAACTCATGTCCCTCTTTATTTGTAAATGTCAAAAAACCCACGGTTCTTTAATGTTGCTTTCCTACAAACATGGCAGCACCTGCCTTCCCAGCCGTGTGAGCGCACACCAGTTGAGTGAGAAATCAGCGCGTGGACGGAAAAGCGCCAGCACGCAAAACAAAGACATGGCCACATGTGCGCGAGGATTATCGTAAAATGCTGTTTGGGAGGTATTTTTAATAAAAATGAACTTATCAAAGCCAGAGGAAACATGTAGCGGTTAACATGAGGCTTTCCTCAAGAGGGCAATAAAGTGGAAAAAGCGTTGCCCCACATGCACGGCATTTCCAATGTTTTTTTAAATATGATCCACGGTGTCGTTGAAAAGAATTATTTTCTGGTATTGTAGGGATTTTTGCATTGTCTGTTTATTCTGTTTACACAGCAAATGGAACCTACAATATGACTAGGTGAGCTCCCCAGGGAGCAAACAAAATTCAGAAATGATGTACAGATGGGGACAGGGGCCCATGAAAATGGAATATAAATGAACGTGCCCTCAATACTCACATCTGGAAGAGAAAACAGACCAAATAAATAATTTTGACATTAAAAGAAATTGAAGCTCAAGCACTGCAAATAGTAGAATAAGTTTTTAAAAATATCATTAGTTTACAATATGTTTGAAATGGCATTTAAAATAAAATAATCAGTATGTGCAGACCAAAAACGGGCCTGGACGGCACTTGCTCCCCGCTTCTCCCTCTCAAGGGTGAGGAATAATAACCTACTGAAAACCCCACTCCCATAAGAGCGTCTCCAGGTCTTGCTTTTTAGAGCTCTTCTACTTTTGTTTAGAAACAACAAGGTATACTGAAGTGTTGCGTCGTGAACCTGCTCATTTTCAACTTAGAAAACTAGATCTTGGATGGGAAACACACGGCACCATCACGTGCCTGCTACGTGGCAGGCAGCCGAGGGCGCAAATCTGAGAGTGTGACACCAAAATGTGCTTCCATTCCCTTCTCTTCCCTTGACCCCTTTGCCATCTATGTTGACGCAGCTGGAAGCAGATGAAAAAGAAAGAAAATGAAGTCTTGGGCAGCATCTCTCTAAAGCCTGGCATGGAGTCTGCCAGAGACGTTGTTACGAAGAAGCCACAGTCCCGGGGATCGCAGCCTGAGAGCAGGAGGTCTGGTTCGACGGTGCAGGCCGGGCCTGTCGGGGGCACCCCACTCCTCGCAGCGAACCCCAGCACGCGTCCCCCGCCCCCCGGGCCCATAGGGGCAGAGGAAGCAACTCCTTCGGGCGACCACACCGAGGCAGCGGGCTCTTCACCACATCCCCCCATGAAGCCAGTTTTGGAAAACGGCTTCCGACAGCCCTATAGAACTTGCATGACGTGACCAAAGGGGTGTTCCGGAAGCCCGGGCTGCCCAGGAGCCACCAGTCCCAACAGCGGCACGTTGAATGACGGCTAAGTTCTCCAAGTGAGGCTGGCTGGAGTCACGGCAAATCCACTGTTACCAAGTCTTTTCGCCATCCACTGCGTATGTGAAGACATTTTTTTTCAGAAGATAAAATATCTTCCTGAGTGTAACAACAGGCATGACTTATTTCAGAATTAAGTGCTAGGCTCTCTGGTGCGTTGGGAAATGTAAACGACTGTTTTGACTCCAAATCTGCCATCCACTTCACTAGCTGTGTTCTCCCAAGGCCCGGGCAGCCCCCGAAGGCGGAGGTCATCTCACGGAGCTCTTTGGTAAATCATGCAAACAAGGAGGGGAAGGGGCGTCCTCTCCCAGTCCAAAGAAGCAGCAAATTGATTTATAAACTGCTTTGGGTAGAAAATAAATACCGAGCTGCAAACGTGTAGCACTGACTTTCATAAAAATCAGACCTCCAGCGCCTGCAAATGCGCGTGCACGAAGCCAGCGCGCAGAGGTCACCGAGCCGTTCCCGCCCGTGTCGCCCGCCACAAAGTCAACAAAGATAAGGCAGCAATCGGTGTAGGGCACAGAGCTGACATCGTCGGTCCCACCAGCACCTTTTCAAACTACTGAACAATCTTGGCTTTAAATTACATAAAAATAATGGGAGAGTTCAATACAGCACTTAAATAAAAGAAAGTTTTATTCTTCAGAGCGTAAGTGCTGGTATTTTTTGTACCCGACAAGCTGCCCATACAAGAAGCAGTGTGCCTAATATTCTTGCCAACAAAGGCATTTGAAATTAGCAATTGCTTTTAGAAACTTTAATTACAATTTTAAAATGCTATTTCTGCTCTATAATAGATTCCAATTGTTTCAGTATTATCTGGCTTGCAAATAAAATCTACAGTAGATGACAATATTCCCAGGATTAATCACTCTTGAAATTCTAATATGCTCTTGAAATACCAAATAAAAAAGACAGCAATGTTGTTGATGTACTGAAAGCTTCTTGCTTTTTGCAGTTTGCTATTATTATGCATATCCAGGTAGAAAGTTAATTAACCCAAAGCTTAAGCTAATTATGATAGCAGAATGCTATCAACCCACCGCGCTCAGTCAGACAGCTGTCCGGAATTTCATTTGCTAATCATTTGTCTTTTGGCTGAGCATATGGTACATTTTCATGCTATCAGAGGAACAACAAACAGCTGAAAATCATTAACTAAAAACAATGTGCATAAAATCAGAAGCAGTTTTTTATACAGCTTTGTGTCAGACAAAAAGCCAGATCCTTGCCCTATAAAAATTAATGATTATTTTGGTTCTTGTCACTTAAAAATTTTAGCTGATAGTGCAATAAATATGTGACAAGAATTTCAGTTGCATCAATTACCTGTTTATATGAGTTTGCAAAAATATTCTAAATTTATAACAAGGGCATTATAATAAATAGGTTTGGGGGAAGATTATAAAATATATCCATTTGGATGCCTAGGAACAGGAAAATTACCTTCTAGGAATGACCCCTTTGTTTTGTCTTTGTGCTGAATCTCAGGATCAGCACACTAAAATATTAAAGATGACTTTTTTAATTGCAAAGTAAAATGTATGAAATATATTTGCACACATTCCTGAAGCAGTAAGTGACATTTCTAAGGCCATCCGGAAATCTGTGTAGACATCAAAAAGCTACATAAATCACAAGAAAAAGTTCATCTTGATGTGGAAACTAAAAAGGAAGGGAGAAGAGAGCACCAGCCTGCAGGTGTTCCAGGCACGGCATGGGATGGGTTCACCTTCCCTTTTAAAGGTGTGCTCTACAGCAATTTATCGTTTGCATCACAGTCTTAATTACCTGGAAGCTTGAAAAAAGAGAGGGAAACGTTAAAATAAGCCCTATAACTCTGTTTCCCTCTGCATGCCCTCTCTGGCACACATGCACAAAAACATGTCGACCACAACGCATCTTTCTAAGTTCATGTAAAATGGTACGATGCGCCTTCTACACAAACCTTAACTTACATTTGGCAAATCTGCTTTGATAAGATGAACACACAAATTGGTCTTCAAATTGATCCCCGAATCTTTCTAACCCTGCTGGGTTCCAAGCTCACATATGTTAACTTTAATACATTAATTTTAAGGTACTGTGTACCCAGAAGTCTTAAGCTCCAATCTAACTTGGCAATTATAACAAGAATCCTCCCCTTACATAGAGTTGACTGTTAAAGTGTCGATTGCCACATTTTTCTTCAAATCAATGCTGTGACTATTAGCTTATTTTTAATTTTTTTTTAAAAAGGCAACAAAAATGAAGACTTAAAATGTACATGATTTGGTCTTGCACTTGGTAATGTGGAAAATTAAAATATTTCTCCCCAAAGACAGGGTCATCAGATTAAAGGTTAGGCAGCTCTACAAACTAGAAGTGGACTCTTTTTTCCTTCTTGGAGAAGGCTGAGATTTAACTTTTCGCATGATGTGACATGTGCAACTGTCGCCAGTCAAAGGCTCAGCGGAGCCTGATTAATTGTTAGTCCAGGGGGATTTCTGTTGGTCACGGACCAGTGAACTCCGGGGAATTTCCATGGCTGTAATATACTGCTGTGACCATGCTCGGCCCCCGTTTGTATTAGAGTGGCCACTCAGATAGCAAGGACTCTAACAGCACATCTTCATGTGGCCGTGAAGTGTCAAGAAAGCTTGGCCACCAACCAGGACTTCTTTTAAGACAGAACGTGATGTGGGAAGACATTTCCTTGATGGTTTCCCCAAGGACTTTGGGTATGTATTTGGACCAAGTTAAAGTGAATTAAAAGAGACACACATCCTCTTCACTACCCCAAAGTAATCGAACGCACGAGTCACCAGGTTAGGCAGCGCCGGGTGGTCCGGCCAGGAGGCCTCCGGGCGGTGTTGGCAGAACTTGGGCAAAGTTCCAACACAAGGAGTAAGGGCTGGGGGGCCAGCTGGGCTCTGGGATGGCTCCCTTGTTTAAGCACCACAACACAGGGAAGGTTGGAAACGCCTCCCAAAGACAGATCTTCAGCCATGCAAGGTCTACCTTGCAACCTAGAAGCACCCTAAATAAAGGAGAGTTGAGTAGCCCAAGGATCAGGAACCTTGATTAAAGAGAAAAGTGAGAGAAATCAAACTCAAGGTGGCCTCATTGCTGGACCCTCATACTCAAGGCTGGGAAGGGAAGGACCAAGTTTGGTTATTACTGTTTGCAAACTGAAAAGTACCTCTGCTTGCCACTCCACTGGGAAGACGGAAGGCAAACCTATTACTTTAGTCATAAAGGTTTAATCATTTGCAGTTCAAATGTTGACGCCTCTTCCCAGTGCATAGAATTTTTCACATCTAAGTTTGAGTTTAAAAAAAAATGCTTTCAGATGAAAAATGTTGCCAACAAGGCAAGGCAGATGGGGGCTACTTAAATCTGGTCCTTAAAGCCTCTTCCCAAAGGCTACATACTCCACACTGATATTGATATTAATATTAATTTGTCATTAATACTAATGTTTCACTAACCAACGAGGAGTATTTTGAAATATCCAATTTCTCTGGATAGCTAAACCTCAGGTTCCAGTATGAAAAATGTTTTCTAATTATTGCTTTCCAGTAAGCCATCAGACAACAAGGCTAGGTTTTCTATTAATTCAGGAATTTCATACTAGTATGGAAAACGGGCCGCGTCTGAGTTGCCCCAGCTCTGCGGGTCACAGCACCTCCTCCACTTTCGGAGAGTCTGGTACCAGCTGACAGCCAGGCAGGCCGCTTTGAGGGCGGCCTGCAAGGGTGGTGAGAGGCAATGCAGATGCTTCCCTCGCTGGGTTAACTGAATTTTGAAGTAAGTAATCCGATGAAAGTAGCGCGTGTTGCTCTTGCGGGTTCACTGAGCAAACAACAGGCTCACAAAGTGTCTACCGACCCCGTCCTCCAAGGAGGTTCAGGCACTGCCCTCCACCCCTCAAGGTCTATGTACTTTTTTTTCTAAAGATTTTATTTATTTCTCTCCCCTTCGTCCTGCCCTGCCCCAGTTGTCTGTTCTCTTTGTCCATTTGCTGCATGTTCTTATTTTTGTCCGCTTCTGTTGTTGTCAGTGGCACAGGAATCTGTGCTTCTTTTTGTTGTGTCATCTTGTTGTGTCAGCTCTCCGTGTGTGCGGCACCATTCCTGGGCAGGCTGCACTTTCTTTCGCGCTGGGTGGCTCTCCTTACGGGGCACACTCCTTGTGCATGGGGCTCCCCTACGTGGGGGACACCCCTGCATGGCAGGGCACTCCTTGCACACATCAGCACTGCGTGTGGGCCAGCTCCACACGGGTCAAGGAGGCCCGGGGTTTGAACCGTGGACTACCCATGAGGTAGACGGACGCCCTAACCACGTGGCCAAGTCCGCTTCCCTGTACTTTTTAATTGTTTGCCGCATTTCCAAGTGATGAGAGCCAGAGATTATTGAATGCATTCCCCAAACATTCTCCTTTAAATTTTGAGAGGAACTGAAACTGATTTCAACGTGCCCCTGGATTTCTGTACTGGAGGCTCTCCTAGATTGTTGCCCACAGTTGACCACTTAGGTTCTTCTACATTGCTGTCCACAGTCTGTCACATAGGCTCTTCTAGATTATTGTCCACTGTCTGCCACATAGGCTCTTCTAGGTACTGTCCACTCTCTGCCATGAGGTTCTTCTAGATTATTGTCCATAGTCTGCCTCACAAGTGGCAAGAACCAAGTAGAACTAAGGTGAGTCTGCAGTCCCCCAGTAAGAACTACCCACAACCAAAAGCCATGTCAAATGAACTATCCCATGATGGCCTTTCTGTGCCAGCTGGTAGCAGAGGGTGGGTAGATAGGAGGACAAGTGTCAGACACGCTGCTGCCAACGCTAGGTGTGTGTCTGCAGTATACATACTGGGGTCCCAGGCTGCGCTCCTGGATGTTCTCTCTAGATGGTCAAGTACATGGAAAACTACTTCATACAGCCCATGGAGGAGATGAAACATCAAAGTGCTAGAGGCCAATCAACCCCAGGCACCCAGAAAGGCTGGTAAACCTGTGACTGCTTGACCTTCTTGGGATCTGCAAATGAACAGGGCACTTTATCCACAACCAAAGGGCAAAAATGAAGCCATTCACTTTATCCTCCATTGCTGGCATGGACAGGGTGATGAAAATGCAAGTTGTAGCTTTTATAAAAAACAATGCAGAAATGATTTATGAAAAAGAATACACTGAACCCTCTCCTTAACATTCCAGCTGTAGGAATCAATGCCAAAGACACTGCAGCTGCAGCTGTGGGGCACACATGCATGTGTCCATGGCAGCACTGTACACAGGAGGGCAAGTACAGAGGCACCGGCTAGAAAGACCTTGTACAGTCACACCTTGGAATATTAGGCAACTAGGAAAAAGAATTGAAGAAGATCCAAAAGAGACAATTCGGGGGGATAATGAAAGAGAAAAGCAGAAAGAGACAAGATGAAGAGAATAAATGTGATGCTTGTACAGGTTTAAAACAATGTCAAAAATCCACTTTTGTATATGATTATTTTGTAGTGAAATCAGGATTGATTAGTTTGCCAAGGACAGAGGAAAGGGCAGCAGTGGGAAGAGAAGGGGAGAAGGTAACAGAAAGAAACTCAGTAAACTGGGGAATTAGGGTTTTTAAAAATGAGTCCCTTTCAAACCAGGGTGGCTCAGGGTCATCTCCTGGAGAGCCTCTTGCTGAGCATGAGCTGGGTAGGGAGCAGGGCTTAGCCAGATGCAAGAGGAGAGCTTCAAATGGCCAAGAGAAGGAGAAAATGAACGTGGTGCTTGGGAAGATAACTGGGGACTGGCCAAGGATGTCCAGATTAAGCACCCTTATACCCAAGCAATTCAAAACAAAAAGATCCAGGAGAGCTGGCCTCTACTGCTTGATCATGAGGCACTTGCACATCGATTTCTTTCTTGTAGTTTTAGATTCTTCCCAGGTTGGCTCATCACGGGGCCAGTTCTCCATGTTAACTGGCTGAGCCAGTGGCATAGATGCAGGTGGATGAGGGTCACGATGACAATGGAGCCTGGCACAGAGCTGTGGACATATGCCAGCACTGCCCTCACCCTTCACATGGGGACACCCCCACTCTATGAGACAAAAGTTATACCCATCTGTAGCAGGAGACTGTAGCTTGCCCAGCATCCAATCGCAGGTGCCCTGGTCCCAACACAGGTGAGCCAGGTGGCACTTTGGCTAGGTGACCCCACAACACGTATGGGACCAGAGGTCTCAGTCCAGCCCATACCTGCCTGGGGCAGAAACCAGCAGGCTACAGAGGGGAGCAGGTCCTGGTCTCTCTGGCTGTGTCCACAGTGCCCAGAATGCGTGGCTGGCATTAAATAAACCTTTGTTGAATGAATGAATCAAGTCTCTGAAGGCTCCCCACGGCCCTGGTCTGGCTGAGCAGCTAGTGGCTGAGAACCTGTCAAGCTGGACCACCTTGGGCCACTTCCTACCCTCGACTGGCAAAACAACTCTTCCTGAAGTGGCCCAGGACAAGGCCACTTCTCTGCCCCCAGGCAATCCCCATGCAGCTTTTTAAGTATAAAAACACCTCACATTATTCACTCTGTGCTTCAACCCCACAGAGCAGGCTTGGTAAAGTTTTTCTGCAAAGGGCCAGGTAGTGCATATTTTAGGCTTTCCAGGCCACAAAAGTTCCCTGCCGCACATTCTTCTTTTTTCATTTCCTTACAACCCTGTTAAAATGTACAAACCATGCTTGATGAGCAGGTAGAACAAAAACAAGATGGTGGGCAGATCTGGCCCACAGGAGGTAGTTTGCTATCCCGAGCCGCAGAGGAAAAGGGCTGAGGCCTATGCAGAATTTAAAAAAACACGTCATGTTGAGGTTTAGGATAACAAAAAACAAGGGGGTGGAGGGGCTGGCTAATCAGCATGGCCCAGTTTCACCCAGACCACTTTCTAGAAAAAGAGGCTTCCAAGATTTTCAAAACAAGATGATGAAAGCTTCCTTTCGCTTTTTTTTCTTTCTGATCCGTCAACTGAAAAGAAGGTAATAAAAGTGATGGAACTAAACTTCAGATTTCTTTCCCACTCACCAAAATTTGAGTGAATGGCACCCAGCACGTTTTCCTCAATTCTAGCTGTAATGCCTTCCAAGTCCCTAAAGGTTCCTGACAGAGGCCGAGTGCTTTCCAGTCGTAGCTCTGCAATTTCACGCGAGGTTGAAATCCAGATGAACTTTTAACCAGAATGCCAACCATAACAATGGTGCAATTTGTAAGGAAGGTTGCCGGTGGCCTGAAAGCTTGGACGCAGCAAGACGCCCAGGGATGGAAGGTCCCTTCGTCCGGCCCTGGATGTCCCTCTCCCGCGGCAGCTCTGGGGCTGAGGAGGGAAAGGAAGGTGCCAGGCAGGCATGCGGAATCCTCGAGCCCGTTTATCCCAACAACCCACGCACGAGGAAAATCAGAGCAGGTTTTGGGAAGGCACTCGGATCCCCAGTAGAAACCCTGCCCTCGAGCCTTAGCACTCTCCACCCCACCCTAGCACGCAGACAAGAGGGGGCAGCACGCCTCCCTGCCCCATCAAATGACAACCGCCCCCAACAAAGGCTCTGCTCTTTCCTGGCTATAACCCACGATGAAAATAGGGCTGAGGAAGACAAGACTTGATATTAGAAGACGAATGTCGCCCCTGGTCGATGTCCCAGGCTGAAACATACAAGCCAACCGGTTGCTTCACTACAACATCAAGAGGTGCATTCGAGGGGAAATAGCCCTACATGTCTCAAGCCATAAAAGCAGGTTCAATTTTTTTTTCTTTTTAGGAGGTACCGGGGATTGAACCCAGAGCCTTGTACATGGGAAGCAGGTGCTCAGCCACTGAGCTACACCTGTTCCCAAGGAGAGGCGGTTTTTTGTTTTGTCTTGTTTTTAGGAGGGACTGGGGATCGAACCCAGGACCTTGCACCTGGGAAGCAGAAGCTCAACCACTTGTACTACACCCGCCCCCCTCAATCTATTCTTGTTCAACGTTAGCTTTTAAGGGAAGAAGGTATTTTGACAAAAAGCACTCCTAGGCCCATGGTTCTTAAGGGGGCGACTCCCTGGCAGGGTACAGCACCTCAAGCCCTCCTGCTCACACCCCTCCCCTGCAAGAAGCGTCCAGTTTCTCTCTGGTGAAACCTGTTGGAAAGGGGTGTGCTGGCCTCAAGAGAAGATCAAAAACTACTAGCAGGAAAGACGCTTTTCAAGATCATTCTCCTCAGCTCAGATTTTATTATATTTACAAGCATTTAATTTATGAACAGAAAATTTAATATGGAAGATGAAATGTAAACATTTAGTTAATAAGTATGATAAATGAAAAAGAAAATGATGTTCCACATGCAACTTAGTTGGGGGCCGAGGAGCTATTGGTAGATAAATAAGGATACCAGGGAGGTCACAACATCATTTATGCTACTGTTCTGTGGCACCAGATAGATATCCCAATGCAAAGACCACGCGAAAAGCTTGACCAAACTCTGGAACTTAGGAGACGTGCCTCCTCCAGCAGGGAAACGAGGGCGTCAGATGCCCAAACATTGAGTTCTTCTGAGGCTTCATAATCGCATCGTTGTTTATTCGGCTGAACCCAGCTCTAATTCTGTGTCCATGTTCCTTTCTTTAAATATACGTATTGCTAGGTATTTGTTTTATTTTGACTGTCCCCACCTAGTCCCTGAGACATCTCCTGCATAACCAAAACCTGTTAGCTGCTTTATAATAATTAGAATTAAATTCCAAAATGGCCTCCATGCTCAAATGTCTGCTTGAAAACTAAAAACAGGTTGAACTCCCTGACAGCTCATTGTGAATAGCCTGATTCCGCTCATTTTTACCTACAAGATAATTAGATAATTTCAAATCACATGGAATACCAGCATCAGGGATGCTAAAAACATCAAGTGAAAAGCTAAGTGTCTAATGTTGTGGTTCCAGCCTTACATGCAGGGCCACAGGTACCTTTGAGAGATTGAAGAAAGCTATGGGCTCTGCCCTGCGAAGCTCTAAGTGCATCTCTTCAACATTTCTTATTCGGCCCAAGGGGCTTTCCAGACCCTCTGAAGACCATCCATGCACCACGGGTTGAGCAAGTCTGGCTTAGTGTAAGTCTGTGGCCCTGCTGATAGGTACCTTCGCTTTCATGGGTCAACCCCAAAAGAGGTCAGGCTGGAAGAGCTAAATCCCACACCACACACGTCACATCTGACAGAGCAGCCTCTCTTCAGGAAGTCCACAGCATGGAAGAACGTGTCCCTGGCCAGAATATACCTTTATGTTCCAGCTAAGGAAAGAAATACTACAGAGTCGGTGAACAGAAAGACACCCTCCACTTGGAAAGGGACAAAGCGCCTCTGCCTCCCTGAACGTGCCAGGGCTCGACGTCTCAGGTCTGGTTTGAGGAGACACCCCGGGGTTTTTCTCGGTCTTCTCTCCTTTCTGTCCTAGTGTTTCTACAGAAGGGCTTGAGCTGGTCCAGATGCTACTGTTCTCGTCTAATGTGTGGAATCAACCAACGCTGGATTTCAAAGCCCTGGCGAGGGAACCTCAAGTACCTGGAAAAAGACCTGAAAGGCTTTGAAGGACACAGGTGGGAGGGCACTGGAGGATCGATCAGTCTTGAGAGGTGGGTCCTGCCCCCGCCCCGCCACACACACATCAAAGCTCCAGAGGGTCTCCTCTGGGGAGGGCCAAGGGGAAAGGGGGGATGTTTCGGGGGGGTGCCCTGGCAATACTCAAATACAGCCTGGATGTGTACTTTTACCATGTCACTGTCACAGTTAACATTTGGTCCTTCTCCACTGAGGGGGTGGAGATACTGGCAGTATCTTTGCCTTTTTGCAACTGGAAAACCCTCCAAGGATTCTAAGTATGCCTCTCCTCCTTGTTTCTTAGGGACGGGTGGGGTATTGGCATTTTTTTTAAAATACTGGGTGCTGATGAGAGCAAATTAAATATATCTGATGAGAATAAATACATATATTTGTTCCTTTGGTGTGTGAGGCAGGAAAAGAGTATGAGAGCCACTGTCCACTCCATACAAAAGTGATTTAGAAGGTACTGATTCATATCTAACCACTGATCAGAACCCAGTTTGCTAAGGCCGTGGTTGAGGATTTCAAAGAAGCTGGAGCAATATGATTGAACCTACCTAAATAAATTGAATAACCTGAATTCTTACAAAGTTAGGATTTCTTAACTATGTTTACAAGAACCTTCTCATCTGAGCCCTCTGCAGCTTCAGGATGCAGCTGACCTCCTTGTCAGAACCTAGCCCTTGTCCTCGGTGTTGACAACTCACCTTTAAAGAAGAAAAGCAGAGCGGGACTAATCTGAGCCAAACCATTTCTGGTATTTCCTGAGGCTAAGAGAGTATCAGAATATGACATAAGGGGACTTTGTTTTTAAAATGGTCTGAGCATTCAAAGCCCTTAGTTAATATGATTTAAGGAAAAGGAAGAAGTGATCCTGAGGTCTTTGCCAGAATACCTGCCATACGTGTCAGCACGATCATGGGAGTGCAGAAGGGGAGGGGGGCCCCCAAAGGAAGAAAACACAAATGCTACCCACAGCTGATCAAGGCTCACCTTTCCAAGGTGAGGCTGCGGAGCCTTTTCAAATAACACTCCTATCTAAACCGACAGTTAGGACTTCAGGGTTCTTGGAAAGTCTAACAAAGCGCATCGTACACAAGGAAGGCCATCTCCACTGCCGATACGCCATCATCTACAAACGAGCTTCCCTCTAGAGAGCCGAAAGGCAAAGGATCAGAGAGAAAGAAGAGGTTTTTTCCCTTTCTTTTTACAAAACCAGCCCAGGAAGTAAAAACCAACTCAGAAGCAAGCATGGCTTCCGCCCTCACAGTTCACTTCTCAGCAAACCTGTCAAGAGCCTTCTTTCCAAGCATTTTGGTCTCACGACCCCTGATACTCTTAAAGATTACGGAGGAGGCTAAAGAGTTGTTTTTTTTTCTCCATGCGGATTATATCTCTTGATATTTACTATATTAGAAATTAAAGCTGAGAAAGTTTAATAATATTTAATAATTCATTAAATTATGAACCAAATTCATGTTATACATATTTTTATAAGACGTTACTATATTTTCCCAAACAAAATAATTTAGGAGAGGCCCTGTTTTACATTTTTGAGAACGTATTTAATGGCTGGCTTAATAAAAGACAGCTGGATTTTCAAATCTGCTTCTGCCATCAATCTGTTTCGATACACTGTTTTGGTTGAAGCATATGAAGAAAACCCTGTGCAGCTCCTGGCGGATGTTCTTGTTTGACAGCACATCAGAACTCGACAGGAGGCAGTTCCCTAGAAGACGCCTTATCAATGAGCTCTTTGTGCTCTCACATTGAAATCCATCCTTGCAGCTTGCACCTTGGATTTTTTCGCCCAAATGTAACATTATACATTGATCATTTGGAAATACGGGGTCACTGTTATGCTAATCTTCCTAATATTTGTACATTTCAATATGTGTATATCACTAGGTACCACGCCACTGCTATCTTTTTTTTTTAATTTAGGGGAGTTATCAAACTCATTCTGACAGATACAAGTTTTTCAAAATTCTAAATTTCACTTGAAACCTCAACTTTTATCTTTAATCACTGGCAACCAATGCAGTCACCCACTTTCCTTGATGAAATGTTCGGTTTTGAGATCATTTCTGCCAAAACCCCAAATCCGAGTCGGCACCGCGGGCCCGCCGCGGGGCCAGCGCCTCGGGGTAAGATGGCGCCCGCGCTCCTGGGGGGACCAGGCCTGGCTGCCCGGCGGCCCAGCGGCCTCCCCTCCCGGCCGTCGGGCTGCGTGTTGCAAAGGCGCCGGGGTCGAGGCGGACTGGCGTCGGCCACCTCAGCACCCCACGAGGGCGTGCTCCCCGACACCGCTCGTTTTGCTCTGACGTCCCCTGCCCGTGAAGGACCCACGACGAGCAGGCCGTGCGCCGCCGCGAGATTCCCACCGGGCGCCGGCCCGTGCCCCAGCGCGGCTCGCGCCCCACGGGTGGAGAAGGGCAACCCACAGCCCAGGGTCCCGTGAAAATGGCTGCGCCTGGACGCCCGGTGGCCTGGGGCGGCTTCCTCTCCCGGCCGGCCAGGGGCCGAGCACGCGCATTCTCGCGGCAGAGGAGCGCGGCGACGGCGCCCTTCCGCCTTCCCGACGCTCAGTCGCTTCAGAGGAATCACCTGACAGCGCGGAGGGCGGCGTGCGCGCGGCCTTCGCAAACAGGGGCCGCCGCCGCCCGCCGCCGCGCCGCACAGGCCGCCGGGAGCCGCACAGGCCGCCGGGAGCCGCAGCCAGGGCGGACCCCACGCGGCTCCGGGGGAGGGCCCGGCCCGGCCTCCCGCTGCGGGGCCCAAACTCTTGCCTCCAGAAAAGGGAGTCTGGCCAACTTGCAGCCTTATTCCCAAAGGACCATTTCAACTCCTCTACCACGCGCAGGCACTATCTGGCTGAAAGGCCATTTTGTCCGAGCCGAGTGCCGTTCCGTGTGACCGCGGCGAGCTGACCACTTTCCGCTGTCGGCGGCGGGGGAGGCAGGAGCGCCGCGCAGCCCGCCCGCCGGCACAGGGCGCCCCTATCCCTCACAAGGGGTCCCTGTTGGAAATAAAACCCAGGTCGTGATTGCTAGAACAAGATTCATAGCATTTAGAGCGCCAGTAAACGGGAGCTTGTGAATCCCGTATATGCCCGCATGCCTTGCTCTATCTTAAATGCTGAGATAGAAGTTTTATGGAGAGTTCCCAGCCTTTCTGAGTTTTTCATTAGACTGTGAATGGTAAATGACACACTTTTCAAAGTTTACGCTCTTTTGCTTGGCTAGGTCCACAGAAATAAGATTCATACTTTCTGGCCGCTGCTAGCAATTCCATGGCTAGAAACTATCCTTTGCAAAGTAGAAATAGATTTTTATTTTGCTCTGATACAGATTCACAAAATATAGAGAAAAATTTGCCCACCTTGTATCCAGTCTCTTTGTTTATTAAACTTTAAATACTGCTGAGGTAACCACTTAATGGATCAAAATTTCTAATACAAGTAGTCATTCCATACAGAACTATGCACTTCAGGTAACTGTCAGGGAGAAATTCATACAGGCACACCTCAGGTTACTAAATGTGCTCAAAGCAATTAAACTACAAAGTGAACTTCCTTTTTACATTGATTCGTGCGGTAAGAATGAAAGAGTACTCCCAAATTTAGAAAAAGACTGACCTGAAACCTTCAGGTGATGGGGGAATTGGCACAGGGAAACTGAGGCCTGAAGCACAGGCCTCAAGGAGGAGGCCGCGCCCTTACCAGGGAAGGGCCGGGAGAGCAGAGCCCTGGGCTGCCCTTGTCGAGCAGCTAAGCTTTGTCTAGAGCAGATCACCCCAGAGGCTGCCTCCACCTTCCCAGAGAAGGCAGGGAGACCCCGGGGAGCCTCAAGGGGAAGAAGAACAGCTAGGACCTGGCAGCCCACCTGCGGGAGGGGCGACTAAAAAGACCCAGAGGGTGGTGGGGGCTCGGGAATCTGGGTATGGGCTGGTGGGGCCCTCTGGGAAGGGTCTCGCCAGGCTGAAGGCAAGGCTCTTGGCACAGGGTCCCCCTTCTTCCACCAAGGCCAGCGGGAGCTGCTCTCTGAGGTCTGCCTGGGACCTCTAGACCCCTTCTGAATCCCCTGCTTGGCTCAGGCCCACCAGGAAGCCTTCCATGTGATTAGCTGAACCTGTTGAGGGCCTTGATTACATCTTCAAAATGTCCTGCCATTATCATGCCAGTGACATCCCATCATACGCACAGGTCTCCCCACACTCAAAGCAAGGGCTCGGTCACGGGCACGGATCGCCAGGGCCATCGTAGAATTCTTCGTGCCACACACTGGAAATGACTTAGTGGAGACCAGTATATAAAACTGAACACCCTGAAAGGTCCTCACAATGTAAAGATGAGCACAGAAAAGTCTCAGAGGAAACATTAGCCCCTTGCTTCTGGCTGTAGCCTGCAAAATGCCTTTTCTTTTTATACTTCTTGGTATTTTCTAAATTTTGTGCCATGTGTGTATGTGTGGGGGGCCCATTTATATATGTATATAAATGTATATAAATATTATACACGTGGGTGCAAGCAGCTGTCTAACGGAAACACAAGGATGCCTTTCTGGATATTTACTTGGCTTTGCTCATGGCATGAGGCTGCCTGGTCCTTCTCTGTTTGCTCTCACTGTTAGAGCGAGCTACCACCCTAGTGGCTGCCGCCTCTGGCCAAGATGAACAACCCAGCGCAGGATTTCACTCCAGAAATCGGACGAAACATATGAACAATGGGTTCCAACACGGATGGCCGGTAATCCCTGAGGGCAGGACAGCAAGCAAGGCGAGCCCTGTGGCTATCCCGCCCACAGCACAGAGAGCTTGGGGTGTGCCAGAGAGAGGAGGGACCTGGCGGAGCCCAGCAGACGTCTGAGCAGAGGAGTGGGAGCCAGGAGTCTGGGAACAAGGCAGTTGGCACTAGCGGGCGAGACTATGAGAGGGGAGAGCTGCAACGAGGGAGCTCCGGGGAGCTGCAGAGGACGCTAAAGTACTCAGCAAAGTGCTGACCAGCAGGTGCAGGCGAGCAAACGACCTGCAGGAGAGGAAAGAACCACAAGACTAGATGGAACACAAAAGGCCATCGATCAGCCAGGGCCGGCCCAGGGACATGTTCCCACCAGGCAGACTGGAAAACCTCCAAAGTCTTGTCAAAACGGGACCCGAAGAGCCAAAAAGATCTGAACAAAGAAGAGTGGAGTTGGAAGACTCTCACTTCTGGACTTTAAAGCCTATTACTTAGCTACTGTGGTAAAAACAGCATGGTACTGCCATACAGACAGATTGACCAGTGGAACCAAACTGTGAATTCAGAAATAGATCTTCACATCTACAGTTGAGTAATTTTTTTCTTTTTCTTTTTTTTTTGGTCATTTTATTCCTTCCAAGTGATTTTTGACAAGGCTGTCAAGCCCATCCAGTGGGGTCAGAACAGTCTATTCAACAAGTGGTGCTGGGAGAACTGGATATCATATCCAAAAGAAAGAAAGGAGACCGTTATCTCATACCTTTTATAAAATTTAACTCAAAATGGATCAAAGACCTAAATATCAAAGTGACAACCATAAAACTCCTAGAAGAAAATGTAGGAATCTTCAAGATCTTATAGCAGGAGGTTGTTTCTTAAACCTTAGATCTGAAGCATGAGCAACAAAAGAAAAAACAATGGGACCTCCTCAAAATTAAACACTTTTGTATCTCAAAGGACTTGGTCAAAAGGGTAGAAAGGCAGTTGATTCAATGGGAGAAAATATTTGGCAATCACATATCTGATAAGGGCTAATGTCCATGATAGACGAAGAGATCATACAACTCAACAATAAAGACAAACCACCCGATTAAAAAATGGGCAAAGGACTTGAAAAGATAATTGTCCAAAGAAGAAATACAAATGGCCAAAAAACACATGAAAAAATGTTCAACATCACTAGCGATTAGGGAAATGCGAATCAAAACTACAATGAGATATCATTTCACACTTATTATACTGGAAGCTATTAAAAAGGTAGAAAACTACAAATGTTGGTGAGGATGTGGAGAGACAGGAATGCTTATTCACTGTTGATGGGAACGTAGAATGGTACAGCCACTGTGGAATACTGTTCGGCAGTTTCTAAGGAAGTTGAATACAGACTTGCCACATGACCCAGAAATACCCAGAAAATCTGAGAGCAGGGTCACAAAAAGATATCTGCACAACAATGTTCATAGTGGCATTATTCACAATTGCCAAGTTGGAAACAACCTAGGTACCCATCAACTGAAGGATGGATAAAATGATACACATGATGGAATACTATGCAGTGGTAAGAAGAAATGAAGTAATGAAGCATATGACAACATGGATGAACCTGGAGGACATTATAAGACTGTGTAGCAGTTTGGTATTACTTATGAATTCCAAAAATAGATATTGGATTATGTTTGTGAACTGGTCTGCTTCTCTGGGCATTTTAGATTGCATTGGATTCAGAGGTTTTACTTTTATTGATTAAATTATGATTAAGGCTTTGATGGGTCACTTCAATAGGACATTGAGAAAACTACATGGCAGAGGAGTTAGTTGGAGTTTGGGCTGGAGCTCCAGGACGTAAACATGCAGAAGATCAGAGAGGAACAGAGACAAGGGCAGAGGCCCAGGAGGAGAGAAAGCCTGATAGTCTACAGCTGACCTTGTGGAGAGACCAGAGTAGCTGAGCCCAAAGAGGAATGAGCCCTGGGAGAGAGACAAGCCTTATACCCACGAACAGCTGATATTGGAAGAAGCTGGAACCATGGAGCCTTAAGAGGCAGAGGAAATCGGAACCCTGGCAGACGTTGGCAGCCATTCTGCTCTGACACATGGCAATAGACTTTGGTGAAGGATGTTACTTAAGCTTTATGGCCTGGCAACTGTAATCTTCTACCCCAAATAAATACCCTTTATAAAAGCCAAAAGATTTCTGGTACTTTGCATCAGCACCCCTTTGGCTGACTAATACATCCCCTAAAACAAATTCCTCATTATTAGTTTTTTCAAATGTACATCTCATTTGTACATCTCATACATTGTTGGTAGAAAAGTAAAATGGTACAAATACTTTAGAAAGGATTTAGCCAATTTCGTAAAATTTTAAACATTCACTGACCATAGGATCCATTCCTAGGTGTTTACTTAAAAGGAATGAAAGCCTATGCCCAAAGACTTGCACATGAATGTTCACAGCAACTTTATCTGAAAATAGCCAAAAGCAGGGGGGAAAGGGGGAAGCAATGTACACCATCAGATAAAAGATAAATGGTGCAAACTGTGATGTAGCCATACAACAGCCTAACACTCAGCAAGGAGGAAAAAAAGGAATGAACCAATGCATGCGACAACATAGATGAATCTCAAAATAAGTATTCTGGAAGAAGTTAGACAAAAACATCATATGATTTCATTTATATCAAAGTCTATAAAAATTAAACTGCACAGTGACAGCAGATCATGGGTGTCCTAGGGGTAAAAAAGGAGAGCAGGGAGGGGTGAGGGGAAGGATTACAAAGGTGAAAGAGGAAACTTTTGGGGATGATGGAAATGCCTGTTATTTTGATTGTAAGTCATATGTCAAATTTTATCAAATTGTACAATTCAGATATGTGCAGTTAATTATATGTCATTTATAACTCAACAAGTATGTTTTTAAAAAGAAGAAATAGCATAGCAAGTATGCCCTCTGTGCCCTTCTGTAATTTAGAATCTGTCAATTAGCTCTATTTTGAAGAAAAACCCTGTTCACCATTCCCAGCTTGACGTTTGTCTCTATTTTACAGATCTTACTCAATTCCATAAATGAATTCTCTTCCCTCTGTGACAAACTGGATAAGAAAGGACGATTTTATAGCCAAACCACAATCTCAATCACAGCTTTTTCTTAATTGTTGATCCGATTTTAATTTCATCTTTCAGATGCAAAGTGATGTAATGGGACATTTTAGGTTGATATGCAATAAAGGCAAATAATCTGAATTTCATCAACACCACAGCATGAAAATATCTCTGCCACAAATTTTAAACTAAGGGGTTTCTGGAACTTAAAAGCCGCACAAACACACTGACCCAATAGCCATTAGCAATGAAGACTCTGGTGACTCACATAAACTTATCCCCAACTGAATTATAGTTATGCCTTAATTCCATCTTCCCACTAAGTGGAAACTTAATTTTATATCTAGCTAAACCAAGACTATCCTTATTCCAGTTAACCTCGTTCTCCCCCTATTTCATCAAGATTAGCCCTTCTAACACAAGCACTTTCATCTTTTAGTTTGTTAGCCTCCTGGCTGCTGACACAAATACCAAACAGTGGGGTGGCTTAACAAGAGGAATTTATTGGCTTGTGGCTTCAGAGGCTAGAGCCCATGTGTCGGCTCATGGTTGGTATCTCCTGGCAGGCAATCCTTGGGACTCCTTTACTTTTCTGTCACATGGCAACAGGCACAGCAGCATCTTCTCGTCCAGGTTCAGCTGACTGCCAGCTCTGGCTGCTCCCTGTGGCCTCTCTCTGTCCACTCTCCTTTGCTGTGAGGACATCAGCCCGACTGGAAGAGGGCGTGTGCTCGCTCTGGGCACTGCCTACCTAACAGCATCTCCCAAGGTCCTATTTAGAAATGGTCCACACCCACAGGACTGGGGGTTGGGACCTGAGCATGCCTTTTGCGGGGGACGTGATTCAACCCTCAACACCTCGGATCATCCTTCTTTTTATATAGTTCCAAAAGCCCATCTCTGGCCTGACTTACCCTCCACGTACCGCCCAGAAGAAAGAGCTGTGTAGGAAGCAGACACCTTGGTCCACATTCTGACTCTTTCACTGCAGTGCTCCTGACTTTAGTTATTATCTCTAAGAATGAAATGTGGTGGACCTACTGAGACAGTCTGAAGCTGGGTGGCCCCCAGAAGATCACATCCTTAGCGCTAATCCATTCTTGTGTGTGTAAATTATTGCAGGTGGGACCTTTTGATTAAAACACTTCAGTTAAGGGTATTTGATTAGATTGTGTGTCCCAGGGTGGGTCTTAACAATTTTACTGGAGTACTGGTGTCTTTTATAAATGGGAAAATCATGCAGAAACACTTCCAGAAGCTGAGAAAGGAAGTCCTAGAAGCCAGAAGCTGAAATCAATGGGACCAAGGAAAGAGAAAGCCACAGGAGCAGAGAGAAAGCTGGAAGCAACTAGAAGCTGAAAGCAATGGCACCTGGAGGAGAAGGCAGAGGTGGCAGGCTCCGCCACTGTACCCTGCCCTGTGCCTGATATCCCAAAGCTGTAGTTCAGGGAGAAAGCATCTCTGATGATGCCTTGATTTGGATATTTTTTGCAGCCTCTAAACTGTAAGCTTCTAAGATAATAAAGCCACATTGTAAAAGCCAACCCATTTTGGGTATACTGTCTTGGTAGCCTTTAGCACACTAAAACTACCCAACAAATGGGAAGACATCTTAAAAGCTGTGCAAGAGAGGTGCTGTCCCGCAGATCTCTCACCCTCTCTTATAATCAAGCCACTGGTCTACCCAAAGGCATATGGTATAACCGAGCACAGTGCCAGAAAGCACAGCCACTGGGGTGACTCTCAGCTCTACCACCTGCTGGCTTCTAAGGCTGCTTCAGTCATCAACACTGCCCAATCAGCAGAGAGGGGGAAGTGGGAGACCGAAGCCGAACAGCTTAAAGGTGGGACCTGGAAAACACGGGCACAAATGGCCAAGAAGCACATGAAGAGAGGTTCAGCACCACTCCTCACTGAGGAAATGCAAATGAAAAACACACTGAGATTCCACTTCATACTCAATAGCAAGGCTAAAATAAAAAAGATAACAAGCACTGGAAGAAATTAGAACCCTCTTACATTGCTGACAAGAATGTAAAATGGTGCAGCCACTTTGGAAAACCACCTGGCGGTTCTTCAAAATGCTGACTATAGAGTTATGATGAGACCGGCCATTCTGCTCCTAGGTGTATACCGAACAGACATGAAAAATAGGTTCAACATAAAATCTTGTAATGTATGTTCACAGCAGCATTACCTAAAGTAGCCAAAATGTGTAAACAACCTAAATGTCCACCAACTCATTTATGGATAATCAAAATGTGATATATCCATACAAGGGAATATAATTTGGCAATAAAGAGGAATAAGGCACTGATGTTTGCTACAACACACATGAACCTTGAAAACATAACGATAATTGAAAAAAGACATAAAAGGCCACACAATGTGGCCACATATTAAATGTCTGGAATAGGCAAATCCAGAGAGACAGAAAGTAGATTAGTCATTGCCTGGGAAGGGGTAAAGGAGAAAGAGAATGCAGAATGACTGTTAAGAGGTACGGGGGTTCTTCTGGGGATGTTGGAAATGTTTCACAATTAGATTGGGCTGATGGCTGCATAATTCACTTTTTACACGGGTGAGTTTCAGGGTATATAAAATATATCTCAATAAAGCTATAAAAATTAAATTAAAGAAGCACATACATTTAGTTCTCTTCAAAAAAAAATACACACGTTTTGCTTTTTTTTTTTAATGTGAAATCTACTGGCTTTCAAATACTGGTAATTAAAAGTTAAGATACCTGCGGGTCCCCAGTGGGCAGGCCAAACCAACCTTGTCTGCATGCGACATCGGGCCAGTGGGCCATGCAGCCCACCAGTTCCGGGGCTACACCATCTTTTCATGAAGCAACAGGCACCGCTCATCACTTGTTTCTCTACAAAATTCCCTGGCAAGCCTGCTTTCTAATCCTCCTAAAATCCCTTCCCTGCCAGCCGACCAGGGGGGCTCTCCCTGCGCCCTGTCCCCCACCACTTGCTGACTCTGCCCCTCTCGGTCAGCACTGGCCCCTCTGCTCCACGACCACCCTGCCCTCCACTCTCCGTCTGAGGTTTCCTCCATCAACACCCCTGCACCCCTGGGCAGCCCCTTTCCAGCTCCCAGTTAATGGCTTGTCAGATGCCACCTAACCCAGCGTCCCTCACTGATGCCCATGCACAAAGACTGCACATCTTACCTTTCTTTCGTTATCAACACCATAAAAACAAGTCAAGACTCTCAGTTTGCTAGGCTTTAAAGACATGGAATTAAGCACTGAACTGTTGGTTGGAATACTCTTCACTCAACTCTAAAAAAGGAGAGAAGATCCCACCTTGCAGAAGCTGAGAATAGCGGGGAAAGTGCTAGATGCACCTAGACACAGAGAACAGGGGTAGCCTCCTAAAAAACCCTGCTATACGTGCACAGAGAGCACGTGGGGCCAGGTGATAAGAGGTGGGGCCAGAGGCAGGTGACAGCCCTGAAAGAGGAGAGGCAGGGACCAGAACCCCGAGGCTGGACTGCTGCCTTGCCAGAGAGCCAGCTCTTTTCTCAACCTGAAAGGGAAATTCCACGTCTCCCCTCAACCTTGAACTACGAAAGCAACATGCCAACCTTGAATAAAAATGTCTAAAAATTAAAGAAAAAGAAAACAAGAGAAAAGCATGAGCCTTACAAAAATATCTGATAGGTAAACAATTAGCTTCACTGGTCCCTTTATAAATTTCCACTGAACCCCAACAGATTAGCTCTAAAAACAATGAATTAGGTCCGCAGATGATAGTGAGCCTTTTGCTGCCATTATTTTTATGTTGATTTTAGAATAATTGTTTGCTAGATTGGTTAAATGTTTAGCTATTTGAATTTTCATTCGATGTTAATTTAACTTATTACCACAAGGTAAAGCAGGTAAGACTAAGGCTGTTTTACCGAAGCTTGCAATCAGTTTATGACGTTTGCTCCTTGTTTTTGGAAGCCACACAGGCAGCGCTTAGCCCTATTGTTATGGAAGGAAGCAAGACAGCCTATCAGAAAGATATAAGATTTTCCCCTCAAGATTGTTCATCTTTTGTGTTGGCAATCTGTCTTTTAGGAAAGATAGAATAAAGCCGATATTTAGGTATATCAAGTGATTCAGTGCAAGCATCTCTCAAAACCATGATCAATATTCTCATGTTTTTAGCACTGTTTTCAGTCATAAATATCTTTCCTTGAAAAAAAGCAGCAGTTCTCCTTTCGGTGAACCGTTTCTGCAGTCAACGGCGGTGGGCAGTGCGGCTCCCGGGGCTGCAGGGCCGCTTGACTCTGAGCTGTCCTCGCCCCCAAGGGCCGCGCACACACCTCTGCCATACACCGCGGGTGCTTCGTTCAGAGAAGGCAAACGGGAAGAAGAATTTAAGTAGGAATCAAAGCAGAAATGGGAAGTTTTTAATTCTGAAGCAGAACATCATCTGTCCTGCCACTGGGTTCCACACCTCAGCCTGGTCCTTCAGCTCCACCAGCGCAAAAACAGTCAAGACCGACGTACCACGTGGGAACCATTCGCACTATCCTTTCAAAAGTTAAAATCTAAATATTGGTCAGAGGCTGCACAGAAAAGGAATTTTTAAAAAGCGCACAGTTGTCTTTAAAAGCAGCTGTAAAAACATTTGCAGATTAGAATTTAGCTCACCCTACAATTTTGTAAATGCCGGCCACAGCCCATCCAAAGCAGGGCACCAAAGCACTGTGTTCTGCATGAGCGAGAATTCTAACACTGGAAACCATCGCTTTTGAAGTCACTTGCGACCACGTGCCACTGCCTTATCGGCTAAGTCAGCGCAGAAATCCCACGTGGCCTCGGCGCACCAGAGCCCGTGGGCTCCGCCGGGAGCAGCGCCCGGGCCGCGGCCGTCCCTGGAGGCGCGGCCAGGAGGATGCTAACGTGCCGGCAAGGTGGGCTCGGGGCAGCGGCCCTTCAACAGGGTCGCCCTTACCGGCTCCACGAGGGCCTCCCGGGCCGGGCCACGTCCGACCGCGCCGCCGCACACCCCGTCTCTGCAGAGCTTGTTCACGGACCCGCAAACGCCGCGCACAAAACACGAATCGTGCTTTACGGACTTACCAGAACGGCCAAGGCTTCTCGTTATTTTAAACTGTTGAAAGTAAATCACTGCTTTAAAATATCTCACCAGGGAACCCCTCTGAAACGTTTCCCTTTACTTCCAGGGGGTTCTGGGCACAGCCTGACATTCCCGCCGTCTCCAGTCGCACCGACGGGACATCACCACGAAGACTTTCTTATTCTGCGGACGGCGAAGTTCCCTTCCTCTAGGATCGTGGCACCTCGGAGACCGGGATCAAAGTTCAAGAAAGGAAAGAAAAAGCAAATGCTCTTAACACGGTCAGACCTTTTCATTCTGAGACGGGTCTGCACTTTGGCAAAGAGCGAAACAACCCTGTTTTGACCAAGATCCACTGAGATTGTGGGTGCCTGCTCTGCTCCATGCACCATCAGAAGTGACGGCTCAGTGACAGGAAGGGGACTTCTTTATTGCGCCCACAGACCTGGGGTTAGCAGGAACGGAGGACGCCACTTCTGTCCCCCACAGACCGCCGCCTGGCGGAACGGCGGCCCCCAGGCCGAGGCACGCCATGCCCATCGCTCTTGCCCACCCGGGACTCAGAACGGCGGGCCACCCATCTGCACGGGACCGTGAGCCTCTCCACGTGAAAAGCCACACTGACGGTGAGAATGCAGACTCCTGTGACGAGGGCACACCTCCTTCCAGCTGGGGCTGTGTGATGGACTTTGCTGTCCATGGCTTCTCCAGGGCCTCCCACCAACACGCAGCCCATCTCCCCACCGTCCAGCAGCACCCGAGATGCCCATGGCTGGGGCGGCCCAGGGGCCACCCACAGCCCCATGTCCATGTGCAAAGCAAACCATCAACTGCTTTGCATGGCCCTCTCAAGAGGACTGCTGATGGGGGGAAAGGAAAATGTAGTTTAAAAATAAAGCTTTATTGATATATAATTCACATACCATACAATTCACCTGCTTAAAATGTATAATTCAATGGTTTCTTGATAGTCACAGACCTGTGCAGGCGTCACCACAATTTTGGAAGACTTTCATCACCTCAAAAAGAAACCCCATACCCTTGAGTTGTCGGTCCCCTATCTCCCTGGCCCCCACAGTCCTAAGGCACTAATCTAATTTCTGTGTCCGCACATCTCCCTATTTGGGAGCTTCACGTGACTGGAATTGTACAACACGTGTACCTCCGTGCTGATTTCTTTCACCTGACAATGATTTTGCAGTTTACCAATGTAGCATGTATCAGTACTTCTATTGTTTTATGGCCAAATAACAGCCCCTTGTATGGACAGATCCCATTTGTTTATCCACTCATCTGCTGATGGACATGGGTTGTTTCCACCTAAAATGTAGGTATTTCCTTTGTTTTGAACGTGGTCCCACATGCCAACAGGTTGAGTATCGTGATGGCACACCCCAAAGTACCCTGGGTGGCAACTCATTTGTGTCCCCAGAAGTCCCCACTGCAGACCCCCCTAAATACTCGAAGAGGTCCTCAAATGTTCCAGACCCCAGCTGCTGAGCCTCCCACGTTACGCACATGCCGCCACAGGCATGGTGGGCATTACTTGGATGTCGGGGTCTAGTGCTCAGCTGAGTTCCAGGTCTACAGTTTGCTTGTGGGGCCGCTCCGAAAATCGGAATATGTCTTCCCAGATGAAGCTCGGCCTCCACGCGGCGCAGGACTGCCCACCCAGGACCTCCATGAAGCACGGACAGAGGCTGTTCCCGTGGGATCTGCGCGGCTTCCACCTACCCGTGTTTCGGTGGGTGACTGTGCCCCACATGACGGCTGCAGGGCATCCGGGAAGCGCCAGCACCTCCCACTGACCAGGGTCTGGGGGAAGAGGACACGGTCAGCTAGTGCTCCACAGCGCCCACTAAACCTTCAAGGCGTGCGCAAGAGTAGAAGGGCAGGCCCCGCTCCCCAGCCCACCCTGCCCTGCCTGAGGAAACGGAGCAGTCTCCGCAGCATTTCGCAAGGATTGTGCATCATGGAACCCGCACCAGCCGTTCAGTAACGACGGCACTGGTAGCCTGGGAGGGCCGCGGATGCTTCCGGGGTCTAGCCATCTGGGCTTGGACGAGGATGCACTTGTGATTCTTGGTCTCCTCCTCGGGGCTCCCCTCCCGCTCAGTCTGCAAGCCCCCCAGCCTCCGAAGCCGGGGAGAAGTGAGCGGCCCGTTTCATGCACAAGTTGGGATCTCTGCGTTTCTGGAAAACTTCAGTGTCTCGGTGCTTAAAGGAAGGTTCACTGGCTTTGGAGGCCTGTTTCCCTCCTTCTGGCTTTTAAAATTCTTTGCTTCTCTGACATGTAGATCTTTTTCACTTACGTTCAAAAGGTCACGGCCGTCTTCTGGACAGATGGAAGTGCTTGAAGCCTGGGAAGCCTAATAAATGGGATGTTGGTATACTTTAGAGAAAAAATGAAAATAAGTACCTGACGGTGCCGTGTGTTTGAGCTCCTAGGAAATGTTTCCTCCCAGGACCGCTCTCCTCGGGGCGCGAGGCTGGCATGTGGAGGTGCCTTCTGCGCCACGCAGCCCCGGCGGGCACCAAGAGCCTCCTGCCCTGTCTCCGTGCGCTGCCACTACCCACCGAGGAGGTGCTCTCGTTCCTGCTGCCCAGGAAGGCAACAGAAACGCGCACGCCAACCCTCCCACACGCACGCAGTTGGCACGGGCGCCGGGGTCCACGAGGGTCCGATATCGGTACCCAAACACGTCCACGACGCCGTCAGACATGAACTGCTGCTTGGAGAGGCCGGTCTCTCATGACAGGTGATGTTACGCCTCCAAACGAAGACACTCAAAGTCACCAACCCAAGCCCACGCTGCACCGCCCCCTCCAAACAGACCTTTTTTTTTTTTTTTATTTTTTTTTTATTGACTTTGTAATAATTTTACATTAAAAATATATATGTGAGGTCCCATTCAACCCCACCCCCCCACCCCCTCCAAACAGACCTTGAACTGGATGGCGCCTGCCTGCGGCGGAGCGCGCTGAGAACAGTCTATCCACCTAAAAAGCGCCTTCTACCTCCCCTCGCGCCTCAAATCCCTTCAGAAAGGACAAGGCACTTTTCAGCACAAAGCAGGTAAAGCGTGCACGTCTAGAGCCCGCGCAGAATCAGGGTGGGCTGAGAGAGGCCTCACCTGGCCCTGTTGTGACCCAGAAGACAAGGGTGTGAGGGCCAGCAGGAGAGTCCACTGCCGGGCCTGCCCCACCCGCACGGGGACACGGCCGCCGGGGGCTGCTCTGCACAGTGACATGGCCACCGGGGGCTGTGCTGCACGGGGACATGGCCACTGGGGGCTGTACTGCATGGGGACACAGCCGCCAGGGGCTGCTCTGCACAGTGACATGGCCACCGGGGGCTGTGCTGCACGGGGACACGGCCACTGGGGGCTGCACTGCATGGGGACACGGCCGCCAGGGGCTGCTCTGCACAGTGACATGGCCACCGGGAACTGCGCTGCATGGGGACACAGCCACTGAGGGCTGCACTGCACGGGGACACGGCTGCCGGGGGCTGCTCTGCACAGTGACATGGCCACCGGGGGCTGTGCTACATGGGCCACCAGGGGCTGCTCTGCACAGTGACATGGCCACTGGGAACTGCACTGCACGGGGACACAGCCACTGGGGGCTGCACTGCACGGGGACACGGCCACCGGGGGCTGCGCTTCGGGGGCTGCGCTGCACGGGGACACGGCCCCCAGGGGCTGCACTGCATGGTGACACGGCCGCCGGGGGCTGCACTGCACGGGGACACGGCCCCCGGGGGCCGCGCTGCATGGTGAAGTTGCGGGCGGCTGGCCTGGGAGAGCTGGAGTGGTCTGTTCCACGTGGTGCACAGTGCAAGGGGACTTGGGAGTTTTCAGACTGGGGACACATACTTAGGAATCAGAAACAATGGCTGTTTTTTTCCCACTTTGGAAAGTGTTAGGTACTCAACTTTTATTTTAATTCAATGTGGAAAATGGATGAGATTTTAAGTCATCCTAGTTTCTTAGGTCAATATAACAAAAACCCCAGTGAGTTTCAACATGCTTGGGACAAAAAAAGCACTGCAGTAGTTTCTAAAATAAATGGTAGGTTAAAGTTCCTACCTGCTTCCAGGGGTCATGCCACAAACTCATAAAGGCCCAATGTCGACAGCACTTTAAAAGTTGATAAAATACCTTAGACTCGACATCCTTAGGAGATACACATTCCAGAGTAAAGTTTAAATAGACATTTTAAATTATTTGTAATAAAACTAATATAATTTGGGAGAAGTAGTTGTCAGGAGAGAAGAGAGAAGAAAATACTATATAATAGTATTAGTCACCTTTATGTAAGTTTCCATTATAGGAAAGGCCATCTATAGACAGTATAGCTATAGGTGACGGCTCTGCATGTGTGTCTCTTCTCCCCAGTCCCAACTTGGGAAAATGCAGAGCAGGGAGGGTGGGCGACCAGCCTGAGACCTGGCCAGGGGCGGCCTCGGGACCAGAGCTCCCACCACGGCCCCAGGAAGTGGAGGGACATGAACCCGCCCCTTAACGAATCAGATGGAAGCAGGTGCTTCTGCTGGCAATGAGAGCCTTGGAATGAACCGTTAGGAGGTTTGAGAGAAATGACAGGAAAAACTGGCTTGAACTAGCTAAGTAGGTGGCGACACCTGAACAAGTTCTAAAGTGGGGGTATAACGGGAAAAAAAAGCTCAACACCAAAGGTCCACAGTAATGACTCCGAGGGACGTGGATCTGCGGATAATCACCAGAACGGCTGCCACTGACCAGGCACCTACATGGGGCATGACCCCGGGGACTGTCACAGCCACCACCGTGGCCCACTCTCCCAGACAGAGAAATTGAGCGTAGCGAACCTGGGGAACTCGCTTCAGGCTGCACCGCTGGCAGGTGGCAGAGCTCGACTGAGAGCCCAGGTCTATCTGCAAACAGTTATGATGAGAAAGGGCAGAGGAGACACCTGCAATGCCTCTTTGCTTCCACGAGGATGTGTGTTTGTGTGCACGTTGTGTATGTGTGGACATGTGTATAGTCACACGCACATACACATTCATATCTATGTTGTTATGCTACATGTATTTATATTTATTATTCTGTCAGTCTTTAAGTTTTTAAAAGTGGTATCTTTCCAAAAACGTCAAGAAGCTACAGGTGAAGCTGAAACTATTTGCTGAAAATTTAGCACATGAAACTCTGTCAATGAAGATTACACCTAGGCAACGAGTTCAGCAGCATTTAAAACAAAATTAGCTGTACAGAAATAACAGTGGCATCTGGGGCAGACTAACGATTACAGCCTCCATCAGTGCTCAGCCCTCGGGGGCCGGCCGGGTGGCGGCGGGCCTCAGGGGACCTCTGCCCTCAGGTGCCACCGAGAACTAAACAGAGCTCTGCTCAGGCTTGCTGCCTCCTTCAAAACGTCTCAGAATTGTTTAATGATACGAAAATCCAATTATCAAAATTACAAAAGCATTTATTTAGGATCCAAGAAAAATATCCTCAGTCCAATGACCTTAGAAAACAGACATTAAATAGATATTAAATAAAGTAGATCTTATATTCTCCTTTAAAAACTATTCATATATAAACATTGCAAAGAATAATATGGTCGATGATTAAAAAAGTGAGTAGGTAGGTTTTTTCTTGCCTTTGTAAAGTGTGTAGAGCCAAAAGTTGAATAATTTAAAAAACATTGAGGAACTTGGTTATACATTTGAATGAAAATAAAGATGGATTCCAACCAAACTCCTTAAAATTTAAAACACATTTTTGATAAATCAAAGGTGAAAATAAGAAAAACAAAACCAAGAAAGGGGTAGAAAATAAACACGGATGGCTTACAAAAAATAATCATCTCGAAGTAAAGAAGGCCTTTTAATTTTAAGTATGCCACAACACTCAGAAGCCACGGGAAAAGATGCAAGACTCCAACTTCAGTCGTGCCAGTGTCAACCTCTTAGTTGTGACAAATGCACAGCTGTGGACCCAAGGGAAAGCCAGGTGATGGCTAGATGGAGACTCTCCCAGCTGTCACTGCAGCTTTTCTGTAGATCTAAAACTGCTCCAAAAAAAATTCTTTTAAAGTTACACAAAAAATATTAAGTTATGAACAAAAAAACTGCATGGAATAAACAAAATAGAAATAGCAACCTTACTTTTTTTTTTTAATGTTACATTAAAAAAATATGAGGTCCCCATATACCCCCCCACCCCCTCACCCCCTCCTCCCATAACAACCACCTCCTCCATCATCACAGGACATTCATTGCACTTGGTGAATACATCTCTGAGTACTGCTGCATCACATGGTCAATGGTCCACATTATAGTTTACACTCTCCTCCAGTCCACCCAGCGGGCCATGGGAGAACATACAATGTCCAGTAACTGTCCCTGCAGCACCACCCAGGACAACTCCAAGTCCTGAAAGTGCCCCACATCGCATCTCTTCCTCCCACTCCCTATCCTCAGCAGCTACCATGGCCACTTTCTCCACATCAGTGCTACATTTACTTCCATTACTAATCACAATAGTTCATGAATAGAATATCAGTAAGTCCACTCTAATCCATACTCTATTCCTCCATCCTGTGGACCCTGGGATGGTTATGTCCACTCCACCTATATATCGAGAGGGGACTTAGATTCCACATGGATGATGGATGCAATTCTGCACGCAGCTGTAGGCACTCTTGGCTCCCTGGTGTGGTGGTTGACCTTCTTCACCTCCCTGTTAGCTGGCTGGGGTAAGTCCAATAAGCCAGAGGGTAGGAGTTACAAGTTTGTTAAGGCTCAGGGGCTGGCTATCGCATGGACAGTCCAGAGATTCAGGTCCCCTGAGTATACACTAAACCCCAGCGCCAAACACAGGTCTGGTAAAAGTAACAGGAGAGGCTTGTGAACAAAGATGACATCTGAGTTCAGCTCCATCACACTCAGGAACACAAACTCCAAAGCAGGGCCAACTGACATGGCCCTGAACTCCACCTGCCATGACCATAGAACCTGTGGGTCTCTGTAGCCCTCAGAAGAGCCAATACCTGGGCTTGTATCTACTTTAGCTGTCTCTGGGACTCTGCTGAAGTGTACAAGGATGAACTCTCTGATGACCTCCCGGCTCGTTTTTGGAGACTCATAGCCATATAATCTCATTTGTTCTTTGCATAGCAATCTTACTTTCATATACAAAATGTTCTTTAAAACTAAGAAAATAAAAATAACAGTCTAATAGAAAAATAAGCATCTCATGAAAAAGTACAAATGACCGATTATCTTGAGAAAAGATACCCTACTCAATTATAATACGCAAAATTAAAATAATGAAAGGGCAATTTGAAAAGCTTTAATTCTTAAATTTTACTTCTCAGAATTTATCCTACATAGACTTGCACAAGTGCACAGTGATGTCTAAATTAAGAAGCCTGTAATTACTTTGCTTCTTGAAATATTACCAAACCCAACAGAAATCCCCACCCAAAAATAAAATGATAAAACAAATAAAACGCATAAAAAACTAGAACAACTCTAAATGTACGTTAATAGGGGACTATTTAAGAGGAGCACTGTTGGTACATTATTCTGGTTAGATGTGTATACTATGAAATACTAGGTAGGCAGTCATTTAAAAACTTCACAGACATGCTGCAGAATGTCTATTGGATGGTAAGCCTCTGTCCCAAAATTGTCATAATAAACTGGGAATTGTGTTTCCAGACATTTTCCTTAAGAACCCAATTTAACAGTAAAAGCCACATGAATGAGAAACATTTCTGATTTGCCCTGTCACACTTTATTTCTATTCATCATCATCATCCATGGAATAGAAACTTTTCAGCATCCTCAACTATTAAATCTAAACCCCTAAAAACTGGCAAGACACATCAAAATCACAGAGAATAAGGCTAGTTGATAGGAGCCTACGAGTCAGCAGACATAACTAGGAAAAATAATCTGGGTAGGGTTAAGGATTTTAGCTGACACGATGAGTTAAATTTAAACCAGACCTTTTCGTAACCCAACTGATTTAACTTAATTTCTCTGAAATACCTCTTTTCTGAGATGTTCATCTAAGGTTTGAAGGAAAATTGTTAGCACGACATAGAATAATTATATAACAACAGGTTTTCCATGACAAAGTTTTCTTGAAATTGTGTGATCACCTTAAAACTCATAATTTCTAACATACCTTGATCTTAAGAAATCCCAATCAAAAATCTAACTGGAAGCTAATTGAAAGGCCTTTATTCAAAACTTCCATATCTGCTCCAATTTTTAAAAAACCCACGGAGATTGTAAGCATGGTTTGGACACGTTTATCAATCCCAGATGTACTTACAGTAGGAAGATGATAGCTTAATTAAAGCCCTGGCAAGGTCAGGAATGTTCGAATGCAAGATGTTTCCAGAGAGCGTCACTTGGGTACAATCAATTAAAATGCACCGTGAATTGTTAAACGGAAAAATCCAAAACAAGGGGCCTGTTGTCGCACTAAAGGCTCTCTCAAGCATTAAGAGGTTAATTTATATTTTGCTCTGATTCATGCATATAAAAATAATATTCATATCAGATATTCATAGCTTACTTAGATGCCTGATATCAATTTCTCTTCATAATATGACCAGCAAATAAAAAACACGGCGGTTCTAATATAAAGAAATAACATGTGACAAGGTTCCCTAAAACATTTCTATTTTGGACCTCACAAGCTAAATTGCTTCTGCTGGCCCCTTCCACCTCTCAGCATGGTTGACAGACAAATTGATCGAAACATTGGAAAATAATATGCTTGCAAAATTTCTCTGGGTGAGTTTTCAGTCTTTTGAATTTTTCATACAAGAACAAAATGAAAGATTGCCTCCTTGATTTTTCCTCCATTATGCGTCCCCATCTTATGTACTACAGGAACATACAATACTTCAAACAGCAGCAATACATTGTAAACAAAATGTATAACATTTTTCATAAAACACCCAAGCTGTGTGAAGTTAAAGGACCGGGTAGCAGGCATCCTCGCCCTGCAGATTATGTTGTTCAATTATAATGAATTCATACATTTGGAGTTGCCGCAGGGCCTCTCATTAGACGTAAGGGTGTTTATTACAGGAAATACTGCTTGTATCATTTAAGAAGTAAGAAGGCTGGGTGATTTGATTAGAAATGTTGACAGGTGAGGTGTGTAAAGGATATGTCATTCACTCACATTTTCCAACTTCAATATTAGGATCCTTCATTTTTTATGACTTCTCTCAAACCCTCTCAGAGCCGCAGACACAGAGAACCAGGACGCAGCTCTTCACAGCGAGTCGCGCACTGCGGCGTTACCTGATTTCTGGTTTGACTTGCTACTTTTGTTGTATGGATGCCATTTAAGAAACAGATTATAAAAAGAAATTCTAATTATGCTCAGCCACATATAACCAAGGATGCAGAGGAAAACATAAAAATATGCATGTATTATATAGAACAAACAGCCCTGTCTACCAGTTAACAACCGTAAGTGCTTCTACTTTTCGTTCAGATACCCCAGACCCTCGGGCTCTTATAGAATTTTTAAATTAATGTCTATAGTATTATAGGATAGGCAGAATCCTCATACATTTAAATTTACACCTCATGAAAATTCTTATTAACTAAATTTTTTCCTCAATACTCGCAGGTCAAGAATCGATGAATAGTCAATTTTTTTCAGTCAAAATTAAACAAATCATAAAAAATGGCATAATTTTCAGCATCGCAGATTAGATTTAGTGGGTAATATCTGCCAGATATGAAAAACAGAACTCATTATGCTGCACTAAAATAATTTTCACCGCGGTATTTTTATTTCACTTCATCAGCTTCACCGGTTTTGAAAGTCCACCACAGTATTTCACAAAATAACTTGGTTTGACAACGTGCGCAGGTCGCGTGTCCACGTGACAGCGGGCCCCTGGTCTGCCGGCACATGGGGTGACTCCCGACGGCGTGGCTTGCCCCGCGCCGCCCGCCCGCCTCCACCACGCGCCGTGGACACGCACGGCCTCGCCAGCCAGGGCCAGCAGCAGCGTGCCGCGCAGACGGTTCACAACAAAAATCTCAAGGAGACAGAACAACAGCGCTCCCGTCTTCCTTCTCGAAGCCTCCGATTCCTGTACTGTGTGGACTCTGGTTTAGTGATGACTTCATGACAACAAAACAACGGCACATTCAAACAAGACGCGTGCGGGCTGGGCTGGCAGCGCGCGAGTGGACGGGGTGGCCGTGGCCGCGGGGGACAAAACAACTCTGTGAGAGGACAGGCGAGCGCCCGCGCGCTCAGAAGGGCTTAGCAAAGCGCTCGGTCTACACTCAGTTATCGAGCGGGGTTTAGGCAAAGACTTCTCCTGACCTAATCAAAAGGGGAAAAACAAATGTGTCTGTGCCTGCTTTGTTGCCTCTTACAGCAAAGGTAACCCCCATTCCACACGCACACTGACGCTGCGGCGGGCCTGGAAGGAGACCCCTGCCCCTCGCGCTCACGACCCCAAGGGGCCTGGGGCCCCAGCCGCGCTGCCCGAGCGGAGCGCCTCACGGTCCTGCCCCGGGCTGGATGGACACAAGATGTGGTTCAACCGTCTCCTCCTCTGTCCTCCCTGGTGCATGGGGTGAAAGGAGCGTTTCGTTCACGTGCCTACGGGCCCAAAGTGATTAGTTCTTGGCCCAAAATCATGGGGTTAGACTAGGGTGGCCACCTGGCTTAGCGTCCAGGTCAGGTTCCACTGAGGAGGAGACAGGTGACGTCAACCACTGCGCGGGGCCAGCAGCGGTGAGCCGCCTCCACGGCACAGGGGCCTCCACCAACGCTGCTTAACCTTCCAGAAGGACTGCGCGCCCCTCGGGGCAATACTACTGCTGCCACTCATACCACCACCAATACTACTGCCACCACCAATACTGCCACCACCACCACCAATACCACCACTGCCACTAATACCACCACCAATACTGCTGCCGCCACCACCAATACCACCACTGCCACTAATACCACCAATATCACCGCCACCACCACCAATACTACTGCCACCACCAATACTGCCACCACCACCAATACCACCACTGCCACTAATACCACCACCAATACCACCGCCACCACCACCACTACTACTGCTACCACTAATACCACCACTAATACCACCACCAATACCACCACTGCCACTAATACCACCACCAATACCACCACCACCACCACCAATACCACCACTGCCACTAATACCACCACCAATACCACCACCACCACCACCAATACTACTGCTACCACTAATACCACCACTAATACCACCACCAATACCACCACTGCCACTAATACCACCACCAATACCACCACCACCACCACCAATACCACCACTGACACTAATACCACCACCAATACCGCCGCTGCCACCACCACCAATACTACTGCTACCACTAATACCACCACCAATACCACCACGGCCACTAATACCACCACCAATACCACTGCTGCCACCACCACCAATACTACCACTGCCACTAATTCCACCACCACCACCAATACCACCACTGCCACTACTTCCACCACCACCACCACCAATACCACCACTGCCACTAATTCCACCACCAATATCACCACTGCCACTAATACCACCACCAATACCGCTGTCACCACCACCAATACCACCACTACCACCACCACCAATACTGCCACCACCACCAACACCACAACACACACTACCATCAGTACCACCACTACTAACACCACTGCCAGTAATACCACCACCACTAATACAACCACCACCACCACCAATGCTACCACTGCCACTAATACCACCACCACCAATACCACCACCAATATTACCACCTCTGCCGCTACCAGTACTACCACCACCACCCATACCACCACCTCTGCCACCACCACCACTGCTAAACTACCACCACCACTGACAGGATCACCACCACGATTACTACCACTGCCACCATTATTAATGCTACCACCTCCACTCCTACTACCACCAACACTATTACGACTTTTGCTACTACCACCCCTACCACCACTACAACAACTTTTACGACCATTACTTCTACTACCACTGTTATCACTACCACCATCACGGCCATCGCTATTACTATGACTACTACCACCCCCCCCACTATAGTAGCACCACTGTTACAACCACCGCTAGTATTGCTAGTATCACCACCATTACTACCATCACTACCACCACCACCACCACTGGGGACATTCTTTCGGGCATTTAGTGGCTGACCCCAAGCCCGAGTGTGAAACCCATCCTCACGTGCCCGCTGTGAGGCGGCAGAGGAACCCGAGCCCAGGGACGTCGATGGCTCGCACGCTGCCAAAGCCAGGGGGCGGCGAGGCTGGACACAGCAGTCGTCTCACAGCCAGTGGTCGTGAACCGGTCCAGAGGCCTGACCAGGCTGGCCGCACCCTCCAATAATGAACACTGAGTGTGAAAATGACCATAATGTGTTGAAGGCGTGGTCTAACACTTTGAAATCCTGGACTCGAGGAGTCTCCCGTAGTCCACAGGATCTGGAGGGGACTGGGCGGTCGCTGCGGCTCAGGAGGGCTCCCTGCAGGCAGGCCAGCGCAGACAGGACAGGTGGGGGCTCGGGAGAGCTCCCTGCAGGCAGGCCAGTGCAGACAGGACAGGTGGGGGCTCGGGAGAGCTCCCTGCAGGCAGGCCAGCGCAGGCAGGCCGGGCGGGGGCTCAGGAGGGCTCCCTGCAGGCAGGCCAGCGCAGGCAGGCCGGGCGGGGGCTCAGGAGGGCTCCCTGCAGGCAGGCCAGCGCAGGCAGGCCGGGCGGGGGCTCAGGAGGGCTCCCTGCAGGCAGGCCAGCGCAGGCAGGCCGGGCGGGGGCTCAGGAGGGCTCCCTGCAGGCAGGCCAGCGCAGGCAGGCCGGGCGGGGGCTCAGGAGGGCTCCCTGCAGGCAGGCCAGCGCAGGCAGGACGGGGTGGGGCTCAGGAGGGCTCCCTGCAGGCAGGCCAGCGCAGGCGGGCCGGACAGGGGCTCAGGAGGGCTCCCTGCAGGCAGGCCAGCGCAGGCAGGACAGGGGGGGCTCAGGGGAGCTCCCTGCAGGCAGGCCAGTGCAGGCAGGCCGGACGGGGGCTCGGGAGGGCGCCCTGCAGGCAGGCCAGCGCAGGCAGGCCAGGCAGGGGCTCAGCCGGGAGGGCGAGGCTGCGGGAGGACACGCCAGCCCCCCTTGGAAGCGCAGCCCTCCCCAAAGCCAGGGTCTGCGCCCACGCCGGCCAGGGCAGCACCCCGGAGCTCACCGCCCACAGGCGCGTCACTGTCGGCCTGAGGGGAGATATTACCTTCTTATTTTTTTCCTACAGTCTCAGAGTTGGTCACCAAAGGCAAATTTCTAGAACATCTCCTCAAGCATCTCAGAAATTCCATTGCTCTTTTTGTTTAACTATCATATAATCAAGTTTTGGACCAAGACCAATTTTTTTTTTTAGCTTGGAGCAAGGAGTGAGGCTGCAGCTCCTCGGTGCCATCTCTGGAGCTGCCTGACTACCCTCTCCCCGCTAATCCCAGGGTGCTCTGCCCCTTGCAGGACGCCCCTGGGCGAGGTCTCCTGGCCAGGGGCCAAGAGGAAGGAGACCCTCATTGTCCAGGGTTGTCACTGGCTCCCCGTCAGGGGACCAAAATGGCAAATCTGGGGTGTGACATTATAATCAGAGTCGTCCTTAAAAAAAAAGAAACAACCCTGAACAAAGGGCATGAAGCCTAGAGGACGTGAGCCATGCTTGAGGAGAGCAACTGCAGCCTCCAGCCTGAAATGAAGGCACGCTTTATGTGATGTCTCCACATAAAACACCAGGGCTTCTCAGCCCGCTCCCGACTTCCATAATTCTAAATGGCTGGTTTGCATTTGGAGCACGAGTGTGTCTCTCTACATTGTTTACTTTGTTTTAACATGCCTTAAAGTGCAACAATGCTTAATATCTCATAAAAGCTACAACGTGGAACCTAGGCATTCTTAAGTTAGGAGTGACAAATCCGGAAAGCCTCTACAATTTGGCTTCCATATCTCTGAATTGGTATTTCAATGACAGATGTTTGTTGCGGCAAAAACCTCTGTCAGAACAAAATTAGGTGATCTATCATTTTAAGATATGGTCTTCATATACTGTTTACTCGGAGATATCAGTTGCCTCAAGCCAATTTTGACCAAGAACATTTTGTGATATGGAAGTGATTTGTATATCATCATTTTTGTGATAAATGTAGCTCTTGAACACAAAATAACCTACCATTCCATGGTATTACAGTTAAAACTCCTACCCCAGTAAATCTGCACTAGTGCTTTTATGACGACTAGGACACTGGAGCCTGCAGCCGGCTGCTTTCCTCTTTCCCGGAGAAGGCTGCGGCGCGCTGACGGCGCGGGTCTCCAGCCCACTGCGGGGTCACTCCATCCCATGCTCTTCCCACAGCGTCTGGGTCTTGGGAGGGGGACGGTTCCGTGGAGAGCTGCCGAGGCTTCGGGACACCGCGGTCCCTCCTGAGCTCCACACTTGCCGTGGCACTCAGGCGTCTCCGTGAGCAGAGCCCGTCCTCCTGGCCCAGGACAGGGACCTGGGATGGGGGGGCGCAGGGGGGCCCCCGGGCAGACGGCAGTGCCCGCGGAGCAGGCGGCTGGCCTTCCCCGTTGTCCTGCCTTCTTCTGGGAGTCTGGAACTTTGGTCCAGCCCAAGGAGAGGGTGCCCACGTGAAAACCCTGGGCGCTGCGCCTCTGAAGGGCTCCCTGGCCGCCACTGTGCCACACGCACTGTCCCAGCTCGCCTGGGGCGCTCTCCTGGAGGACGCTGGGGCCCGGGCTTGGGCCTCCGGGCCTCCCTTCGCCGACGGCGCTGGTGTCCTCCCACGGTGCTCCGTCTCAGCCCGAGGACGGCTCCTGCCGAGGCATCCAACCTGGGAGGGTCGTGGAGACCCTGGCGCCAGGGAGGCCGAGTCCCACCCCGGGGCCCGGGGCCCAGGAAAGAGGGCAACGGTGTGGCCATCTCTGCAAGAACCTGCCAGAGCCCCGAGAAGGGGCGGGATGGAGGTGTTCCAGGGAGGGGTGCTGCAGGGAGACACAGGGGAGGGGGCTGCAGAAGGCACGGGAGAGGCTGCGGCCTCCAGCAAGGAGGGAGCCACTCTTGCAGGGGCAGGGCGGAACAAGAAGCCACTCAGGCCACAGGGGCAGGCAGCCCGGAGCCCTGCACGCACACACCTGCCCAGGGGCGGCAACGCGGGTGACCCCGGGAGCCCCAGGACAGCTGTGCTGCGCGCTGCCACTCAGCCCAGGCCCGGCTTCCTGGCCAGTGGGCAGGGGCTCGCCAGCTTCCAGGCTCCCCACCCCATTGCGGGAGGGCAGGCTGAGCAAAGGGGGCCCACAGATGGGCCCCAGAGGGCCCCCTCAACCCTGTGGAGCTGGGTCCAACGGACACCCAGCCTCTGGGGGAGCAGGCGAGGCTGCATGGGCAGCAGGAAGGGGCGAGGGGTGCACAGCTGGTCCCCAAAGCGGATCTCCCAAGTCCAGGGCAGAGCCATCTGCAACCCCAGCCTCTCTGGGCATGGACCAAGGGTCCTGACCCCTGTGCCTCCTCCAGAGAGGTCATGATAGCCTCAACACAGCAGGCTGAATCCCTGCGAGGAAAGAACCCTGCATTCTAGGGACGCAGGCCTTCTGAGTGATGAACGGTGAATGCCGTGGCCCCCAAAACGAGCCGCTTCAAATAACACTCAGGTGTAAAGACTTGAGGCCTACAAGACCTGGAAATCCACCAGGAGACAGGCGTTCTCCAGGATTTCCTTCCACACAGCATTTACAGATGCTCTCAGGGCTGTGGCCAAAGCACACAGGTTGATAAATGTCAAAATGTACGCGTTACATTCAAATGCGGCGCCTGACACACGCACGTGCTCCCGCGCCGTATCACTAGTAGTGTGTCTATCATGGCCAAAGGAACAAGAATTACACTCGAGCGCAGCGACTGCTCAATTTCCATATTTTACATGCGTGTTCTGTGTATTTTTCTTCTCGCCACAGCACGTGAAGAGCTCGGACACACGGCGGCATGTTCATTCAACAAGATACACCCGAGGGCCGGGGGAGAGGGGCCACGTGCCGCGCCCCGTTTTCCAGCGCACCTGCCTCGTGATGTTCTGGCTGATGCTTTCGTCGCCCTGCACAGCAGCGCAGGGAAGGCGGCGCCCTTCACGCCTCTCCTCTCCGCCTCTCACCTGTCGGGAGCTCCAGGTACCTGTACTTCTTTACACTCCACGTGCGCAGGGGCATGGCCCCACGTCCACGCCGTCACTCTGACGCCGCTTGCTGCTCCACGTGGGTTCTGATTTCACGCAGGGCTCCCACCCCCCGCCCAGCACCCTCTCCCACCAGGACTTTTATGCCCACTCTCCTAGAACCTGCCCAGGAGGGAGGCCACGAAATGATGCGCCGAGAAGGCCCACCCTTCCTAGGAAAGCGAGGTTTTGCTCAGGGAAACATGAGGCAGCCATTGGCTGGGAGCACGCTCCATGACGGGGACACTCTCTGGCCCCGTGCAGGGCCACACATGGGTCCCGTGGCAGGATTGGCCACGGCCACGGCCCTCCAGGACACCCCGCTCAACTCTGGTGGGCACCGGGAATTGAGCACGTGGGCGAAGAAGGCGGGCTTGAAAAGAGAGAGGAGCGGGGAGAAGAGGGAGACAACCCAGGGCGAGGTAAACGGGAGGATGAAGAGGAGGTGCGGAAGACGGAGAAGAGGGAGGAAGAGAAGGAAGCGGCTCGCAGGAGCGCTGGAGACTCTGGAAGGATCTGGAGGCATTCCACCTGCGCCCCACGGCCAGGCGGGGTGTCCACTCGCAGCCACCTGGGAAGCCTGGAGGGCCGGCGGCCAGCGAGCCCCCGCCGCGCTGCCTCTTCGTCTCCAAGGCAGAGGGCGGCGCACGAGCGGGGTCAAGCCTGCCCCCTCGGCAAGCCCGCAGCCTGCAGCAGCCACGTGCAGCAGCCCCCAAGCACTGGGCGTGGAAGTCCATTACCGTCAGCACGAGGACTCAAGGACTCGTATTTCTAATCAAACCGAGGCCCTGGAAGAACCAGGAGGGGTTGGGAATCAAAGGTTCAGGCTTGCCTGGGGAAATTTCAAGGCTAAGTATATTTACTTGTGTTGCAGGGCTCCAAACTTAGCGATCCAGGAAGGGCGGACCCGCTCTTTCAAGCAGCACGGTCCACCTCCAAGCCTGCCTGAGAGCAGGGAGGCAGTGGCACGACAGGAAGGGTAATCTCCCCACAGCAGCCTCTAACCCACTACCTCTGTGAATGTGCTACTTCTAGTCACCTCTTCTAAGCGACAGCACAGAAGTTTGGTCCTTGCGTGCTTAGTTTATTTCACTGAGCATGTTTTCCAAGTTCTTCCAGGTTGCAGCATGTCTCAGAAACTCGTTTTTGCTCATGGCTGAACCATCCCCTACTGTGTGCACAGACCACATCTTGTCTATGCACTGATTTGCCGATGGGCGCTGGGGTTGCTTCCACCTTTTGGCTGCTCTGAATAATGCAACTATGAACGCTGGTGTCCAAATAACCTGGCGTGGCCCTGTTTTCACGCTCTCTGGGTATCCCAATTCTTTTCTTGATTTTTAAAAATTAATTTCCATGACAAAACTTAAAATTAAGAGAACAGTCTCTTAAAACAGTAAAAAAGAAATTTTTAAAACTATGACTGAGGTAACATCCTACAGCATCCATAAACGCAGGTGACGGATGCTGGTGGCTGAGCAGGGCCTGGGCTGGTGAGCTGAGTCTCCACCAGAAGCCTAGAACACTTGCCTCAGGGTGCAGATGAGCTGTCATTCACCAAGGAAGGGTGTCAGCTTCCAATTAAATCCAGCCCACACAGCCTGACCACCACTAGGAACTGCAGAACCGTCTTCACCTTCGCACCCATGGTGTTTTGGGCCATGCACAGTGCATAGGGACAACATAATATTGGTAGAAGAAGTGGTTCGACGAGGTCCTAGTACTCCCAAGCACAGTTTTAACCAAGGTCACCTATGCTCTTATTCATTCGTCCTAAAGCATGGTGATGGGCATTAACTCCTTCTTGCACAGACCTTGAGAAGGCGCATAATCCGTTGCATCCTAAGTGGCAGGGTCAGACTCTGGACCCCAGGTCGAGGCCTGCAGCAGCCTGGGGGGACAGAACAAATGCCCACTGGGACAGGGAGAGGAAGCTTCCGCACTGCTGTCAAAAAGTCAAAACACAGGCTGGTGGACCCACAAAGCAACTGCTTTCAAGCTTAAGAATTTTACGTCTGTCACAAAAACGCCCGTCACATTTAATGTAGTTATTCCAGGAATTTATGCCTCTTTGCTAGTTTCCTCTGATGGTAAACTGCACAAGCGCCTACGTTACTGTACACCCGGTCGGGACCGCGACATCCCATCATAATCAAGCAGGTCACTGACAAGCAACTGTTGAGATGAAGCCCAAGCCCAGTGATGGCCAAGGAGGGCCTGGCGGTTGTTTCCAAACATGTCCCATTAAACGGAATTTCTTTCAATTGCTGTATCAGGAGACTCGTGACACGCTTAAAACTTAAGCTAGAGGGTTCAGAGGGGAATGGCGACAGTGTTCTGAAGGATTTCGGTCATGAATGGGTTATAACTTTTTACACCAAGTCTTGGCCCAGTAATAAAAGGTGTTATTTGCCATGCTACTCCAAGCCACAAAGGATCAGAGGCAGCCCGTGGCCCTGGCGCTCCTGCCCGGGGCTTGCTAGCCTTTTAGCTGCGTGCTAAGCGGCCCCTGAAAGACCTGGCCTCTCTTCAGGTTCTGTAAGAGGGTCCATATTACACAGCTCATTACAAGTGCTCCTAACTCTTAGACAGCGACTGTGCAGAGGACGGCGTGGCTAATGAAGTAGGAAGCTTTAACAACAAATCATTTACAAGTCCTGGGTGCTGCACTTCTACTGGAGGAAGTTTTTAATCATAAGCAAATGTAATCATTTATGTTATGCAACCCACGGACCTGATCAATGTAGCACAAACAGCCATTAAGCAAAAATTATGACAAGAAAGAAAGAGAATCATAACACTGCAGACTTAGCAGTTTAGGCCACATTTGTGGATTCGAGTAAACTGTGCCCTGGTAAAACGGAACCAAAACAGTCCATGTATGTAACTTGATGCATAGGGTGGGTCAGGGTCCTCATTGGTGACTTTGACTTTTCCCTTCCAACCACAAAGGTGGGAAATAGGTCACGAGATCCCATCTTAAGTCCCAAATTTTGTAAAATAGTTAGAAGGGTCATGCATGACACTTGGCAACTTATTTAGCTTCTCTGGGCATCTGTTTCTGTACCTGTAAAAACTAGTGTGTGCACACCTAGTGGATAGGTGCTGGGACCGGCCCAGGACAGGAGCTCTGCAGGAGCGTCTCTCCCTTCCCTTCTAGCAGCCAAGCTCCCTTGCAGCAGAGGAGGCCCTGCCAGGTGCAGCAGAGCCCAGTTCAAAATAGCCAGGTACGCTGAGAGCTCCCGTCCCACCCTCCCACCACGTCTCACCCACTTACACCTCGACCCAGCTGCTATCTGCACTGGCAGAGCTAAAACCAGAGGAAATACTCTAGCCCTGGGACGCTCCCATTGAAGGCGTGGCTGGGATGCCACCCATCTCTTCAAGAAGTAATTAGTAATACATATATTACACAGTAATATATCTATTCAAGAAGTAATTACATAGTGAGGAAAGTTAGATGCAATGAGATAATAGAAGGGCAATTTAAGGAGAGCCTGAATCTTTACATATACGAGAGCACTAATTACACACGGACGTTGGAAAGGACGCCGTCTGCAGCCTCGGCCTGGCACAGCCCCTCCTGCATCAAGGAGCAAAGGCAGCACATTCAGATGATTTGTCTTCTGAGAGGATGCAGCCAGATAAGGGAGGAATGAGTAAAGCAGCATTCTATTTGCAGAAAATCCTTGCAAGAACATGTTTCCAAACAGCTACTCTTCTGAAAAGAAGTACTGACTCCGTATTCTGGATTGGTGTCATATTTAGATGCCTGAAATGAAATTCAGTGGCTGCGGCCCAGACAAAGGGGACCCAGGAAAAGCCCTGAGCCCAGCAGCACAGCACTCGAATGGCCGAATGAAAATAATCCGTCAACAGGCCACAATAAAGATGCTCAACTGATGAATGTGTCACCGGTTAAGCACTTAATAATTCATACATTTGTGTTGAACTTTAACACTGACTTGACAGGACCCATAAAATACTCAGACCCTTTCGTGCGCATTGCCTGATACGGTGCTGTGCACACAGTAGGCACTCAGCCACACAAACGAACAAAAAAGAGTAACAGGGGAGCCAGAAATCAGACGGCCGCTCGCTCTGGAGAACAGGGTCAAGATGCAGAAGTTTAACCTTGACAGAGTACAAGAGGACTAAGGAACCTTATGATATCTGTGGGTGACACGAAGAGAAGGCGTCCACGCAGCCTGGGGGAGACATGCCACGGCCTTCAGCTCTGGCTGAGCCACACGACCTGTTTCCAGAATAACCAGGCTATTAAATTAACAGGTGTTTTCCTCTTTCAAAATAGTAGGGATTGCATGAGATTCGCTACGTTATTCAGACATTTTCAAACCGCAGCGATAAAGCCATTCCTTCTGTGGTCTCAGCGCAGATCAGGGCACCCTTGCTTTCGTGTTGGAAACGTGCACGCCGGGCCAGGGCCTTCCTGGCAGGGTGCGCCGCTGCTGGTCAGGAGCGCCCGCTCGCCTTTCAGGGTGATTAATGGAGGCACCTTTCCCACAGAATGTCAGGCTCTGCCTTTTTAACAACTGACCTTTCATAGAATACTACTGAACTCATAATTCCACTTTTGTTCAGTTTCTTATTAGTGGAGTTAAAATTAATACTTATGGGAATGATGGCTGGGGTGATGCACAGTAAATCTTGGCACATCCCCGGCCGGGCTCACTGCCCAAGGAGCAGCACCTGCATCTCCCGCCTCCGCCGCCTGCGCGTTCTGCAGAAATCCTGTGTCCTTTCAAAAGACAAATTAGGGCAGTCTGCAGACCTCTTTTGAGAACAAAGATGTATGTTTTCAGAAAGACTTTAAAAGTTTGTAGGTTTTTAAAGGACCTAATAAAATTGCTAATTTCAATCATAAATTTAAAAGAATTTACTCTGATTCAGTTTTCTGAAGCATTCCTGATGACTAAGATGATATATGGTACAACACACTCTATAACCCACATTCATCTCTTAGAAGTGACAATTTAATAACCCATCAAGGCAACACAGGACGCCAAAACCACTTACCTTACCGCGAGATCACAGGAGGAAAAATAAAAATAAAAAGAATTAGCCACTAATACCTGAAGAACTCTCCCTGAAAACAGTAGAAAATGATTGGAAAAAGAAAGCTAGAACAGGGGTTTCTTTCTAATTATCACTGGGAATAGCAAATTACTTAAGGACTCAATTTTTTCACCATGCCAGCCATTTCCATACTCAGACATACCTCATTTCTATAAATCCCTTAAGGGTCCAAACTAGTTTTAGCTTCAAAGATCTGAAGGGGTCCCAGGGCGAAGTAAGAAGGCTATAGTGCATTCAATTATTAATTCTTATTAAATATTTGAGAAAAGTCATTATGAATAAATATTGGAGGTAGATTATACAGGTAACTGTGCGGAGTCTACTCCATATGCCATGTTAGCCTTGTTCCCAAGAAGTCACTTACCTAAGGAAGGTTAAAGACGTAGGAAAACAAGCAGGACAATAAGAACTAAGGGTGAGAAAGCAGGGGCCTGCAGGGCCGGGGGCTGTGCTCGGGTGTCAATGGGGACACCCAAGGAGAGCTGGGCTCCCGCCTCTCAGCGCACAGCCAGCCTTGGCAGGCCACACACTGCTCATCCGGACCCCAAACGCTTGGCGAGCCCTCTGCTCCAGCGGTCCCAGGGAAGGAAACAGGAGTGCACACATCCACCAAGCGGGCCAGGCAGGGCCAGCGCCCGGCTCCAAAGAAGGAATCCAAGATCAAGATGGGAACCAAAGAGAGGTGAAAGGAGGAGAGACGTGGCCAGAAGGACCCGGCACACTTTATGAAAGGCTTCGACTAGGTGTTCACAAAGGAACAAACACGAAGGATCTGAAACCAGGGCAAAGCAGAGGCTTTGCAAGCCCCTCTGCTCAGCGCAAAGTGGGGCGGCAAGGATGAAAAAGACAGATTTTCACCGAGAAGTTCACAATAATAGAACACAATTTCCAGTCTCCAGAAAGGAGATTCAAGGAGAGAACATTACAGCTTCCATTTAAAAAGGGAAAATGGGAAATTAGCTAACACGGGTGAAAATGGTGCTTTGCCTACCAGGCAAGAGGTCAACAGCATCAGGAAGAGGGAGAAAGCCAGCGGGGAGGAGAGGGGCCAAGCTGTTTATAACTGGCAATAGACACAAAATTCCTGCAGAAAGGCCATAAAATATTGATATTCTTCACTTCTGCAAAGATAACAACAAATTCATGAAGGGAAAACACCCACAAATCTTCCCATTTGCATTCTGTAATGTGCCCACTAAGCTTGCGGCTCATTGTACTATTAGATTTACCCAAAAAGAGCTGTATTTCAATGAGGATTTCATAGAAAAACCACCTTCAATTCCATCACAGCCTATTAACCAAGGTGTTACACATTTATGTCTGACCGTTTATCAACAACGGATAAGCTTTCAATTTTGAAGAGACTCCAAAGCCTGAGTCCTGCAAATACCCGCACCGCACTCGTGCCTGATCCTTGGCAAGCGGGCGAATACTTATGCTGAATTCTCATACGCGCAGCGAAATGATTTGGCGCCACAGCAATGGAAGCGAATTGGGGAGCCTTTCTAGGGTGTGTACAAATGGAGTGCCAAGAACACTTTCCAGAAGGAGGGAAATAAACCTATAAGATACATCTCTTAGTTCACAAGGAACAAAGATGACTACTCCAATCCATCACCAAATGCAATTTCATATTTGTGGACTAATATTTTGAAATGGGATCTTTTCAAATATGCATAATGTAGTTTGGTTCTGTTAATAAGAAGTTGTAAACAACAAACCCAAACATCTCTCACTCTTCAATAAATCACTCCTGAAAATCTGTAGCAGAGGGAATTCTCAGGTGACAATAACTCATATTCCATTATCGGAAATGGGGAAAATAATGGGTTCCTATTCGATCTAAAATACCCAAACCAACTTGCCCAATTACACTAAAACACTTGAAACACCTAAATAAAAATTCAAAGACATCTATATAATCTAAATCATTTAAAGCACCAAGCACCTAATTATTTAACATTTACTGAACTCATTAGTGAGTCATCTGTGCACTGATCTCGAGGGTACGGGCCATAGAAGAGACAAATTACAATTTCTTTCTAGCCTAAGAGGGACATATAGAACAACACAAATAAATATTGATATAATATGTTAAAGATCTAAAGGTGCCATCTAAATTCGATGAACTGATAGTGAGCCCAGGTCTCAGGCAGATGCACCTTAGGGGGAAGGTGGGAAGATGCCAAAGAAAAAGCCCAGGAGGCTTATTCCAGGAGACCACGAGACCAGGTGCTATTGGGAGACCAGCCCGACACAGGTGGAGAGCATCCTCACCTGACAACCCGTTGAAATGGTCCCCAAGCGCCTGTTCACCAGAGCCAGTTTTCTTCTAGGATAATGAAGTCAAGATAGGGTATTTTGTGAGCTGGTATTATACCTGGATAATGAGACATTAGATATGGGCAGATATCTGGGTTGCCCTCTAAACTCTAAGGACCACAGATTCAAAGAGATAGGTAAGAGAGAGGCAAACAACAGCAACCCTGGAACCCCAAGTCCAGGGAAAAGGGATGTAGGAAAAGGAAGTGCAGTCAGATACGTGTTTGCAGGCACCTGTGGATGTAAAATGTCACAGCTTCCTTCCAAGGAAACGTAGGTTCAAAACCTGGCCCCTCGGCCCAGGCCACACACCTGGTGGCGGTCAGCCTCACGCCACTCCAGGCACAGAAGCCTGTGGGAGAGGGAACACGGCCCAGGAGACAGCCTGCGGCACGGCGGAATGCGGCCTGCCCAGGAAACGAAGCCCTCTGCACTTGCTCGAATCGCCGATGAGGCCCTTTCCGTTCTAATTGCTCTCCCCTGGCTCCTTGGGTTCTGAAACCTCATCTTACCAATCCTGACGCCACCCACCAGGGCGTGTGCAAGGTCACCACTGGCCAGAGGTCACCGCTCACGTCCATCAGCAGCGTCTGTACCGCAGTGAGAAAAGGAGGCTGAACTTCCAGCAGCCGCCACAGCTGGTCAGCGCCCTCGCCAGGAGCCATCGGGAAAAGGCTGCAGGGCCTCGGCCGAGACTGAGGCCACGGAGGTGACGAGAGTTAGGAGAACACAGGGCTGGGCGGGAGCCGGCGCTGGAGCTGGGGGCTGCTCCCCGAGGGGCCCCGCAGGCCAGCACCCTGCCTGCTCCCGAGAGCCCGAGGGGAGCCACCAGCCCCGGCGTTCCGTTCGACGCCCCTCTTCCCACCTCCGACCTCAGGAGTGCCATTCCTCACGAGGTGCCCGTCCGGGGCAGTCGCCGGGCCCTTCCCTCCGTCAGTCTTTAAAAAAGAGCAGTTTTCAGTCCCACCCGGCCAGCCTGGCTGGAAGGGCAGCAGAGTTAGGAAGACAGACGGACAGATGGCGTCAGTGTGCCGGGAGGTGACCAGTGCTGGACAGAGGGCTCCAGGGACCCCACACCAAGCCTGGGACAGTCGGGGCACCGAAGGCGCTGCCTACCAAAGGCGAAGGGCGCGCAGGGCGGCTTTCCTGGGGGAGGAGGGAGCCACATGCGCACCACCCAGGGGCCAGGAGTGGAGGCACAGGCCGAGGCGGCCCCTCCTGAAGGGACCCCCGGGGCCTCAGCCCAGCGGCATCGAGAGCAGGCACGCACGTTTGTCGAGGGCTTCCTGAGGTGGGGACCCCGGTCTGACTCCAGACTCCTTTAATCACGCAAGAAGCCTGTGAAGTAGAGACGATGTCAACCCCCAGCTGACGCATGGAGAAACCGAGGCAGAGAGACACCCAGTGAGCTTCCCAAATACAGCCATAGAGAGGCAGGAGGGACTCAGAGTCTGCAAGTCTCACTCCAGAGATGGAGTTCTGACCCACTACCCACGATCAGGACACTCAGGACAAACACGGGAGCACAGCGTGGTACAGTTGCTGCTGAGAGGTCAAGAGCAAGAGGCAAGAAATGAGAGCCAGAAATGCAGAGCTGGTGCTTCTTTTCCTAAAAAAGACTGTGCAATCTTTAAGAGGGTAATGTGACCAGATTTGCATTTTATAAAGAATTCTGCAGTACAGAAAGGATGGCACTGGGTGAAACCTAGAGGGAGAGAAGCCAGGAAGAAAGCTTATTAAGGAAATGTTCACTGAAGTCCTGGAAATGTTTGCCAAAGGATGTTTACTGCCGTCTATTAACAGGAAGAAAAAAAAACAAATGTCCAAGACAGGAGGAATCGTTTTTACAAACGATGGCACAATCATATGACAAAACACATGCCTTTACAAGATCATGCTTTAGAAAGTAGTTAATAGCAAGAAAACACTTTTGGCATAAAATTAAACTCAAAAAGTAGTCTATAAAACATTTTAAACACACACTGATGAAAAAGCTAGAAGAAATTACACTAAAATGTTAACAGTAAGTTATCTCTGGGTAATGGAATTATGAGTGATTTTTATTTCCTTTGTATCTTTCTGAATTTGCCAAAATAAGCATAAGTCAACTTCAAAGATAAAAATGTTATGAGCTCATCGGTTGAAGGCCGTTTGTAGCTACAAGTAACCAGAAGCAGGACATGCCAGAGGACATGCATCGGGTCACCACGTCACAGAACACGGCCATCAAGAACCAGCTCTTGTCACTTTCCTATGCTTGGCAGCAATACGCCTGTTGGCCCCAGGTTGGTTCCTTCTGGTTGCCGCCCCAGCTCCTAGAATCGCATCTTCACACAAGTGTGTCCAAAGACTGGGGACATGGGGTGGGGGAAAGGGTCTTCCTTCTAATTCTCTTTTTATTAGGGAAAAGTCTGCCTCAGGGGTTAGCCAACAGACACCTACATTCATCCTCTCTGCAGGGAGACTGGGAAAGCCAGCATCTGGCACTCAGCCCTGCTAGTAGGAGGCAGACCCCGACAGCAAGAAACGAGGAATGGAGAAGGTCTTTGGGGCAGACAAACGACTAGATCCACAACCTCCACCCGTAACACCTTCCCTAATACTCCACACCCCTCTGCTGGTCCAAGTTTCTTTTTTAACTCTGGTAACTTTCCACTTTCCCTCCCTGGGCCATGGATGTGGTCATTCCCCAGCCCTTCTGTCTCCTCCAGTAGACAGAGGCCCTGGAGGACAGGTGCACGCCTTTTCATCGCTCCACGACCAGCCTTCTGGAGAACCTGACACACAAAAGCTCAATAAATGTTTGTGGGCCTGAGTTCTAACTTTAACTCCCTCCTTCGCTGAGGCCCTGTGGGCCCAACGCCAGTCCACACCGGACAGCGCTCAAAGGCTGGGGCCCTGAACATCCCCTGGGTAATCTCCCCCTTTCAAGGCTACCTGGCCTCCATGGAAACCGCCTATTTGTATTAGTCAGCTTTTTTAAGGAGAGTTTCCTTTCACCACAACTAACTCCTGGCAAAAGTAATGTGTAACTCTGACTCTAAGGAAATGATACATTTATCCGAATTCATTCGAACAAAATGTAATATTATCAATATTAATAATTTTAGCTCTAGAAATTGTACCAGCCTCCCAAAGAAAAGAGTCGTTGACCCAAGATATCAGAGGATATTAAACTGAGAAATGATCTACTGATGCAAATCATTAAATCTATTTGCATGTGCTTACTGAACCCTATCACAGAAATTAAACTGCATACGGCGGGACAGAGCTAGCTGTGCATGGTACAAGGAGGCGGCCTGCTGGAGCCACGCGCTATGTCATTAATTTCCCCACTTTCCCTCATTAACAAGTAAAATGTTTTCACTGCTTGAAAAGTTTTAATAAATAGAAAAAAGCGGGGCAGCTGACATAGTTTTTAATGTAATATACAAGGGCTTTTAATATTTTTACATACATTAATGAAAAAGCTAAGAGAAACATTACAAGGTTATAGACACGTAGAAAAGCAAAAAATAAAAATAAAATAACCTCCTGTAAAGGATTTTGGAGTGCTTTTCACTTCTGTGTCTTTTGAGTTTGGCATCCAGGTCGCAGTCCTTTAAGAAATGTAAACCAAAAGGGGACAGCCCCGCCACCCACACCAGCCCCTCTCCTCCAGCCAGGCCAACCTAAGAGCCACAGAAGAGTCACTTTACAAGGCAGTCTTTATAAAAACAGTGCAGGTGGAATCTAAGGCCCCTCTTGATATAGATGTGGCGTGGACACAACAATTCCAAGGTCCACAGGATGGAGGAATACAGTATAGATTAGAGTGGACTTACTGATATTCTATTCATGAATTATTGTGATTAGTAATCAAAGAAAATGTGGCATTGGTGTGGAGAAAGGGGCCATGGTGGCTGCTGGGGGTTGGGAGTGGGAGGAAGAGATGTGATGTGGGGGCATTTTCGGGGGTTGGAGTTGTCCTGGGTGATGCTGCAGGGACAGTTACTGGACATTGTATGCCCATGGCCCACTGGGTGGACTGTGGGAGAGTGTGGGCTATGGTGTGGATCACTGACCATGAGGTGCAGCAGTGCTCAGAGATGTATTCACCAAATGCAATGAATGTCTCATGATGATGGAGGAGGTTGTTGTTATGGGGGGAGGAGTGGGGTGAGGGGGGTGGGGGGTATATGGGGACCTCATATTTTTTGAATGTAACAATAAAAAAATAAAGACAAAAAACAAAAACAAAAAAAACAGTGCAGAGCTTCACCATATTGACCAGGCAATAGGCTTACAGCCCAGAATTCTCCATGAAAACAAAACCATTACCTGGCGCAGGTGCAGAAAGAAATAAATAACCTGGCACATTCCTTGAGGTTAAGACACACGTTCACTTGAATGTGCACCTCATTTAGATAAAGTTCACCAAACAAAATTTTACTTGGAATCTACTAATAGGCTTTCAAGAGGATGAACCCATTTTTACTTCTCATATATCCCATCTCTTTCTTGGGTATGGAAGCCTCCTTCTATTCGTATGGAAATAACTGTCCCTGACTTTCTTGCTGCTTTCCTCCACTCCAGCTGGTCTATACAATGAAGAGGGCAGGCACCCCATCCATCCACACACCCAGTATTCACAGGGGAGGCTTATGTGTGCCACGCTGGGTAACACACCAAGAACGGTGGCTGGAAGCAGCACTGGTGAGTCAGCTGGGCTCCGTACTCCTGGGAGGAAGCAGGTCTGCACTCACTGCCACCTTTCTGGGACAAGCAGTGGTACAAGCTGCCTCACAAGCAAGGATGCCCTGCCTCATGGGCCAGCAAGCCCCACCTCAGGCAGGCGGGAGCCCAACCTCAGGCACATGGGCGCCCAACCTCAGGCAGACAGGAGTCCAGCCTTATGCAGGCAGGAGCCAATCTTACACAGGTGGGAGCTCCACCTCAGGCAGGCGGGACCCGACCTCAGGCCAGCAAGCCCAACCTCAGGCCAGCGGGAGCCCCGCCTCAGGCCAGCAAGCCCAACCTCAGGCCAGCGGGAGCCCCGCCTCAGGCCAGTAGGCCCAACCTCAGGCAGGTGGGAGCCCCACCTGGTAGGCAAAGAAGTCCAACTTCCTGGACCAGTCACCCCAGCCTCAGGAGTGAGGGAGCCCCACCCTCCACAGCACTGGGCGAGCTTCTGCTAGCTTTGCACTGCTTGCATCTCAGTGGCCAAAGCAAGCCACATGGCCAAGCCCCTCCTCCAGGTGGGGAAGCCAAGCCCTCCCCAGGTGTACTGCGGCAAGGTGAGCTCACCCCAGGAGGCAGGATAGCCATTCCCTTGCCCCACAGAGCTCACCGTCTTGATTTCCATTTGTAGCCCCAATTGTCCATGTACTGGCCATTCTTTCATAAGGTCCCTGCTAATGCATCAGTTTATTTGGTTAAAAAATGGTAACTTTTTTGACACAGATAACACTGGGAGAAAATTTATTTCTTTGCTCTTCTCCTGGTTCCACAATCTGTGATTACCATCAAACTTGTGATAATGATCAACAAACACGCGACTATTATCAGTACGTGGAGACCTGAACCTTCTCACTTCAATCAGGTACCCTGCACCTGAGCCCAGGTGGGTCTCAGAGGGCAGGCTCTAGCTGCAGTAGAGCTGACTTGCCCTGGGATCCTGCTTCTACCAAGGAAACCCCCCCTTACATGTGTATGCAACTTGACACCTCTTCAAAGTTCCTTCCATCATAAAAATCTGGCCACCTCATTCTGCATCTGCCGCGCAGGCAGGGCCGCCTGCCTCACACCTGTAAAAGGATTCTGGTCTCCAGGCACTTTCTCTTGGCTTGGAGAAGTCCAGCAATTCTGGGTATGAAAAGGATAGTTGGACCCAATTTTATCAATGATGCACACATGAAGGGAAATTCCTTCCCCTTTCCCAACTAAGCTTTGCAGCTCTCCTGTCCTACGAATGTGTTACTGCCCAGTGAAATAAGCAGCTGCTCCAGCCCTAACGCTTACAATCCAGGTGAAAAGGTGACAGTGTCTCTCCAACTTTACAGCTCTACTCAGCTATCCTAAGGAGACAAACTGAAAATAAATTCAAAATAACAGAAAATACTATACCCATTTTAGTTGTGTTGGTGCAAACGATCTCCCAAACACCCTGAGCTGAAACACACACTCTTCCTTCCCAGTGGACTCTCCTGTGGGCTTCCGACAGTGGCCATGATTTCTTTAAAACACACTGCCAAAGTCCTATCTGGGCAAAAAAATGATCATCTATAGACTGCTTAACCAGCAAAATTGTTCAAGTTGGCAAACACAGAGAACTTCTCATGCAAGCAAACTAATTTCCTTAGATACAATTTGTCAAAAAGTTTTAAAAAAACTATTAAAATGTCATACGCTAAAGTAACTTTAAGGATTTTGTAATAATCGATGCAGATGGGGACCCACCTTAAGAAAACTTTATTACTTATACTTTAAATGAAGGAACTTCATAGATACTGATCATGATTTTGACTAAAAATGCAACTCCAAAGGTGTCTGTCAATTTCTTTTCCAAAAGGCAATTTTCAGTTGACACTATTATCCCTATGGCATATAGATTTTCAGGCAATAAAAATCTGGAGAGCTCTTCAAAACTCAAATGCAATAAACAAAAAAATATCACACGATTAATTCTCTCTTAATAAGAGATGCCAGGAACTAACCTGATAAAGTTAAGGGCAGAAAAGCTGTCAAATTTAGGAAGAAAACAGTGGAAAGGACAAACATGCCACAGGCAGAAACCTTGTACTTGTTCTAGTGTGACGCAGCTAGAGGAGGAGGCAGCTTTGGCAGTTAGGAGATGGGTGACACTGGATAATGCCAACAAATTCAAGTCACCAACAAACTTCTGATTTCTCTTTTCTTCAACATATTGGCCAAAATTAAACAAATTCTAACCAAGGAATGAACGAGCTAAACAGACATGAATTAGAGAAAATAGCATGAGGAAGCAGCGCACCGGAGGTCCCTCTGACACCTGCCCACTGTGCTCCTGCATCAATCCCAGCCTGCCTTTCCAGGGCTTCCCTCGACACCTGGAAAAGGCACCGAGTCGACATGACCCTTGGCCTCTGCCCATCATCCGTGCAAGGGCAGCCAAGCCTTCCCACGTCTCCAAAACAAACGGTCCAGGGCATCCGAGCCTGCCTTCCGCCAACCCAAATGGGCCTCTTGGTTCCACCCTTCTCCTCTGGTTCTCCCTGGGAACCGCCACAACCGTCAGTACTCAGGGAGACCCAACTACTGCTGAAACGCCCCAACTATCCTGCACCAGCAAGGCCATCAGAGGAGGACTGTTGCCGCGTCAGAGCGAGCTCAGGGGCTCGCCCCTGGAATGCACCCCGTTCCCAAGGAACTCTGCTGTCGGGCCAGCCTGCCCCACAGAACTCCTCTTAGCAAGATGGGAAAGCTCCTGCCCAGCAACGGGCGAGTGGGTCCTCCGGCTGTGGGCCTCCCACGACAGCTGGTGGGCTTTGGTGCCTGCCTCTGAAAAGTCACCTGGCAGGGCTGGACACTCCCCAAGGTTTCCGACAGCCTATGATCTAGAAAATTCCAGAAGATCTGCCGAGAAAAATGACCACTCTATGAACAGCTGTCCACTGGAAGCCTTGCCATTTGCCAGGAGACTGAGTTACTATTTGATCTCACATCAGTATTTTTTCAATTCCGCGAGGACTAGATAACTGCATGCAAAAGGGATGGGGAGAAACAGAGAACCTCAAGCAGGCGGGAGGGCGGGGCTCCCAGCAGCCTGGGCCAGAGAAGCAGGGGCCAGGTGGGCTCAGGGCCCAGGGGGGGTGTGGGGGGAGCCCATGAGTCCTTGCCACCAAGAGGCCAGCGGGGGCCACAAGTTTGACTGCTCCAGCCAAACCAAAGGCCGCCTCTCTGCTGAACGCCACGGCCCCGTGTGGTCCGCACGTGCGTGTCCATGTGGATACCCCCTCCTCCCACCCCTACCCGAGAGCGAGCAGAGGGACCAAGGCCGGAGCCCGAGCCCACCCGGACCTGGCCTGCCCCCAGCAGAGCTCAGGACCCCCTAGAAGCCACAGACCCTCAGAGTGAAATGCAAGACCTGAGCTACCTCAGGGCCAGAGAACAGCAGAGCTTTCAGCAACCCAAAATACAATTTCCATCAAAAGTTTTGTTAACTTAGAGAAGATCTGAACACATCAGAAACTTTGAAGGAAATAAGTGTCCCATTTCTTTTTTTAGTATTTCATTTATTGAAATAGATCATTCATTCACAAACATATAAACAGTAAATAGAGAGTAAAAGTTGTAAACTTACAAAATAAATATGCATGCCATCATACAGAGGTCCCATACATCACCCCTCCGCCAACACCTTGCATTGTTGTGAAACGTTTGTTACAAATGATACAAGTGCATCATCAAAATATTATTACTAACTATAGTCTACATCTTACCATTGGTGTATCTTCCCCCAACTCACCCTATTTTTAAAAAAATATATTTTTATTACAGAGGTTGTGAACTTATAAAACAACCATGTACGTATAGAATTCCCGTACAAAACTCTTTGACCAACACACCACATCATGGTGGACTATTTGTTAGAGATTTTGAGATAATATCATCAGACTATCAGCACCAACGATGGTCCACAGCATACATTTGGTACACTTTTTCCATAACTCCACATTATCAACACAGTACCTCTTTGGCACTGAGGCAAGAATATTACAATATTGCTGTTAACCACAGTCCACATGTCACACCACTTGTATTTTTCCCACGTTTCTCCACATTCCTCTACCCTGCAATAGTGTTTACGTATGCTCTGGCTCACAGAAGGACACTCTTGCATCTGTACCATCAAGCACAGTTCTCACCCACCTCTGGGTTCAGTGTGTTATATAGTCCCTAGATTATTCTCCGGCTTTCTTTCAGTTCACATTTACATGCTTAGACTACCCTGTTCAGCTACAATCCCATTTATAAGCCAGTTGCTACTCACTATAATGTGCTAGCATCAACTCTATCCATTTCCACACCTTTATAGTTGAGTTAATCAAAACTTTGACAAGCTAAGTATCAGGAGTTCTTCTCAACCCTCTTATCTCCTCATAACCTATACTCTAGGTTTTAATTCCATGCATGTATTCTTCATATTTAGTTCATATAGATGAGACCATGCAAAATTTGTCCTTTTGTGTCTGGCTTACTTCATGTAGCATAACGTCTTTAATGTGTCCCAATTTCATTTCTTCTTACTGCAGCATAGTATTCCGTCATATGTATATGCCACATTTTTGTTTATCTGTTTATTGGTTGATGGACATTTGGGTTGTTTCCATCTTTTGGCAATTGTGAATAATGCCACAATGAGCACTGGTGTACAGATGTCTGTTTGTATCACAATTTTCATTTCTTCTGGATTTATTCCTAATAGAGGAATTGCTGGATCACATGGCAGTTCTAGATTTAGGTTCCTGAGGAAACATCAAACTGTTTTCCACAGAGGCTGCACCATTTTACAAAACCACCAACATTGAAGGTGAGTTCCTATTTCTCAAAAACTTCTTCAGCACTTATTGTTTTGTTTTCAAATGGCCAATCTATGTGCAGTGAGATGACATTTCATTGTCATTTTGACTTGCATTTCCCTAATAACTAGTGATAAACAGAAAAGTTTTGCATGTGCCTTTTGACCATATGTATTTCCCCTTTGGAAAGAAGTCTAAGTATTTGCCTATTTTTAAATTGGATTGCTTGCTCTTTAATTGTTGAGTTGTGTGATCTCCTTATATAGAATTGAAATAAAAACCTTTATCAGATATGTTGTTTCCATATATTTTATTTTTTTTAAAAGATTTTATTTATTTATTTCTCTCCCCTTCCCCCACCCCAGTTGTCTGTTCTCTGTGTCTATTTGCTGCGTCTTCTTCTTTGTCCGCTTCTGTTGTTGTCAGCGACACGGGAATCTGTGTTTCTTTTTGTTGCGTCAGCTCTCCATGTGTGTGGCGCCATTCTTAGGCAGGCCGCACTTTCTTCGCGCTGGGCGGCTCTCCCTACAGGGCACACTCCTTGCGCGTGGGGCTCCCCTACACGGGGGATATCCCAGCATGGCAGGGCACTCCTTGCGCGCGTCAGCACTGCCCATGGGCCAGCTCCACACGGGTCAAGGAGGCCCAGGGTTTGAACCACGGACCTCCCATGTGGTAGTCGGACACCCTATCCACTGGGCCAAGTCCACTTCCCTCCATATATTTTCTACCACTGAGCGGGTTGCCTTTTCACCTTCGTGACAAAGTCCTTTGAATCATTAAAGTGTTTAAGCTTGAGGAGGTTCCATTTATCCAGGTTTTCTTTTGTTGCTCGTGCTTTCAGTGTAAGGTTTAAGAATGCACCACCTACCACCAGGTTTTGAAACTGTTTTCCTACATTTTCTTCTAGAAGCTTTACGGGTCTTGCTTGTATTCAGGTCTTTGATCCATTTTGAGTTAATTTTTGTATAAGGTGTGAGGTAAGGGTCCTTTCCTTCTTTTGACTATGGATATCCAGTCTCTCAGTACCACTTACTGAATAGACTGTTCTGCCACAGCTGGGTGGGCTTGACAGCCTTGTCAAAATCACTTGGCCACAGATGTGAGGAGCTGTTTCTGAACCATCTATTCAGTTCCATTGATCTACATATCTATCTTTATGCCAATACCAAGCTGTTTTTACAACTGTAGTCAGTTAATTTGATTTCAAGTCTGGAAATGAGAGTCCTTCAATTTCACTTTTCCTTTTTCACCAGAAATTTCTGGCTATTTGGGGTAACTTACCCTTCCAAATAAACGTGATAATTGTGTTTTCCATTTGTTTAAAAAATGTTGGTGGAGTTTTTATTGGAATTGCATCCAATCTGTATATCAATTTAGGTAGAATTGACATCTTAATGATATTTAGTCTTCCAATTCAAGAGCATGGAATGTTCTTGCAATTACTCAGGTCTTTTTTTATTTCTTTTAATAATGCATTGTATTTTCCTGAACATCCTTGGTTAAGCTTATTCCTAAATATTTGATTCTTTTAGTTGCTATTGTAACAGGAATATCTTTCCTAACTTCATCCCCAGAGTACACATTATGATTGTATAGAAACACCACTTATTTTGGGGTATTAATCTTGTATTCTGACTCTCTACTGAAATTGTTTATTAGCAATAGTAGCTTTGTTGTAGTTTTTTGGTACTTTCTAGGTATAAGATCATATCATCTGCAAATAGTGAAAGTTTTACTTCTTCCTTTTCAATTTAGATGCCTTTTCTTTTACTTGCCTAGCTCTAGTTAGAACCTCTAGCACTATATTGAACTACACTGGTGACAATGGGCATCCTTGTCCTGTTCCTGATCTCAACAGGAAAGATTTCGGTCTTTCACCATTGAGTACAACATTAGCTGAGGGTTTTTCATCTATGGCCTTTGTCATGGTGAGAAAGTTTCCTTCGATTCCTATCTTTTGTAGTATTTTTATCAAGAAGGGATGCTGTGCTTTGTCAAATGCTTTTTCTACATCAATCAATAAGAACACACAATTTTTCTTCTTTGATTTATTAATGTGGTGCAGTATGCTGACTGATTTCCTTGTGTTGAACCATCACTGCATGCCTGATATAAAACCCACTTGATCATGGTGAATAATTCTTATAACGTGCAGTTGGATTCAATTAGCAAGTATTTTATTGAGGATTTTTACATCTGCATTCATTAGTGAAATGGGTCTGTAATTTTCTTTTTACATAATATCTTTATCCGGCTTTAGTATTAGGGTGATATTGGCTTCATAGAATGAGATTGGTACTGTTCCTTGTTCAATTTTTTGGAAGAGCTTGAGTAAGATTGGTATTAAATCTTCTTTGAGTGCTTGGTAGAATGCACCTGTGAAACCATCTGCTCCTGGGCTTTTCATTTTGGGGAATTGTTTGATAACTGTTTCAATCTCTTTACTCATGATTGGTGTTGAGGTCTTGTATTTCTTCTAGCATTAGTGTAGATGTTTGTACGTTCCTAGAAATATTTCCATTTTGTCTATGTTGTCTAGTTTTTGGGCATATAGTTGTTCACAGTATCATCTTATGATCTCCTATTTCTGTTTGGTCATTTTTTATTTCATTTTTGTGGACTGTCTTTTTCACTTTGTCAGTTTAGCTAAGGGTTTGTCAATTGTTAATCTTCTCAAAAAACCAACTTTTGGTTTTGTTAATTCTATCGTTTTTTGTATTCAGTTTCATTTATTTCTGCTCTGATCTTTGTTATTTCATTCATTCTACTTGCTTTGGGATTAGTTTGCTATTATTTTTCTAGTTACTCCAGCTGTGTAGTTAGGTCATTGATTTTAGCTCTTTCTTCTTTTTTAATGTAAGCATTCAGGGCTATAAATTTCCCTCTCAGCACTGCCTTTGCTGTATCCCACAGGTTCTGAAATGTTACTCTTGTTTTCATTCATCTCAAGATATTTGATTTCTCTCGCAATTTCTTCTTTGACCCACTGATTAACAGTATGTTGTTTAATCTCCATATATTTGTGAATTTTCCCTTTTCTGTCTCTTGTTGATTTCCGAGTTTATTCCTTTATGATCAGAGAAAGTGCTATGTATAATTATAATTATGATCTTGTTGAATTTACTGAGATTTGCTTTGTGACTCAATATATGGAATATCCTGGAGAAACATCCATGAGAACTTGAAAAACTGTATATCAAACTGTTTTGTGGTTCAATGTTCTGCATATTTCTATTAGGTTTAGTCCATTTATCATATTATTCAAGCTTTGTTTCTTTATTGATCCTCTACCCAGATGTCTTATCCAGTGTTGAGAGTTGTGTATTAAAAGTCTCCAACTGTTACGGTAGAGATATCCATTTCTTCCTTCACTTTTTTTTTTGTTTGGTTGCCTTGGTAATGACCATCCTAGGTTGGTAGGTTGGTTGACTTTTTTTTAATCCACTCTGCCCCCCTTGCGGCTTGCTTGTTGTCTGCTCTCTCTGTCCATTTGCTGTGTGTTCTGTGTGTCTGTATTTATTTCACCCCCTTGCAGCTTGCCTGTTGTTTTTTTTTTTTTTGATCCTAATAGTACCTTTTATTTTATTTTTTTTTTTTTAATTTTTTTATTTTTTATTGACTTTGTAATAATATTACATTAAAAATATATATGTGAGGTCCCATTCAACCCCACCCCCCCACCCCCCCTCTCCCCCCCCCCCAACAACACTCGTTCCCATCATCATGACACATCCATTGGATTTGGTAAGTACATCTTTGGGCACCTCTGCACCTCATATACATTGGTTCACATCATGGCCCATACTCTCCTCTATTCCATCATGTAGGCCCTGTGAGGATTTACAATGTCCGGTGATTACCTCTGAAGCACCATCCAGGGCAGCTCCATGTCCCGAAGATGCCTCCACCTCTCATCTCTTCCTGCCTTTCCCCATACCCTTTGTCCATTATGTCCACTTTTCCCAATCCAATGCCACCTCTTCTATGTGGACACTGGATTGGTTGTGTCCATTGCACCTTTATGTCAAGAGGAGGCTCAGATTCCACCTGGATGCTGGATGCAATCCTCCCATTTTCAGTTGTAATCACTCTAGGCTCCATGGTGTGGTGGTTGTCCTTCTTCACCTCCATCTTAGCTGAGTGTGGTAAGTCCAATAAATCAGATTGTAGGTGCTGGAGTCTGTTGAGGCTCAGGATCTGGCTATCACATTGTCAGTCCAGAGATTCAAATCCCCTAAATATATCTTAAACCCCAACATTAACTGCACCTCCAGCACATTAGCATGAAAGTCTTATGAAGGGAGATCCCATCTGAGTCCAGATTCATCACACATAAACACCATTTCCAAAGAGGGGCCATCTGCCCTGGTAGTTAACCCCATCAGCCATGACCATAACTCCCATGGGTCTCTTTAGCCCTCAAAGGAACCAATATCTGGGGGTTGTATCTGCTTTATCTGTCTCTCTGACTCTGCTCAGTTGTGCATGAGGGCAAACCTTCTGCCAGCCTCCAGACTCTTTTTTAGAAACTCGTAGCCATATAAACTCATTTCTCCTTTCCATTTCCCCCTTACTTTAGGTCAAACAGCATTTTAAAGTCATGGTATTTTATGTAGACATGGATATTCTGCTGATCCGCATTGAACCTTCCGTATAAGGTCATTTTCCAGTTGCATCATCAGTTGGTAGTTGATAGTGGTCCCTCGTTGCCAGGGAGGCTCATCCCCGGGTGTCATGTCCCACGCTGGGGGGAAGGCATTGCATTTACATGCTGAGTTTGGCTTCGAGACTGCTTGCCTGTTGTTTTGCTCTCTGTGTCCATTCTCTGTGCTTTCACTTGTCTCCCTTTTTGTTGCGTCACCTTGCTGAGTCAGCTTTCCGCAGCATTTGTGGGCTGGTGGCACTCCGTGGTTCTTGTGGGGAGCTGGGCACCTCTCCAAGGTGTGTGGGCAAGCCTGCCTTCACAAAGAGGCTCTGGGACATGAACCCAGGGCCTCCCATATGGTAGACGGGAGCCCAATTAATTGAGCCACAGCCGCTTCCCTCTTCATTTACTTTTGCAATTGATTATGTCATGTATTTTGGGGCATCCTTGTTAGGTGCATATAATTTATGATTGTTATTTCTTCCTGATGAATTGCCCCTATTAATATATAATATCCTTCATTGTCTCTAATAGCAATTTTGCTTTTAAAGTCTATTTCATTTGATATAAATATACCTACTCCAGCTTTTTGTTGTTGTTACTGCATGCATGGAATATCTTTTTCCAACCTTTCACTTTCAACCTATTGATATCCTTGTGTCTAAGATGAATCTCTTGCAGACAGCATAAAGATAACTCATATTTTCTTATTCATTCTGCCAGACTGTATCTTTTGATTGGGGAGTTTAAGCCAGTAACATTCATTGTCATTACTGTAAAGACAGGTTTTATTTCACCCATTTGGACCTTTGGTTTTTTCCTGTTATATTTTATTTTCACTACTCTTTTGATACTTTCAGTTACTGTTACTGATACAATCTTCAGTTCTAGACTCTCTTCCAAGCCCCTCTCTCCTGTCTTTTCTCTTCAGGCTGTAACACTCCCTTTAATATCTCCTGCAAAGCCAGTCTTGATTACAAACTCTCTCAGTTTCTGTTTATCTGTGAATATTCTAAACTTGCCCTCATTTTTGAAAGACAATCTTGCCGGACATAAGATTCTAGGTCGGCAGTTTTTCTCTCGCATTACCTTAAATATATCACACCACTGCTTTCTTGCCTCCAGGGTTTTTTACGAGAAATCAGCACTTAATCTTATCAGGTATCCTATGTATGTTATGCATTGCTTTTCTCTTGCTATTCTCAGAATTCTCTCTTTGGCATATGACATTTGGATTAATAAGTGTCTCAGAGTTGGTCTATTTGGCTTTATACAGATGAGAGTACATTGCTCCTCTTGGACACAAATGTCTATGTCTTTCAAAAGAGTTGGGAAATTTTCTACTGTTATTTCTTCAAATATTCCTCTGAACCTTTTCCCTTCTCTTCTCCTTCTGAGACACTCATGGTGAATATGGTTGCATGCCTCTTTCTGTCATTTAGTTCCCTGAGACCCTGTTCAATTTTTTCCATTCTTTTCTTCACCTGTTCTTTTGTATGTTTGCTTTTGGAGGTCATTTCTTCACACTCACTGATCCTTTGGCCTCCTCAAATCTGCTGTTATATGCCTCCTGTGTATTTCTTCATTTATTATACCTTTCATTCCCATATGATCTCTGTTTTTCTATGTATGCTTTCAAACTCTTCTTTGTGCTCACCCAGTATCTTAATATCCTTAATCTCCTTAGCCATCTCATTGAATTTATTAAGGAGATTTGTTTGAACATCTATGATTAGTTGTTTCAACTCCTTTATATCATCAGGAGGCCTATCTTGTTCCTTTGACTGGGCCATATCTTCCTGCTTTTTGGTATGGACTGTAATTTTTTGCTGGTGTCCTGGCATCTGGCTTACTAAATGTATTTATTCTGGGTCTAGTTTCTCTCTTTAGTTTAGGACTTTCTTGCCTTTTCTCCCTTGCTGATTGTGTAGCACGAGCAGGATTGTGTAGTTGGTGCTGTAAGCTGTGGAGGCTGAAGCTGCCCGCACTGCCCCAAGGACCAATGGAGCTTCTCCCACCTTTCTCTTCTGCCAGGGGTAGGGAAAGAGCCATAGCCATTTGTAATAATCCAAGTCATGCAGGTCAAGACCATCAGTTGCCTGGAGAAATGATAAAGCTTCATACCCCTTCCTCCCCTGCCTGGGAGCTGCACGTGTGGGCAGCAATCTATGCGATGCAGGTCTAAAATGACTGCAGTTGCCCAGGTAGATTGATGTAGCCCTGAACCGTGCCCCCACCCACTGGGGGTAGGGATGGACCCTCTGGAGTGCTCAACGGTCTAATTTGTGTATCCTGAATACACCTGCAGTTGCCCTTAGAGGCTGAGGGAGTACTGTCCTTTCTGTCCTTCAGAGGGTGGGAATGGAACCACCAACAATCCACTGGCAACTACTAGTGCAGGCCATGCAGGCCAAAAGTGCCTGACATTGCCCAGAAAAGGTGAGGAAACCCAGCTCCCTTCCTATTCTACTAGGGGACAGGGACGGAGCTACAGGTGTCTGACTATTCAGTCTGTGTGAGCCAAAAGCACCTGCAGTTACCCAAAGAGGCTAGAGAAACACAGTCCCTCTCTTGTCCTATTGGGGATGGGGACAGAGCCACAGGTTCCTAACAGTAGAGTTCGTGTAGTCCAAAAGTACCTGCAGTATCCCTGAGTGGCTGAGGGAACACCAGTCCCTTCCTATCCTATGGTGGGTGTAGAGGTGGAGACAGAATAAAAGGCGGTCGACAAACCAGGTCACCTGGTCTGAAAATTTCTATAGAAACACACCTCCTCTCCTACCCTATTGGAGTGCAGAGATGGAGACCCAAGTGTCTGACTATTCAGTCCATGCCAGCCCAAAGCACCTGCAGTTTACCTGGAATGGCTGGTGCAGGTCCCCCAGCTTCTTCTCTGCCAGAGGAGGGGCTGGAGCCTAGGCTAGGGCTGCAATCTGATCCTGGTGCAAAGAACCCTGTCCCTAATTTCACTGTGATCTTCAGTCAGCCCTGCTTCCCCTCATGCTGGTGGCAGAGTTAAAAATGGTGGGTACCGGCCTCTTTCCAACTTGGACAGGTTCAAACTTTAGCTGTTCTTAGGATTAGACTTTAGCCAGCTGAATTTACTAATCAGTAGCTGAAGTCAGTGCCCAGTTGTCTCTTCCTCCCCTGTTTTTGGGAACTGGAGCTTCCAACTCCAGCCCTAGAATAGCTCCTGAGGAGGCTTGTGCTGCCAGTGGAGAATGGGCACAAGCCTCCATGGCATGGAGTACTCTACTCATGACTATTCTCTCCAGATGAGAAGTCTCTTCTCATACTTTCAAGGATGTTGCAGGATGCTCTTCTGGTCTCCTGGCTCCCCAAAGAGGTGCTTTAGAGAGTGGTAGGTGATTACCAGCTGCCCTGAAGGGTGAGCTAACTCTTGGAGCCTCTTACTCTGCCACCATCTTGCCTCCCATTTCCCATTTCTTTTTAATAAAAGCAGTGCTCAGTTACACAACACCTCCTAACAGAGCCACAGAACTGGGTGAAATTATCAGAAAACTATGGATTTTTTTCAGATGATGTTTAGGGAGGAAAATCCATTTTGGGGAGGCTACTTTTGGGAGTATCTGTCGTAATTCAGAAGAATGATCATTTTTTTCCCCCTAGATTTAGAAATTATTTTTAACAGAAGTAACATTAAATTAGAAGAGGAATTTCTAGAATGACCTTGCACACACAAAAATGGCATACATGAAGATATTTTTCCATTTGAGAAACCAACAAAGAGAAGAATCAGTATACACCCAACGCTGGGTTTTCCTACTGCGATGCGTTAAGTCTTAAACACACGGCTCCCCTCGCAGTTGCCTCCCTCTAGGATTGCTGACTTTCCACTTTCGGTTTGCCCGCGTGCTCCTGGGAAACTCTGGGATTGGAATGTGCCCACTCTGCCTGGGAAGCGCGTGGCCACCCAGCGACTCAGGAGGCCGAGCAGGACAGTCACTGCCATCTCCGCCCGCCTGCCACTGACCCGGCAGTCCCCGCCTGAAGGCACAGGTGGGGGGAGCAGTTCACTGGCTGAAGGTTTAAAGCACCCCCGAGCAGCGGCTCCCCGGCCCGGGTCACACGACGGGAGCCACAGAGCCAGGGTTTTCTAAATGCTTCACTGACTTCTTCCAGGGGGACAACTTCCCAGAAGAAGGCTCAGAAAAGAAGCTTTCAAAGTAACAACAGATTCCATCAGTAACAATCACAGCAGGAAAACAATAATCCCCCGACACACAGTACAAGTATCGCATCCTGCCAAGAGAAAGTGAAGCGAACGGCAGCCCCGACGGTCTGACCTTCCACGGGGCCAACCTGGGAATCCGTAGGTGTTCTGATGTGGACGTAGCATAGCCCTTTCACTAAAAAAAAAACAACAACAAAGAACCACCACCCGTGCGGGTGTGTGTGCCCACGTGTAGACAGAGAGCAACGGTGCTGGCGTCCGGGGCACGTGGAGACCCGCGTGAGCCTGGAGAACGAGGTGGGGCAGGGGCGGGGAGAGCCCCCACGCCATCAGCACAAGCGTGGCCCTCGCAGCAGGAGGACTGCGCAGAGGGCTGAGCTTGTCTCGACCACCGTGGCCTTAACCAGGATTTGGGGCACACGTGCAGGCTGCCGCCCGGAAACCAAGGCTGCTTCCAAACAGAAGAAAACAGGAGAATTCCCAAGTGAGACACCCCCATCTGGTGAAGATGCTCTCTCCCTCTGCCCCCTCCAAGCCCCAAAACAAAGCTCCAAGCACCAACCTGGAAGGTGGGCACTTGATGCTAGCACGGCCCCATCGTGGCTCTCACTCAGCCTCTGCTGGGACCCCTGGCTCGCTCTAGGAAAGCATGCCCACACGAACTTCACCTTGGTTCTGGGTGGAACCGTCTACACTAGGGACCCACAGTCAGCAAACCCCACTTAGCTGGCACCTGGAAGTCGAGGCTGCAAGACCCATTAGGTACAGCATGGATGCTGGTGTCGAAGAAGTCGAGGTGCCAACGGATTCTTATTTTCATTTATTTAACATATTCTTCAAGACCACAGCTAATTAGAAGTAGAAAATGGGAATGGGAGAAGCTGGCAAAAAAAGCAGCACACAAAGACCCACCACCCAGGGAGGAAGGCGGGAGATCCAGGGCCAGCGCTGCCCAGCAGGCTCCCGGCACCCCATCGCACAGCACAGGAGCAGGCCACCTGCCTGCCCGGGGTGCAGGGTGCGTGCATGCATACACGCACACCCACCAGGTACCAGAGCGCAGGGACGCGAGGCGCTGAGGAACGTCCTGGCGAGGACCCCCTTGGCGCCCCATCATGCCCACGAGAGCAGGCTGGAGCCCGCGTCCCCAGCTGGACGTTAACTGGAAACACCCCTTGCGTGGTGCATGAACGACTCCGCCCTAGCTGCGCAGGGCGAGTCAGGCAGCCTCGGGGCTCCCCCAGCCCACAGATGGTCCAGCCAAACCACGCAGGGGACAGAGCGAGCAGCTCCCCCGGGCCAGACCCTGACGGGAAACCACGCAAGCTGAGGGCACGTCCACTTCTTCCCCAGGTCTTCCTCCTAAGACCCCGGCACAGCCTCCCTACCCCGCCGCCACCTTCCGTGTCAGGGGGGTGCCGCCGCCACCCCAACGACTTGGCAGGGGAGCACAGGCAATGCGGTGCGTGGGCCAGCCCCGACAGGCAGGCGTTCGCGGGCCTCGGTCCCTTCTTTCAAGGCTTCAGTCCCTTCTTCAGGCCTCGGTCCCTTCTTCAGGCCTCGGTCCCTTCCATCACCCACTCAGCTGGGGTCTGCCTGACTTCCAACAACCTATCTTCCTCCAGAAAAGGCAAGAACCCAAAAGATGAACATGGCCCCTAAGATGTCTCCAGAGTTGTCATATATGCCACATTTTGTTTTTCCTCCAGAGTGTTCATTTAATCTCACTTCCCATATAATTTAAATAAGCCTTTTAACATATTCTTCAAGACCACAGCTAATTGGAAGTGGAAACGGGAATGGGAGAAGCTGGCAAAAAGAGAAGCGCACAGAGGCCCACTGCCCAGGGAGGAAGGCGGGAGACGCAGCGCCAGCGCCACCTGAAGCCGAGGGCAGGGGCCGCCCCGAGGGCCCTGTCACCTGGCCGGTTCTATCAGAGACGGTCACTGCTGGGTGCAGCCCTGGGTGGGACCCCGCCTCGAGGGTACAAAGCACAGCCCCGCGGAACCTCCAGGCAGCCCAGCACGGCGCCCCACCGAGCCTGAGCAGCCCTGGGGTTCTCATCCAGGCATTATTTTCCTGAAGCCCTCAGTGAGCTCAGAGGCTGGGACGGGGGTGTCTGAGGGGCCCCCCATCCTAGGCGCACGCCACATCCGCAGACTTCTTAATCAGGCCTGTGTCTGCCAAGGTCCACGCTCCTCCCTAGGAAGAAACAGGGGCCTGGTGGCGCTGGATGCGTCTGGAGAGCTGAGCGCGGAGAGGGCGCCCCATCCACCAGGAGAGAACGGGGGCCCTCTCGAGAGGAAATCTATCAGGAAGGGCGAGGATTTAAGGATTTCATCTTAACAAGCCTCATAGCCAAAAACATCCACTTTTATCTGCTTGAAGTTAGTCTGAAGTGCTTTTAAACTCCCAACGTTGGAAACTTTCAAAAAAAAATCCTTTGCTCTGACAGTCTGGTTCATATTCTGAACCCACATATTTGTAGCTGTCATTCAGCTGTTCTTTTCTTCCTTCCAAGAGGAAAGTGCCAGACTTGAAATTAAATGAAGCAGCTTGCCTCTGACTTAGACACGGACAAGCAAGTTTTGCCATTTCTGTCTGCCCTCGACACAGTAATAAAACTGACAGAAAATAAAACTTTTCTGTTGCTCTCTCCTTTTTCCTTGGATGGGTCCAGAACATGAAGATATTAAATCTCAGTGTCACCTGCTTAAACACTGCTCAACCTGCCGCTGCCACCCTCCACCCCGACCCCAGGCACCCACGGGACCAGTGAACGTTTCTCCAAGAAACCAGCCCCGGCGATGGTAATGAGAGTCTAGTTAGAGAAGAGGACAGAAGCTAACGAGGTAACGCGCTGCATCGTCGGAAAGCACAGGGCAGCCCCGTGGCCCCTGCCCCTGGCTCTGCAGGGCCAACCTGTGTGCAGGGGCAAGGTCAGCCAGCCTGGGTCCTGGGCAACTGGCCCGGGAGGGGTCTTTGTTTGCCGTTTTATACGCACAATCACCAACGAGCACAAGGAGCCCCACATCCCTCACAATGCAGAAAGCTCTGTGCACAGCGTCATCGTCCGCCGGCAAACAGCGGCAGAGTTGTCACACCAGACCATGACTCTTATTTTGCTGCCACCCAGTGTGGGGCACCCAGTAGGGCTCAGTGGGCAAGCAGAACGCTCCCGCTGGACCCTTTCCTCGCAGGATCACAGAAACATTACGAGAGTCCTTGTGCCTGAAAGGACACAGCCTTGCTTGCTAACTGTGTTTTTAGCCCTCGACCCGGAACACGTCGCCAGAGTCTCGCTTCCCAGGACGCCACGCTACGCCTGAGCACAGCGTGGGTCAGATGCACGATCTGTGGGACTGATAACCTAAGTCCCTCCCACGAACGAAAATTTACTCCTTTGGGTCTGAAAGCAGGAGGCGAGCACCTTCAAAACTGACAGGCGTCACCAACTTGGAGTCAAAGCGGGGAGCGGCAGCCGGAACGGGCCAGGCCGGGCTGGCCAGGGCAGGCGGGGAGCCTGCACGTCTTCCTCTCAGAAACGCGCGTATGTGATTCAAGAGGCCTCCTTAAGGAACACTCTGTAAAATAAAACAATTACGTCTGTAAGCACATACAACACAAATCATTATTTCAAGCCACTGAAGGAAAGCAATGAGATAACTAGACTTGCTTTAGGTAAAAATTCTACCGAGCGATTTTTCGGAGGTTGTTTCTTCAAATGTTTGTCCTTAAGAATAGTTTCTTCTCTTTCCTGAAACATCAATTACAATAAAGTACCTACCTCAAGAATCCATTAAAATCTCCCAATCTGTCAGAAAGAATTAATTGTGAGATTCCCCAGAGGTTTTCACCACACGGGGGCCCTGAAGAGAGGAACGCTCAGGCAGGAGGGCGCGCGGCAGGCGCGGGGGCGCTCGGACAACCCCCAGGCAGGCGGGGGGCCTCCAGAGGTCCCGGGGGACTCCGGGTGACCAGCTCCATCGCTAGGAAAATTTAAGGACTGATGGGAAGAAGCCAGCGCACGCTGAGGTCACTGGCGTCCCCTCAGGAAGGCCTCGAAAGCACCTGCGCTCTTGGCCCAGCGCACTTACCTCGGCACACCTGAGAGGCACAACCCGAGAGCGCCGCCGTGCGGCCGGGGCACTGGGCAGGAACAGCCTCTCCCTGGGGCAGGGACCCTGCGCTCGCCGAGGGTCCAGGCCCCGGCAGCCTACCCGGCGCTCCTCCTCGGCCTCCACGCCAGAGCTGGCCCAGGAAGGGGTGGCGAAAGGCAGGCTAGCCAACACTGGCAGAATCACTGCCACTGCGACGCCAGCCTATCCCTAAAAAAAAGGTCCGTGTGGATTTTTTAAAATCTTCCAAAATATAAAGGTTTTACGGTAGTCTTGTAGGACTCCATAGCCTTTTTGGTATTACATTCCTGTGCTTTTCCAAAAGGGTCAGTATAAAAAGTACAAGGATGAAAAGAGGGTAAATCTGTTATAAGGGAAAGGCACCATACCAAGAGTTCGTTCTAACCTTCTAGACCCAAGAGCGCGACTGCTGCGGTTTTCATAGCATCGGCAGGACCCCAGGCTGCACGGTCCACTTTTTCAAGTGACTAAATAACTACAGTCAACTTCACAGAAAATTACACAAAGCCCCACAATAATATTAGAAAAACAAACACATGCACCATGACCCTTCTCATTTGATTTTTAGACAGTGCAGGGAAGAGATGAAGAGGCCCAAGCTTCGGAGCTACGTAAGGAGAGCACGGGGGACGGGGGTCAATGGCGTGCTTGTGAGAGAAGCCCCTTTCCTTGAAAGGACAGTCACTGACGGAAACTTGATATTGGCAGGAAGTGATAGAATTATTAATATTATTACACTGCTTTGCAAACTGATATTCTTCATGCAAAGAGTTTTAGGGAAGGAAGGTAAATAAGTAATGTAACCTACAGAAGAACTGAAATGTTCACTGCATGAAACAAAGCAATAAATACTGGCAAACGGATTCACGTGGGGACCAGAATCATATTTTGTACAAAGTGTAAACGTCACTGAAGAAGGACCCAAGTGGCCGACTTCCAATTTACTGACTGAAGAAGCAGCAGGACTGCCGAGGACGTCAAGATGCAGCCAGAAGGGATGGCTCAAAATCCCATGGCCACTGTCAGGTGCCCGATCAGAGGAGAGGCGCCTTGGGCTCAGCTCCACCTGCCAAGCCCAGCACCTGGGTGGAGGCAGGGCAGGGCGACACCCAACCCTGAACTGAAGGGCATTCTAATCGAAGTCTGCAAGGAAACACCAGCCCCGGAGGGCTGCAGGGGAGAGTTGATCCAAATCTTTAAGGAAAAATAATACCAATCCCCTACATGGCTCATTCAGAAAACAGGAGAAAGAACACTTCCAAGCTCATTTTATGAGGCCAGAATAACCCTAATTTCAAAACCTGACAAAGACATTACCAAAAAAGAGAGTTGTAGACCAATATCTCTCATGAACACAAATACGTAAATCCTAAACAAAATATTACAATCTTAAACTATAAAAATGAGTAATATATCTTGAATTAAGTAGCATTTATCCCAACATTTTATGGTTAGTTTAAAATTCAAAAGCCAACTGATTTCACCACATTTGTAGAAACAAAGGAAAAAAATTATTTGACTATATTGATACATGTAAAAAAGCAATCTGACAAAATTCAACACCAATTCAGGACATAAACTCAGTACTAGGAATAGAAGGAAATATTCTCAATCCAATAAAGGACATCCATGAGACCTGGTAAGGGTAATTCAGCATTAATGGTGAAATACTGGAAGTTTTTATCTCTACAACTGGCAACAGAAGACAGATGTCTGCAGCCACAATTTTTATTCAGCATCATACTGGAAGTTCTAGCCAATGCAACAAAGGAAGAAAAAGAAATAAAATGCATGAGGATCAGAAAAGAAACAGCAAAATTATCTTTATTCACAGACATCGTGATTTTCTAAATGGAAAATCCAAAGGAATCATCTGCAAAGCCACCCCAGAACAAGTATGTGACTTAGCAAGATCACAGAATATAAGATCAACATAGAAAAATAAATTACATTTACTAATAGCAATAATTTTTAACGAATTTTAAACTAATATAGAAAACAATTTCACAAAGACATGCGAGACTTCTGTTCTGGAAACTACAAAACACTGCAGAGAGGAATTAAAAGAGGACCTGTGCAAATGCAGGGATAAACTACAGTCATGAACTGGAAGAGTCAGTATTAACATATCAATCCTGCACAAATTGATATGTAGATTCAATTAACTCCCATTCAAAATTATAACAAACTTTTTTGCAGACGTCAACACCTAGATTCTAAAGGTAATATGGTAAATTTAAAAACCTAAAAGTCAAACAATTTTTAGGGAACGGATGTGGCACAAGTGGTCAAGCGCCTGCTTCCCATATGGGAGGTCCCAGGTTCAGTTCCCAGTGCCTCCTAAAAAGAAACAAACAAACAATACACAAACAGATAAAAAAAACCTCAGGGAAGTCAATGTGACTCAGTGGTTGAGCACTGGCTTCCCACATATGAGGTCCCACGTTTAACCCCCAACGCCAGTACCTCAAAAAAACAAAACAAAACAAAAAACAATATTAAAAAAAAAAAAAAGTTGGAGGACTCACACTACATGATTTCAAGACTTATCACAAAGCTACATCATTTGGTCAGTATAATACTGGCACAGAATATACAAAGATATCAATTAAGCAAAACAAAAGTAATTCAAGATGGATCAGCTATATAATGTAAAAACTAAAATTATAAAGTTTATAAAAAATCATGGGAGTGTGTCTTTATGAAACTGAGGTTAGCAAATATTTCTTAGAGAGGACATAAAAATGCTAAACATTTAAAAAATTTGATAATTGGACTTGATCAAAATTGAAAACTTCTACCTATCAAGCCACCATTGGAAACAAAAAAACAAGCCTCCAACTGTGAGAAAATAATTGCAACACATGTTTGACAAAAGACTTATATCCAGATTATATAAAGAACTGCAAATCAAAAAAAAAAAAAAAAATTAAAAATGGTCAAGAGGTAGGGGCAAGATGGTGGCAGAGCAGGAGCTCCAAGAGCCAGCTCATCCTACATGGCAGTAGTAAGCTAAACAACTAGCTAAAGCACCTGTGTGGGGCGCACAGGATACCAGAAGAGCATCCTACAACATCCTTGAAAGAATGGAAGGAGGAGACCCATCTGCAGCGAAGCTGTGTAAGTAAAGCACTCTACACTATAGAGGCCAGTGCCCACACTCCACCGGCAGCACAAGCCACCTCGGGAGGTATTTCAGCGCTAGAGTTGGAAGATCCATTTCTCAAAAACAGGGGAGAAGGAAATGGTTGGGCACCAACTTCAGCTACAGATTAGTAAATTTGTCTGGCTAAAGTATAATCCTAAGAATAGCTAGAGTTTGAACAGTCCAAGAGGTCAGTAGCTGCCAACTCAAATCACAGTGAAGGTAGGGACCAGCTTCTTTCTACTCAGATCAGATTGCAGCCCTAGCCTAGGCTCCAGCCCCATCTTTGGTTGGAAGCAAGCTGGCAAGACATGCATCAGCCTCTCCTGGCAACTGCAGGCACTTTCGGCCCCCACAAACTGGAGACTAAGACCCCTGGGGCTCCATCCCTGCACCCCAATAGGATAGGAGTGGAGCTTTCCTCGGTGTCTGTGGGCAATTGCAGGTGCTTTTGGCATGCTCCAGTTGGTTTGCTGAGTGCCTTCAATTCCGTCTCCACACCCCCACCCTGATAGGACAGGAGGGGATGGTGTTTCTTCAGCCTCTCTGGGCAACTACAGGTGCTTTCAGGCTGCACAGACTGGATACTTGGACATCTTTAGTTCTATGAAGCCAATATTATCCTAATACCAAAGCCAGATAAAGATATCACAAAAAAAGAGAAAATTACAGACCCATTTCCCTAATGAATACAAATGCAAAAATCCTCAATAAAACACTTGCCAATCAATTTCAACAACACATTAAAAGAATTGCTCATGAAGAAAAAGTGGGTTTTATACCAGGCATGCAAGAGTGGTTCAACACAAGGAAATCAATCAATATAATACACCACATTAACAAATCAAAGAAGTATCACATGATCCTATCAATTGATGCAGAAAAGGCATTTGACGAAATACAGCATCCTTTCTTGATAAAAATACTGTGAAAGATAGGAATTGAAGGAAACTTTCTTAACATGATAAAGACCATATATGAAAACCCACAGCTAACATTGTACTCAATGGTGAAAACCGAAAGCTTTCTCATTGAGATCAGAAACAAGATAAGGATGCCCCATGTCACCACTGTTGTTCAATATTGTGCTAGAAGTTTTAGCTAGAGCAATCAGGTAAGAAAAAGAAATAAAGGCATCTAAATCAGAAAGGAAGAAGTGAAACTTTCGCCATTCGCAGATGGTATGATCCTATACCTAGAAAATGCTGAAAAATCAACCCAAAGTTACTAGAGCTAATAAATGATTTCAGTAGAGTGGGAGGATACAAAATCAATACAAATATGCAAAAATCAGTGGTGCTTCAATACACTACTAATGCACAATCTGAGGAGGAAATGAGGAAAAAAATTCCCATTTACAATAATGACTAAAAGAATCAAATATTTAGGCATAAACTTATGTAAGGACATAATGCACTTATATTCAAAAAACTACAATACGTTGCCAGAAGAAATTTTAAAAGGCCTAAATAATTGGAATATATTCCATGTTCATGGATTGGAAAATGAAATATCACTAAGATGTTAATTCTATCTGAATTGATATATAGATTCAATTGCAATCCTGATAAGAATCCCACCAACATTTTTTAAATAAATGAAAAATGAAATTATCGAATTTATTTGGAAAGGTAAGGGGCCCCAAACAGCCAGAAACATCTTAAAAAGGAAAAGTGAACTTCCAGACTTTAAATCTTATTACCTAGCTACAGTGGTAAAAACAGCATGGTACTGGCATAAAGACAGACACTTACACAATGGAACTGAATTCGTGGTTCAGAAATAGACCCTCACATCTATGGTCAAGTGATTTCTGACAAGGCTGTCAAGCACTCCCAGCTGGGGCAGAACAGTCTATTCAACAAATGGTGCTGCAAGAGCTGTGTATCTGTAGTTAAAAGAAAGAAAGTGGGCCCCCATCTCACACCTTATATAAAAATTAACTCAAAATAGATCAAAGACCTAAATATAAAGGTTAGAACCATAAAGCTCCTAGAAGAAAATGTAGGAAAACAACTTCAAGACCTGGTGGTAGGTGGTGTGTTCTTAAACCTTACACCAAAAGCACTAGCAACAAAAGAAAACATGGAAAAACGGGACCTCCTCAAACTTAAACGCTTTTGCAATTCAAAGGACTTCGTCAAGAAGGTGAAAAGGCAGCTCACTCAATGGGAGAAAATATATGGAAACAACATATCCGATAAAGGTTTGACTCCCATTCTATATAAAGAGATCATGCAACTCAAAAAAGAGCAAGCAATCCAATTTAAAAATAGGACTTAGACAAAAGACTTAGACATTTCTCCAAAAGGGAAATACAAGTGGCAAAAAAGCACATGAAAAAATGTTTCATATCACTAGCTATTAGGGAAATGCAGATCTTAACTACACTGAGATACCATTTCACACCTTATAGAATGGCCACTATTTAAAAAACAAAATAATAAAGTGCTGGAGAGGATATGGAGAAAGAGCAATACTCCTTAACTGTCGTTGGGAAGGTAGAACGGTACAGCCTCTATGGAAGACAGTTTGGTGGTTCCTCAGGAAGCCAAAATATATAGAACTGCGATATGAACCATTAATTCCCCACTAGGAATATATTCAGGGAACTGAAAACTGTGAAGCAAACAGACATTTGCAAACCAATATTCATAGCGCTGTTGTTCACAATTGCCAAAAAATGGAAACAACCCAAGTGTCCATCCACCAATGAATGTATAAACAAAACATAGTATATACAAACAATGGAATACTATGCTGCAGTAAGAAGAAATGAAAGTGGGAGACATATGGTAACCTAGATGAATCCTGAAGAGATTATGCTAAGTGAAATAAACCAACATAAAAGGACAGATATTGCACAGTCTCACTAATAAGAACAAAATATGAAGAATAAACACACAAAGTTGAAACCTAGAGTATAGGTTATTAGGAGATAAGAGGAAGGCTGAGATGTAGTACTGATGCTTCATGTACGTAGAATTTTTAACTAACTTGACTGTAAAAGTGTGGAAATGGATAGAGTTGATAGTGGCACATTGTGGTGAGTAGAACTGGTGCAGCTGATTTATAAATGAGATTGTGGCTGGAAAGGGTAGTCTAGGGATGGAAATGTCAACTGAAAGAAAACTAAAGAATAATCTAGGGACTGAGTAACACAGTGAACCTGGAGGTGGATAAGAACTATGGTTGAAAGTACAAATGCAAGAAGAATCCTTCTGTGAACTAAAATGGATGGATGCCACTATTGCTGGGTGGTGGGAATGCGGAGCAGCATGGGAAAAGCACAATTAATGTAACCTATGGACTACATTTAACAGCAATACTGTAATATTCTTGCATCAATGCCAAAGATGCACTGGGTTATCAATAGGGGGGTATGGAAAAAATATGCCACATGTACGCTATGGGCCATAGTGGTAAAAGTCTAATGGTATTATCTCATAATCTGTAACAAGTGTTCCACAATGGTGTGGTGTGTTGGCGAAGGGGTGTTGTGCGGGAATTCCACACATATGCATGATTGTTTTGCAGGTTCACGACCTCTGTAGTAAAAAATATATTTAAATATAAAAAATGGTCAAAAGACTTCACACCTACGAAGATACCAGAATCGCCAGTAAGATGTCCAACATTATAAGTTCCCATGAATTTTAAAACTACAATGAGATAACACTTCATATCCACCAAAATGGTTAAAATTTTAAAAATTGATGACACTAAGTGCTGACAAGAGGATGGAGCAACTAGAAGTCTCATACACTGCTGGTAGGATTGTGAAATGGTACAACTGTGGGAAAAGTTTTGGTCACTTCTCATAAATTTGCCATGCAATACAGCAATTCCACACCTAGGAATCTACTCAAGATTAGTTAAAATGAAACTATCTGTCCACAAAGAGACTTGAACAAGAATAATTGTAACAGCTTTATTCACAGTAGCCCAAAACTGGAAAACTCAAATGCCCATCTACAGGACACGGGGATTAAAAAAAATAAATTAAAAAACTGTGGTATGTTCATACAAAAAAATTACTTGGCAATAAAAACAATGAAGTACTTACTGATATACACAGCAATGTGGAAGAACCTCAAAACCAGTATTCTTGAACAAAAGACTCCAAATACAAAGAGAGGATATACTGCATAATTCCATTTATATGAAGTTCCAGAACAAGCAAAATTAACCCATGATGACAGAAATGAGAACAGAAGATACCAATGGTGAGGGAGGGTGGTTGGCTGATGGAAATGAGACACAAGGGAACTTTCTGGGGAGTTCTATTTCTTAGTTTGGGTGGTGAATACAAGACAGTACATATTTGTCAACACCAATGAACTGTCTTAAAACTTATGAATTTCACTATGCAACTTTTACGTCAATTTTTAAAAACAATGAAATGCTTAAAATTGTTAATTCTGAATACTGGTAAGACAGTCTTCATACTATTCTCTAACTTTTAAACGCTCTCAGAAATTAACCACAGCTATAATAGCAGAGACTGCCAGGTGTGCCCATCCATTCATGCCACTTCTTCAACACTCAGTGAATCCCTAACCCTTTCAGATAAGGTGTGGCAGCAAACAGAGCTGAAGCCAATGAGATGGAGAAACTGGATGTTACTTCTGGAAAGGGAGGTGGCCGTCCCTGTCTTTGTTCTCCTCTACCTGCTGCCTGGAAAAGGCGCCTGGGCACAAGGTAAAGGTGCCATCTGGGAGACACTGGGATGAGCCCAAGTCCCCAAAGACCTCCAAGATGCCAGCCTGGGGATCCCCCTTTACCTGGGTTCTCCTCTGGAGAGGAATCAGTCATACTTGCTGAAGCCCTATCTGGAGGTCTCTGTTTTTCACAGAGAAACCTAATCCTAGCTTCATTCAGAAAGTACATAAAGCAGATACTCAAAAATAAGCCTCTTCATCTTCATTCTATTCTCATAACCCAAAATGGGCATTTAACCAAACATATCTGATACTAATCATTTCTTCCCTTTTCTTCCCCCAGGTTCACTGTAAGGAGTCCCTGTACTTCTTCTACAAATGAAAAAAAAATCAACACCTAATTTCTATGATTTATTATGCAACTGAACATGCTAAAAGACAAAATGACATTTTCCCCTACAAATTTATTTGGTGCCTGTGATTTTCTGAACACAGCAGCCAGATGGTTTTCATAGAAACTGAGAACAGTGTATTCATATAGTTCAAAGGTTTGCTTATTTTTGGTCTTAAAAAAGACTATCGATTGCACCACAGCGCTACGGGAAGATTCTCGACAGCATAGAGAATCCTGATATTTATCACTGCACTTGTGCTCATTATGGCTGTCTCTGACGGGGTCCATTAAAATCAATTTTTATGTTTCTTATGTATTTTCTTTATCTAATGTTCTTGGCACTGTGTTTATTAGCCAGTTAAGACAAGCACTGAGCACAGGAGTGGGTGGGTTCTCTTCTTCTGTCAGAAATAATGAGAACTCCAATTTTAATACAACTCTATGCACAATCGATGAATGGAGGAAATAAAGTACTGCGCTTCAGAACAAAACAATAAGGGCTGCTTTAATTTTTTTAACGTTTATACAATCAGAAAATATAGCAGGGGTGGTTTGAAAGAAAGAGATACGTCCTCTCAGAAATGGCAATATCCTAAAGTCCTGGAAAAAAGGCCATCTCACGCGCTCCTCGGGCCTGCAGGGCCAGCGCCCACGCAGCCTGCCCATTCCTCCATGAGGCTGGATGGACGCCTGCGCGAGCGACGCCAGCGTAGACCTGCCGGGCAGACCTGCGCGAGTAGCGGAGCCTGGTCTTGCTCTGATGACGAGACAGTTACATGAACACCTGCCACAAAACTCCAACGCCACCCCCACATCGAACTGGGAGAAGCAGCGAGCTGTCCGGTGGTCCTAAGCCACAGACCCCAGGCACACGTACACACGAATCAAACGTCCTAGAGCTACCAACAAGGTAATGCCCCCATCGTCAAGCCCAAGAGGAGTCTGTGGCAACAATCACGGATACTGAAATGAAAGGACAGTGGAACCCGGGGCCTTATCTTCTTAGAGTGATGCCCACTGCTGTGAGTGGTGGCTCGCGCACACGCGTCACCCCGCAATCTGCCGCTCCCGGTGCTTCCAGTGGGCAGCATGGATTGGGGGTCCCGTCCTACTTACTCAGCTCGCTGCGTCGCCTGGCCGAGGATCCTGAGTTCGTGCAGACCACGCTCACAGCCTGATAGCTCTATTTTCCCCAAAGGGCTGTCCACTAGCTTGTATTTCATTTTGCAGGCCTTGTCCATTCTCCCAAGAACCTAAGGAGGAACAATTTTTAAATCAAAGCACAGTAAAAACGCCAGTTATTTAAGGTACAAACTATCTTCCACAGCTTTTCTCTCATTTTTGGAATTTAATCATGTGTCATTTTGCAATGTAGTTGTGTGGAAGACAAAAATTTACCACAGCTCCCTAGCAAAGCCAAACGACAGGATACTCTCCTTACGTTTCCCTCAGTTACTATATCCCTATGAGCATCTAGCTTAACCAATGCACAGCTAACAGAAGCTGCAACGACGAGCTCCTTCTAGAAGAACCTAAAACTAAGCTAGCCTTGCTTAAATAAAGCCATTACTAGACCACTTTCTCATCCATGAGACTGAAGGCAGCCAATGCTAATTCTAAATGAAGTGCAACTAAAAATAAAGCACGTATGAAACGAATTACAGAAGCAGAGAGTGGTTTGGCCCACAGTTAGGCAGTGCCCGAGTCAGAAGGCAATATTGGGAGAGGATATGCAATATTGGAATAAGACGCTGATGCCCTGGGCAGAAGATATATTTAATTCACATTTTTAAGATGCACACATAGGCAAAAACTAACCTTTTTGGATCTATCCATGGATTGTTTATCCATGCTAAACAATTTTGATAGATAATAACTTTGGTCAGCATAGCAAGGTTTCAAAGAAAAGAATCGTGTTTAGAGCAAAGAGAAGTCAGCGATGGGACTGAAGCAAACTGGTATTTCAGAAGAATCACTCTGCTGCCAGGGGAGACAGGAAGATGATAATGGGGGGTGCCCTCAGATTGCCCCCTCTCTGGTAGTTCCTTCGCAAGGCTGACCTCCTGCCTCTTGACTTCCCAGGGTCCCTCCTGGACAACATTACAGCAGCCAAAAGCTACCGGAGCTGAGCCCGTCCCCCAGCCTTGCAAGCAGGCCCCTTCCTGGCATCTCCCTCCAAGGGGCGCCTCAAGTGACCTGCCCAAAGCAGCAGCCTGCAGCAAGCCTGCCTGGAGCAACCCGGGAGCACTGCCCTGCTCCCCCAAGAGCACTGCCTTGCTCCCCCAGGAGCACTGCCCGGCGCTCCCCAGGAGCACTGCCCTCCACTCCTGCCATCCAGGGGCAGAGCCGCCCGGGAGTTTCCTTCCTTCTCACCCCCTTGCCCGCCCGCCCTCCAGCACAGACACATCGTTCAACGTGAGGCCTTGTCACTCGGGCTCTTAAAGCCCCGAGGCCCTCACTTTCTCTGCCTCAGTGGTGAGGACCCCTCACTGGCCCCCTCCCATCAGCCCTCCCTCCTGCCACCCCACCACCCCAGGCTGCCAGGGAGGCCTCCAAGCTCACCAGGCACGAGAGTTTAAGGGCAAACCACCCCAAGGGGCTAGGGCAGGGGCAGCAGGCCCCGGCCAGCTCCAGCCCACCGCCTGGTTTGGTAAGCAAGGTTTCCCGCTTGTTCACGTAGAGCCGATGGCTTCGTCCATGCTCCAGCAGCAGAGCCTGGGCTGGCCTCTACCTGGCACTTGGCGCAAGGGCTGGCCAACCTCGCCAGTGCCCACTTGCTGGCACCTCCATCCTCCCATTTTGTCACCCAAGTCCCAGCATCCCAAAGCCCTGGGAGCTCCTCCCTTCCCTTGGGGCTGCTGCTTCCTGCCGTGACACAGAGGCTCCCTGAGCTTGGAATGACCCCTCCCTGCCTGTGTCCCCGGCCTCATCCTCACTGGGAAATCTTCCTTCCCACCCCCTGCCAGCCCAGTTACTCCTCCTGCTCTGTGTCTAAAGCTACCCACTGATTCTCCCATCTTTCCTTCCAATAGCCATAGAGAGGGAGCTTTTGCAACCCCATTTTATCATTGAGGAAACTGAGGCTTCATGAGGCCAGGTGACTCCCCAAACTGCAGGGTGGAGGCATTACACCCAGACTCGCACCTAAGCCGTCAGACCCAGAGCGGCCCCGGGCGAGAGGGCAGGCGCCAGGCTTTGGAATTTTGCTGTGGCGCTCTCCAGGTGCTCGCCTCTTGCCGGAGACCCTGTCGGGCCGCGTCGCGCTCCTCAAACGGCCCACCTTCAGCGGCTTCCCCTGCCTGCAGGATAAAAGCTTCCTTGCCTCGCACGCACGGAGGGCCTGTCAGCTCGGACCCCGACGCAGCTTCCCTCGCCCTCCACTGCACCGTGAAGACACAGGAGCAGCGAAGGCAGAACAGCCACGTCTTACCTGCCACTCGCTGGCTCTGTTACTTTGAGACACTTGCACTCTCTCTGCACAACTTTTTAAAAAATCATCTGATAATATCTAAATCGCAGGATCACAACGAGGGTCAGGGAGACGACGTGTGAAGACTCAGCACCCCCCGCCGAGAGCGCCCTGGCCCCACGATGTCCTGCCAAAACCGCATCCAGCCAAACGGCCTCCGCCTCAACTTCGTCAGGCGTGTCCTGCTCTTCTCCCCAAACTCTTACCCGACAGTAGCAAAACCGTCCCCGTTCTTCAAAAGTGGGCTCCAGCAGACACTTATGAGTCAAGGGCTCTGCTGGCCAAGTGCGTACCCTGGCCACCCGGCCGCGGCCGCGTGCTGCGCACACATATGCTGAAGGCCCTGCGCAGCCTTGCTCTGCTTGCTTCACCCAGCTCTGTGTTTTCCCACGTAACCCTGTTCAGGAAGCGCTGGCCACGGGGAAGGCTGATGTCTCAGCAGCCCCGAGCCAGGAGGCCCAAGTCAGGAGGCCCGGCTCGGGCCTCAGCTCTGCTCGCCCAGCGGAGGGCTGGGCTCCCGGAGACAAGCAGCACAGAGCGAACTGGCCGCAAGGCTAGGCCACAGCTCGTGGAAATCCTGGGAAGGCCGGAGAGCCAGCTTGGGGGAGAAGAGGAACCGAGACTGGGCAAAGTCCCGCTACGGCCACCACCAGGCCCCAGGAAGCAGCGACTGGGGACAACAAAGGGCAGTGGGCACTGTGCTGGCCCTGGGCCCCTGCGGCCCTGAAAACAGTGCTGCATCCGCTGTCACGGCCACTTCTCTGCTGTCACCTGCTCCAGACCCGGGGCCTAGGCAGGAGCACAGCAGGGGAGCCAGGCTGGCCCCGTCGCCGCCTGAGCAAGAGGATGGCGAGGGCGCCGGAGAGAAAGCGCGCGCCCCCGCCGCCACACAGGATTCCAGACCGAGGAGAAGGCGGGACCACCGCTCCCCCAGGCTCCAGCGTCCCCACCAGTAAAATAGGAACGCGATCCCCGACCCCCAGCGCTGGGGTGTCCTCTGGGTCAACGCGGTGACACTCGACAGAGGACAGGGAGAACGTGGGCGGGGCCTCCGTCCCAGGAGGGCCACACGGTCCACCCCCCTGTCCAGGGGAGGTCATCGGGCAGGGCTGGGAGGGCAGCCGCAGGGAAGGGGTGCGAGCTGCTGGGCGGCGGCCGTGGCACCCCTGTGGTCAGCGCCAGGTGTCCGCACACCCGCAGCAGGGCGCAGGGCTGCGGGCCCCTCGGCCCACCAGGTGGTGGGTGGCAGACGACGGAGACAGGTGCTCCACCACACGACAAGGCCCAGGAGGCCACTGGGCTGAGCAGGGGTACGGCAGAGCTCCTCTCCCCACATCCCGGCTCAGCGCCCCACAGCCCGGGGACAGGCAGAAAGTGCTCGGAGCACGCAGCTCCAGGAGGAAATCCCTCAAGGGGCTCAGCAGCCAACGCCCAGCAAGTCTGGGGACGGGACGGGGACACTGAGTCCCAGGACGCAGGCCGAGCAAGGAGCGAGGCGGGCCGAGGCGCGCGCCTGCTGTCAGCTACAGCCTTCCCGGCCTGGCCCGGTGTGAGCACGGAGGACACCAGCTCGGCCACAACCTCCAGGACTCATGGGGAGGCAGGCGGCCCTGGAACAGGCAATGCCCCCAGGGGCCGCTGCTGGGGCGGGGGAAGGACAGCAGGGAGAGAAACTACAGGGGGGCCACAGGGCCACGTGGAGGGAAAGCACAGCCACCAAGGTGCCTGGAGGACCTGGACGCTGCAAGGAGCTGCCAGGTGAGGAGACGCTGAGGGACAAGCAGGGCACAGGCCCCCGGGCGGGGGCAGCCAGCGGGGGGGCGCGGCCCTTCTCCTGAGAGCCCACCAGGCTTTAAACAAGGCAGGGGCCCCCAGGTGGGCATCTGAAGGCTCCTTGTGGCTGCTGTGTGGAGAATGGGCAGGGCAGGGCGTCATCGGGGACTGTACCCACGACCCAGGTGAGCGGCCACGATGGACAGCCAGGGAGGAGACGCGGTGACGACGAGGACGGCGGGGCTGGAGAACAAACACCGAGAAGAGCCGCACCAACACGCACGTGCGCCCCCGCCTTCGCCGCGGGGCTAAGGAGCTGCCAAGGACACGCTGGTCAGCGGGGAGAAGAGAAGTAGCCACAAAGCGTCTTCACAACACGCTGTAAACCTAAAAACATGCCGAAGTTAACTGTTCCTCTAAAAACCACCAATACAGACAGGGCAGGATGATTTAAAACTTCCTTCTCCAATCTGTGCTTCCTAAGTTTTTCAAGTAAACACGATCTCCTTTTACAGTGAGAAAAAACTGTCCTCAAACTCAGGATGTGACGCTGTCGACATTAAGGCCAAATGACCACAAGCAGCGTCCAGCTGCCCTTATCCCCTAACCTCATGTATATAAAACAAGTGACCTTGAATCCAGTTCTCAATGAACCAAAAACTTCAACACATGAACATTTTCGTGAGCAAAAAAAAATAAACTGGAATAAAAAGAAGACACCTGCCGGCCAACCAGGTCCCTCCTTCCCACCTCCGTGAGACTCTTCAAACTCCCGGCCCTCAGGGGGGCCCCAGATGTGAAGGGGCCCTCGCCGCCCTGCTGACGCTCTCCTGCTGGGACTCCCCTGTTATTCCGCTTCTGCTATTCGCAAACGCACCAGCCCCGTTCCTGCCTGGGACTCTGCCCTCGCAGCTCACTATTGCAGAGGTGATTTTCCATCACATTCCAGCCAAGCAGCCTCTGCCACTGCACTCCCAACCCGGCTCAAAAGTCACCTTCTCAGAGAAGCCCTCCTACAACAGGCCTCCACTGCCATCCCTTTTTTCATTTATCCTATTTCTCAGCTTTATTTTCCTTTATAGCACATATGTCACAGAAATTACTTTAGATATTTTTGTTTGTTTGCTGTGTCATCTTCATTAGTACACAAGTTCCACAATTGTTATATGAAAATTCTGGTCGAAGAAAAAAGTAGAAGACTGCTAGGGGTCCTGGTTTTTAAAGGCAGCGCCCCCTTTCCTTCCTTAAACATGGAAGATGTGATGCCTGGAGCTGTGGCAGCCACCTAGGGGCACGAGGAAAAGGTCTGAGCCCTGATACTGGTGAGCCACTGTACCACCAGCAGCTCTATGTCTAGATTTCTACATATGCAAGAAAAATAAAGCCTTGTCTGTATCGGATTCATGGGCTGTGGAATTCCTGTTTCCTTCAATCTGGAGTAGCTCTGCAGCCCACTGCTGCCACGTGGCACTTCACAAGTACTTGGTAAATATGAATAAATCACCTAGCAATGCTAATTGTCTAATTACACCTGAGAGAAGGACTCAGCAAGACAAGCCCAGGATCAACAAGGACCTGCAGCTGGGAGTCTCATGGCCTGAGAAGTGCAGGAAGGCTTCCTGGAGGAGGAGCTCAGAGCTTGAGGAACTGAAGAGGCAGCCCAGGTCAAGGGAGGGCAGCAGATGAGGCTGTAGTGGCCACTGGGACAGGGACAACTGACCCGATAGCTCGGCGCGACCCAAGTGTGGGGGACGAGACAGCGAGACCCAAGAACATCAGGCCGAGGGCAGGTGGACCGCAGGGCACGCTCGCGCCGCCTCCCCAAGCGCGGGGCCAGGCCCGTGGCAAAGCCCTGGGGGCAAAGAGGACTGGGGGTCACGTCAGAGGAGAGGGGAGGCAACAAGGGGCGCCAGCGAACCCCAAGCCAGAACGAAGGGCACCCGGAGGGCAAGGCCTGAGGAACGAGGCCGCGGGGCTGCACGGAGGCGCCATGGCAGGGCGCTGCCTGCTTCCGTCTGCATTTCCTGGGCCGCCTAACAAGGCACCCAGGACGCGCAGCTCAACCCCAGGAGCCGCGTCTCGGCGCTCGGTTCGAGGTCAGGGCTCCGAGACGGGCGGGCCGTGCTCCCACTGAAGTCCTCATCCTCTCCCAGCGCCCACGGCCGGCCCTCCGCACCAGGCCCCGTGCCCGCTGTCGCACGGCTGCCCTCCCTGCGTGTCCGCGTGCCTTCCTGTGAGGACACCGCCACACCAGACTGAGGGTCAGCCACTCTGGCCTCGTCTTCCCGAACCCCATCTGCAAAGACCTGGTGCCCACCTAAGTGGCAAGCACAGGCTCCGGGTGGAGGGGGCACGCCTCAGCTCAGGGCCGACCGAGGGCCGCCCACGCGGGCTCTCTCTCCGTCTGCTGGCAGGGCGGACTTCACCATGTGAGCACGCGTCCATGACCAGCCAGCTCCGCGCCTGGCCCCACGTGTCGCCACGATCCTGAAGCTTGAGCCCTCGGACCCCCACCCAGCAGCGCAGCAGCACCCACTCGGACGGTGCACGCAGCACACGATGGCATCAGCCAAAGCCACGAGAGACGCTACCTGGGGCAGGAAAAAAGTGCATTCTTCGTCGTTATTCGGAGGCCTCTAGAAGTCACCTCCCTTTTCCCGCGAAACGTGTTTTAAGAGGTGACACTTACGCACGCCTCAACTTACGCACGCCTCAGCAGGATCTCCAAGACAGCCGAAGTAGGTACTAGCCCAAATAGCAGGGCTCCTGAGGGCCCCGGAGACACCCAGGTCCTACGGTCACGGCAGATGGCTCCGGACGTTGGTGCCTCGCCAGGGGGCCCTACTTCGGAGTTTGTTCTCCCGAGTGGAACAGAGTTGGACTCAATTGTGACTTCTCTACACATGCCTCTTCTGTCCCTTTTGAACCTATAGTTGGTGGAGTTGGTAGTTATACGTCCAGGAGACTTGAATCTCTGGACTGTCCATGTGCCAGGTGGGTCCTGAGCCTCAGCAGAGTTGCAACACCTACTCTCCGGTTCATTGGACTTGCCCAGGTCAGCTAACAGGGAGGTGAGGATGGTCAACCACCACACCAGGGAACCCAGAGTCTACAACTTCAGGCAACAGAGTCCCATCCATCAGCCGTATGGGACCGAGGCCTCATCTCAACTAGAGGGGGAGAGGGCATCACCATCGCAGAACCTCAGGATTGGGAAATAAAATACGGACGAGAGTAGACTTACTGGTATTCTACTATAGACTTACTGTGATTCTAGCAATGGAAGAAATTTTATCACTGATGTGAAGACAATGGCCATGGGAGTTGCTGAAGGCAGGGAGAGGGAAAAAGAGGTGTGATATGGGGGCATTTTCGGGACTTGGAGTTGTCCTGAATGACACTGCAACAATAGATGTAGGCCATTATATAGATACAGGGCATTATACATCCTGCCATAACCTACAGAACTGAGCGGGAGAGCGTGTAAACTACAATGTAAACTCTAATCCATGCTGAGTGGCCGGGCTCCAAAATGTGTGCATCAATGGCAGTGCCTGTAGCACACTAATGAAAGAAGTTGTTAGTGTGGGGAAAGTAGAAGGTGTGGGGAGTGGGGCATATGGGAATCCCATATATTTTTTTACGTAACATTTTATGTCATCTACATATCTTTTAACAATAAATTAAAAATACATTAAAAAAAAATAACAGTGTTCTGAGAGGAGCACCTGGCGCCCAGGCTGGGCTCCCACAGGAGGCCCGGGAGGGAAACCGTCTCCTTCCTGCTTCCCATGCTGTCCCAGGCCTGCCTGCGTCTTCTGAACCGTCCTCCCAGAACCGCCCTCACGGCGCTGTGCTCTTGCTTGTCCACACTTCACTCTTCATACATCTCCCATTTCGGCACCTGACGGGAGGAAAATCCCCCCTCCTTCTCAGGAGCTTCTCTGCACCCAGCAGGCGGCCCAGAGCTGGCAACCGCCCCTGCGGCCCCTCCGGTGGGCTCTGGGGGTTCCCAACCCGCTGGGGGGAAGGGGCTGGCTCGGAGGAAGGGGGCCAAGCGCACCCCGCGTTGCAATGGAGGTGTCGGGGAAGTGCCTTTGTCCATGGGCCCGAGCTGGGCCGCTTATGCGCAGGCCCACGGGAATGTTTCAGCTGGAAAACCCCGTCGACGCCCTGGGGAGAAACGCTTCTGGCGCCCTGGGAAGGAGGCGGGCCGGGGAGGGGTAGCGGGCAGCGGCGGGTCCCCCAGTGTGAGCGTCAGAAAGGACAAGGCGCAGGGAAGGCCCCGACCCACAGCCCCTCGGCCACCACCCACGGAGGCCGCCGGGACCCCGAGCACAGACAGGCGGTGGCACACTGCTCTGCAGAGGCGACTAGGCCTTCAGGAGCCCACGGCAGGGGCAGAGCCAGTGGGCCTGGCTGTGACGCACAGCACAGCCACCACGGCATCCAAACGGAGCCTCCAGAGCCCCTGGGCCCTGACGCCCCTGACGAGAAGGGGGCAGTCTCCTGGTCTGCTGCCACCTCTCCGTGGCCCAGCCCGGCACACCCGGATGGGGGGCTGTGCTGCGTCCCAGCCCCAGGACTCGGGCTTCGGGGTAAAACGGGCTGAGCGCACGCCGACTTGGGGTGCGGGATCCGGCGGGAGCCCAAGGGCCTTTGATTACTCTCATGGAGCACGACCCTGGCCCGGCCACGGCTTCCTGGCGAATGAGGCCTGCTCTGGAAAGAACACGGGTACGACCGGGGGCTCGGTGGGCGTGGGGGGCGGTGCAGGTGGGCCCAGGGCAGCAAGGTTCTAGAAGCAGGCACGCCTGTCCACAAAACGGCTTGGCACACACGAGACCCTGTGAGCCACACGGTTCAAAACAAACAGAACGGTCCCCATGCCAGCACAAGGCCTGGAAAGACCCAGACGTGGAGGGGCCGAGGCCTGGAGGGACGTCAGAGGGTGACTATTCGCTGGTTTAGAAATCAACTGTTTCTAGACACAAGTACTGTTTGTGTAGCCACATCTTAAAATTACACTTCAAATAGAACTTGCCTTTCCTTCCCAAACCTCCTGCTTGGTGCGTGCTGCTGGGCGACGTCCGAGTGGTTCAGGGGGCCAGGCTCTCTGCTCCGCGGCTTGGGCAGGTGTGTGTGCAGTCGAGCCAGTTGGCTAGGGAGCCTCCAGTACGCCAGCCTGGGGGGGGTGTGTGATAGAGGCTGTGTGTGCAAGAGAGAGTGTGTGTGGGTGAGCCTCTTAAAGCGTGTGAGGGGACTGTACCTGTGAGTGTGTGCATACACGAGTGTGTGGGGGATGGGTCTGTGTGAGTGTGTCAGTGTGGAGAAGGGAGTGCGTGTGACTGTGTATGAGAGCCTGAGTGTGTAAAGGAAACAGACCACACAGCGAGAGAAGCACATCAACTGATGCATGTGCACCGTTCAGCACACTGCTCGGACTCGCCCTGGAAACTCAGCTCTTTAGAAAACACTTCCCGATGCAACCGCTGCTCACAATCCCCGCCTCCAGCTGAAAACTGGTCCACGGTGGGAACAGGGAGCCTGCAGGAGTCTTTCCGGTTGCTTCTTGGTCACTATCGCGTTTCTCTGAAAGGCTTCTTCAAAACTTTCCTGGAGGCTGTGCCCCTATCGAGGTGGCGTGGTGCTCCAGGGCCCCCAGTGGGGGTGGGGGTGGTGCTCCAGGACCTCCAATAGGGGTGGCGTGGTGCTCCGGGGCCCCCAGTGGGGGTGGTGTGGTGCTCCGGGACCCCATCCTGCCAGGGCGGCCTTGAAGGACCAGCAAGACTCTCTCCAAGTGCCCGGGGTGCAGGTGAAGGGCCGCAGCCCCAGAGGGCTGAACCAAGAAGGCTCCTTGCTGCGGCGGCGCCCGGGGCCCCTGGCGCGCCCTCCCTCCCCAGGGCTCTGCGAAGGGAAGCACGCCGCACGCACAGGGAGCTGGGCGTCGGGCCCCATCCACCTGGCCGCGGCCATGCCTGCGCTGCGCTGCGCGGACGCGGGACTCACCAGGCAGGCCGAGCAGTGGGGTCTTGGCCACAGCAGCACGAGGCAGCACCCAGCCAGGGGTGGCACACGGAGCAGCAGCCGCCTGGACTGCCACCACTGCCCTGGCTGCCTGCGCGGAGGCCCTCCGCCCGGCGAGGCTGGAGCGCAGGAGACCCCGGCCCCAGGGCGCCTTCCTGCCCGGCCATCTGAGGAAGGGCGCTCGCCGCCCTGGCCTCGTGGGCTCAGGGCCCTCCCGAGGCCCCGCGTCCTCCGGTGCCCATCCCGCCATGGCCGCACCGCCCCAAGCAAAGCCGGGACCTAAGACCGTCCGGGGTGACGGTGCCCTCACCCCTCCAGCCCCACGGTCACTGGCCCCCGGCTTCCGACAAGCCCGGCAGGGACACGCGGGGGCCGGTATTCCGGCCAGAGGCCTGCAGCGGAGAAATGAGGCCCCGCCACGCCAGGGCTCAGCTGCTCCTGCTCAATGCCGAGCGCCGCCTCCTTCCGAGATCACCAGATTACCAGAGGAACTGAGTAGAAGACTCTCAACGTTCCCAAAACCTCGTGAGAAGAGAAGCGGGTTCTGCGCAGATGGCAACCCACGTCTGGGTGGGCGGGGGGCGCCCACAGCACGACCTGGCGCCCCCGCCACACCCCCCGCAGACCCACATCACACTGCTGCCCATTCTGCCACATTTTAACATACCAACTTCAGTGTTGATCAAGAAAGGCTCGCTTAGTTAAAAAAGTTTCTCCTTTTCCAAAAAGGAGAAAATACCACGCTGCCCCTCATTTTCGGCCACCCCTGCTAAATCGGCCCCTATTCACATCGCCAGTGAGAACCACCACCTGCCGCCAGGAGAGAAGCCCTCGGGCCTCACGGGGTGGTGTCTACGCCACTGGCTCGGCCCCCGCCGGGGCACCACGTCTCAACCCTGCCAGCAGCACGTTCCTCACGAGCTGGAATTTTCTAGCACTTCAGGTACCAACTAGCTCCTGTGCTGCAGTGACAGACTGTCACGAGGAGTAAAGAGGGTGGCAGGCTGGTGTTCAAAATGAAATGTCAATTCTGAAAACTGTTATGTCTTGGGAAGCTTCAGCTTAAATGTGTCATGGCAGAAAATAACCTCATTCTTTAAAGCCCTCTCAAGTTGGGTGAAGTTTGACTTCTTAGAGAATGGGTAACAGGGAAGAGCACGCAGGAGATCTGAAGCGGACGCGCTGACTTCTTCAATTAGGCAGAGCAGCCAGGGCCGGGGGAGTCCTACCCCAAGAGAGGGGGCGCCGAGCTTCGGGCCGGGGTGACGGAGGAGCTCCACGGAGGACAAACGTGCCTTTTGACAAGCCAGATCTGGTGGCAATGTGAAAACGTCTGAAACTTCTCCACCTGCAGCCAAGATGGGATTTAAAATCATCCTCGCCCAGGCAGAGGTGTTACAGCACCAAAGGAGCATCCATTTGTTTGCAAACAGGCCATGGGAAGAGTTATAAACAGGTATAAAATTTTCGACCTGCACAGACAGGATGTACATGTCGAGAGAAGAGGCTTCAGCGTCGGCGCACCCACCCAAGGACAGAAGGCAGCGCCCTGGGGTGGGCTCAGAAGCTGTTCCCAGACGCACTAACCAGAGCCCTGTTAGGAAATAAGGAAACGGTGGCCGGAGGGCGCAGGAGCTGACAGTCAGGCCCAGGACTTGGGGCCCTGGGCTCCCCGACACCCTGCCAGACCGCCCACCTCCCTTCTCGGGGGAACCGCGCCGGCCCGCGCGCTGCAGCGCTGCTGTCAGGAGGGCGGATGGGGCCCGCGAGGTCAACAGCGTGAGGCTCTGAGCACCCGACTCTGCACCAGCAGGGTGTGACGGTGAAACCCAGCTCGCCCCCGCGGGTGCTGCACGCCGGTGAGCGACGAATGGTTTGTACGTTTTTAAATGACTGAGAAAAATATATAAACAAAAATAACTGATGACACCAAAATTACACAGAACTCAAACCTCAGTGTCCATAAAGGTTTTTTCCTCTCCCTCCCCCCACCCTGCTGTCTTTCTGCTGTCTGTGTCCATTCACTGTGTGATCTGTGTCTATTTCTCTTTTTGTCGTATCTTCTTGTTCTCTCCTCTAGGAGTCACTGGGATTTGATCCTGCGGACCTCCAATGTGGAGAGAGATTCCCTGTCACCTGTGTCACCGCAGCTCCTCCCTTCTGTTGCGTCTTGTCCTGACTCTCCCCTTCGTCTCTCTTATTTTGCTGTGTCCTCATCTTGCTGCATGGCTTGCCGCATGAGCACTGGCTCACCACGCAGGCACACCTTTACCAGGAGGCCCCAGGGATCGAACCCAGGTCCTCCCATATGGTAGATGGAAGCCCAAACACTTGAGCCACAGCCGCTTCCCCATGAAGTTTAATTGGCACACAGCCCCACTCCTTTTCTTCTTTATGGAGTCCAGTAGCTGCAGCGGAAACTGGGTGGCCTAGAAAGCCGAAAGCATTTACTATCTGAGACTTACGGGAAGATGGCAGACTAGAAAGACACAGGGCTCTCTTGTCTCCCAGAAGAACAGCTAGAGAACAGGCAGAACTGGCCTGGAAAAAAGTCTACTAGGGCTTAGGACACCAGGGGAAGACTAGACACTGCCAGAGGAGACAGGGACAAAGGAAAAGAATGGTGATGGCTAAACTGCGAGTTAAAAGCCACAGCTGCAACTGCCGGCACCCTCCCCCACCCTAGAGATACTCATGAATTCTCAGGCCTCGGGGCCCGGAAATCACAGAAAAATAAGGGCCTAGGGATCCACCTCCCCAGGAAAGGAGAGAGAGGGACACGGCCTAAGGCTGACTCAGCTTTGACCCACAGACTTGGTCTGCTGAGCCCCACACAGCCTGGAAGGCACCACTGTGCGCCTTGGAGCCAGCAAGGGGCTAAAGAGATCTGACCCTCTCAATCTCCCTCTACTGCCCGGGGCTGGTTGGTGAGGACACGAATGGGAGGGGAATTCTTTCCTACCTGGGCAAAGGAGGGGCAGTCAGCAAAGGCTGGAGAACCGCCTCTGAGGAAGTTTGAATCAGGAGGCTCTTGGCCTCCAGGCAGGAACCTCCACACACTGACCTGGTCCAGGCCGCGCAAACATACTCCACCTAGACGCTGACCTGAGAGGGCTGCCGAAAAGCACGACCTGCTGGAGGATAAGGAAGTGCGCCTGAGGAAATTGAAAGTAAAGTAAGAGGGGCTTTTCTCAGCCTTTCCAGCCTCCCTCCCCAAGGCCCTAGGAAGCAGGTCTGCAACCCATTGCTGGGTCCAGGGCCCAGATTTGAGCAATAAACAGGGACAATCCTAAAGACCCAGATCAGGCTGAACAAAGAATCAAAGAATAGCAGTAATACACAGGTTTCTGCCACTAAATCCTTACGAAAGAGAGAGAAATTGTGCATCTGAGTAAATGCACCATCCTAGCCAGATGCCTAGACATCAGGAAAAAAACTACGATCCACACTAAGAAAATGGAAGAAATGGTCCAAGAAAAGGAATATATCGAAGCCCCAGAAGAGACACAGGATTTGAGACAACTAATCAACGAGATGTACACAAACTTCCAAAATGAAATTAATGAGTTGAAAGACAATATGGCTAAAAAGACATGTGACATCAAGAAAACACTGAGCTAGCACAAAGAAGAATGTGAATACTTGAAGAGAAAACTAACATAGCTCATGGGAAGAAAAGACATGATTAGTGAGATCAAAAACACATTAGAGGCATACAACAGCAGACTTGAAATGATAGAAGAAAGATTGAGTGACACAGAAGACAGAAGAGTTGAAAGAGAAGAGTAAAAAAAAACACAGAAACTAAACAATGGAAAAAATTGAGCAGGTGCTCATGGAGTTGAATAACATGGTATGCAACAACATATGTGTCATGAGAGTTGCAGAAGGGAAAAGGGGCAGAAAGAGTAGTTGAGGAAACAATAGCCAAAACTTCCCAACTTTTATGAAAGAATGAACTTACATATCCAAAGAAGAGTGGTGTGCCCCAAACAGAACACATGTGAACAGATCTACTCCAAGACAAATACTACTCAGAATATCAAATGTCAAAGATAAAGATAAAATTCTGAGAGCAGCAAGGGAGAAGGAAACCACCCCATACAAGGGATGCCCAGTAAGACTTAGTGCGAATTTCTCATCAGAAACCATGTAGGCAGAAAGACAGTGGTATCATACAATTAGGATGCTGAAAGAGAAATAGGCCAGCCAAGATTTCTTTATCCAGCAAAATTGTCCTTCAAATATGAAGGTGAATTTAAAATATTCACAAACAGAAACTAAGAGTTAGTAAAAAGAATCCACCTTTGCATGAAATATTAAAGGAAGCTTTGTACCCTGAAAGAAAAAAAACAGGAAAGAGAGGCTTGAAGGAGAGTATAGAAAAAAGAATAGCAGAGATAGTAAACAAAAGAGTGAAAAGACAGAAGAAAGTAAGAGACAACATATAAAAGTCAAAGAATAAAATGGTGGATGTAAGTAATGCATTTACAATAATATCACTGAATGTAAATGGATTCAAATCCCCAAACAAAAGATATAGGCTGACAGAATGGATAAAAAAAACATGAGCCACCCATATGCTGCTTACAAGAGACTCACCCTAGATCTAGGAGATACAAACTGGATGGAAGTGAAAGGTTAAAAAAGATACTCCATGCAAACAGTAACCAAAAAAGAGCCAGGGTAGCTATACTAATACCAGACAAAACACACTTTAGATGCAAAAAAGTCGTAAGAGATACAGAAGGCCATTATATATTAATAAAAGGGACAATCCACCAGGAAGAAATAACAGTCATAAGTATCTATGCACCTAACCAGGCTGCTTCAAAATTCATGACGCTGGGGAATGGGAAGTGGGTTATATGGGAACCTCTTATGTTTTTTGTTTATGTTTTTTATTGTAACATGATCTATTAACTTTAATTTAAAAAAAAAAAGGATACGGAAAAAAAATTCATGAAGCAAACTGGTAAAACTGAAGGAAGAAACAGACACCTCTACAATAATAGTTGGAGACTTCAACACCCCACTCACATCATTAGATAGAACAACTGGACAAAAGACCAACAAGGGAACACAGAACTTGAACAATATGATAAACAAGTTAGACCGAACAGACATCTACAGAACGTTGCACTCAAACTCAGTGGGTGAAACATTCTTCTCAAGTGCCCAAGGTTCTTTCCCCAGGATAGACCACATGTTAGGGTACAATGCAGCTCTCAATAAACATAAAAAGATTGAAATTTACCTTCTCAGATCATAATGGAATAAAACTGGAAATCAATAATAGATGGGAAAGAGGTAAATGTACAAATGTGTGGAGGCTGAACAGACTCCTAAACAGTCAGTGGGTCTTAGAATAAATAACTAAAATTAGTAAATATATTGAGATGAATGAAAATGAGAACACAACTTATGAAAACTTATGGGATACAGCAAAGGCAGTGCTGAGAGAGAAATTTATAGCCCTAAATACCTATATTAAAATAGAAAAAAAGAGCTAAAATCAAAGTTCTAAATGAACAACTACAGAAACTAGAAAAAGAATAGCAAACCATTTCCAAAGCATGCTGAAGGAAGGAAATAAGATTAGAGCAGAAAAAAATAAAATTGAGAGCAAAAGAACAATAGAGAAAATCAACAAAGCCAAAAGCTCGTTCTTTGAGAAGATCAATAAAATTTACAAACACCTAGCTAGACTAAAAAAGAAAAAAAGATAGAAGATGTAAATAAATAAAATCAGAAATGAAAGGGATGAAGTTAAGACTGGCCCAAAAGAAATAAAGAGGATCCCAAGAGAGTTTTATTAGAAACTATGGCAACAAACTAGACAAGTTAGATGAAATGGATAAATTCCTAGAAATGCCCTAACAACCTACACTGACTCTACAAAAAATACAAGAGTTTAAAACAATCACTTCAAAGATATTGAATCAGTCATCAAAAATCTCCCAACAAAGAAAAGTCGAGTGTTAGCTGAATTCTACCAAGCATTTCAAGAAGAATTAACACCAATCCTGTTTAAACTCTCCCAAAAAATTGAAAAGCATGGAAAACTATCTAACACATTTTATGAAGCCAACATTACCCTAATAACAAAGCCAGATAAAGACACTACAAGGAAAGAAAAATAAAGACCAATCCAATGAACAGAGATGTAAACATTCTCAACAAAATACTCACAAATAGACTCCAACAGCATTCACCAAATGCAATAAATGTGCCACAATGATGAAAGAGGTTGTTGGGGTGGAAGGAGTAGGGTGGGGGTGGGGGTGGGGGTGGGGTATATGGTAACCTCTTATATTTTTAATCACATTTTCTGTGATCTATGTATCTTAAAAATACAATTAAAAAATGATGGGGTGGGGGGTGGGGAGTGGGGTATATGGGAACCTCATGTTTTTCAATGTAACTTTTTGTGTGGTCTATTAACTTTAAAAAAGATTTTTTTTTTTAACTTAAAAAATAAAAAAAAAATTTAAAAAGACTCATATATCACGACTAAGTGAGATTTATTCCTGGTATGCAAGGGTGGTTCAACATAAGAAAATCCATTAACTCAATATGCCACATTAACAAATTGAAGGGAAAAAAACCCACAAGTTCCTCTCGATCAATGCAGAAAAGGCATTTGCCAAATCCAGCATCCTTTCTTGATAAAAACAATTTGAAAGATAGGAATAGAAGGAAAATTCCTCAATATGATAAAAGGTATATATGAAAAACCCACAGCCAGCACAGTACTCAATGAGGAAAGGATGAAAATTTTCCCTAAGATCAGGAACAAGATAAGGATGCCCATTGTCACCACTGTTATTCAACATTGTGCTAGAAGTTCTAGCCATAGCAGTTGGACCAGAAAATTAAAAAATAGGAAAAAAGGAAGTAAAACTTTCACTATTTGCTGATGACATGATTCTATATTTAGAAAACTCTGCAATGTCTACAACAAAGCTACTTGAACTGATAATACTTCAGCGAAGTGCCAGGATACAAGATCAACAGGCAAAAATCATTAATGTTTCTCTACACTAGTATTGAACAATCTTGAGAAGGAAATCAAGGGGAAATTTCCATTTACAATAGCAACAAAAAGACTCAGACACCTACAAATCAATTTAACCAAAGAAGTACAGGACATATATGAAGAAAACTACAAAACAATGCTAAAAGAAATCAATGAAGACCTAAACATGGAAAACTATTCCATGTTCATGGATTGGAAGACTGAATATCATGACAATGTGTCAATTCTATCCAAAGTGATTTATAGATTCGATGCAATACTAATCAAAATTCCAACAGCCTACTTTACAGAAATAGAAGAGGCAATCAGCAAATTGATTTGGAAGGGAAAGTGTACCCAAAAAGAAAAAAGCATTCTAAAAAAGAAGAGCAATGTGGGAGGAATTTTACTCCCTGACCTTGAAACATATTACAAAGCTAAAGTGGTCAAATACCACTATTGTCAATAGAATAGAATTGAGAGTCCAGAAATAAACCCTCACCTCTGTGGCCAATGGTTTTCAATAAACCTACCAAAGTCATGTTAACAGGACAAAACAGTCTTCAACAAACGGTGCTCGGAGAACTGGATATCCATAACCAAGAAAATGAAAGAGGATGCTATCTCAGTCCCTATACAAGAATCAACTCAAAATGGATTGAAGACCTAAATATAAAAGCCATAAAACTACTAGAAGAAAATGTAGGGAAATATTCTAAAGACCTGGTGGTAGGTGGTGGTTTCTTGAACCTTACATCCAAAGCATGAGCAACAAAAGAAAAGAATAGATAAAACAGGACCTCCTTCAAATTAAACACTTTTGCACCTCACAGGACTTGTCAAAAGGGTGAAAGAGCGGCTGACTCAATGGGAGAAAATATCTGAAAATCATATATATGATAAGGGTTTAATATCCACGATATATAAAGAGATGCTACAACTCAACAATAAAAAGACAAACAACCCAGTTAAAAAATAGGCAAAAGACTTGAATAGAAATTTGTCCAAAGAAACACAAATGTCAAAAAAGCACATGAGAAAACTGTTCAACTTTACTAGCAATTAAGGAAATGCAAATCAAAACTACAATGAGATATCATTTCATACCTATTAGAATGGCCATATTGAAAAGACAGAACTACAAGTGTTGGAGGGGATGTGGAAAGACAGGAACACTTACTCACTGTTGGTAGGAACGGAGAATGGTACAGTCACTTTGGAGGACTGTTTGGCAGTTCCTAGAGAAGTCGAATAAAAAAATTTTTTTAAAACAAAGTTGAATATAGATTTGCCACGTGACCTGGCAATGCCACTACTGGGTATATACCCAGAAGAACTAAGAGCAGTGACACGCACAGACATTTGCACACCTATATTCATAGCAGCATTATTCACAATTCTCAAAAGTTAGAATCAACCCAGGTATCCACCAACCGATGAAGAGATAAACTGTGGTGTATTTACAAGATGGAATACTGCGCAGCTGTAAGAAGAAATGATATCGCAAAACATATGCCAACATGGATGAACCTGGAGGGCATTATGTTGAGTGAAGCAAGCCAGACACAAGAGGAAAAATACTGTGTGATTGCACTACTTTGAACTAAATATATTGTGTAATCTCATGGAGTTAATAACTTGAATTTGAGTCACCAGAAAATAGAATGAGTTTAGAGAATGGAAAACTGAGGGTTAACTTGTGCAGAACTGGCAAAAAGGATCTGTTCATCTTTGGAAATAAATAGAAAAGGTGAAAGCCCAACATAATGTCTGTAATTAGCAGTACTATTAGGTGGGTATGAAAGTGGTTTAAAGGGAAAGTCTAAGATCATGTATATTACTAAAAAGGAAGCTGAAAAACACAACATGGGACTGTATAGCATAATAAAACCTCATGTGAAATATGAAAATGGGTAAGATTACATGTGTAAGACTTTCTTTGAAACTGAAGAAATGTTAGTTAATACTACAAGATGTTAATATCACACCAAAAAAACCACATTATACTAAGTGAAAGAAACAGAAACAAGGTACTATATTCTAAAATTCCATTTATATAAAATGTAAATGTAAATCAATTTATAAAGATGAAATTGGATTAGTGATTATGTAGGGCTGGGGAAGGACTGCTAAGGGGTGTAGAGTTTTTTTGGAGTAATGAAATGGTTCTACAGTTTTTTCTGGTGATGAATGCACAACATTGTGAGTATACTAAAAGCCATTGATTACACACTTTGGATAGATCATATGGTATGTGAATATATCTCAGTAAAACTGCTTGATAAGTAAATAATTGTGCAAGAATAGCCAGAAATAGCAGCCATAAGCTATTTTTAAGCATATGCTATGCTTACAGCAGGGTAAGCAGAGAGAGATTGAGAAGTGAAGAATTTCATTTTTTATTTTTTGTTTGTTATTTTTGAAATAATGAAAATGCTCTAATAATGATTGAAGGGATGAATGCACAGCTAGGTGATTATACCAAATACCATTGATAGTACACTTTGAATGAACAGTATGCTTTACTAATACAAATCAATAAAATTGATTTTGAAAAACCACCCTGTACCAGCTGGCCTTGGCGGGAAAGGCCTGCCAATCCCAGGTCTCCAGCTTGTGGGAACGACTGCAGGTGCCAACTTCTGTCACCTGCTCCTCCTCCGCCCGCCCACTGATGACTCCTAAGAATGCCGTGACCAGCAGGTGCCCCCTCCCTCCATCCTTCTACACTACCACCTCAGCAGAGACGTGGTGAGAAAAGTCTCTGGAATTATCTCAAGTACTGGTCTAGCCAGGTCTCCTGCCCGCTAATGCAGAGCGGCACAGGCCGCCAGCACCCGACGCTGAGCACAGCGGCACCACTGGGCACCCACAGAACTGAGGCCTCTCCACCCCGACTAGGGCAGCTCCGGTCGTGGTTGTGGAAGCTTCGCGGGTGAGAACGACGAGGCAACCGCATGGAAACGCCTCATGTTCCGGGCACGCTCCGACCGCCGGGACCAACCAGGCAGGGACAGACTCGGTCCTTTGGACAGGGCTAAACGGCCGCAGAGACATCAGCAATTCCGCAGGAGGAGGCCCAGGCTCCAGCCACACAGCAGGACACCTCGTGCTCCAAGTCAGCTGCATTGCAGCCAGACCAGTGAAGGCTTGATAACTTCCATACCTTTCACTCTTTAAACAATAATTCAGTCTAACACTCAGCCGAAGCCAAGATTTCTAGACCCAAAGTGCACTTTCCATTTGATTAAGTAATAATAAATGCAAGAACAAAATAGCAGACTTCTTTCTTACAGTAAATTCTTCAGAAACCTCATACTCTGTAACAATTAATTACTCTTGTAGAAAAAGGACAGGTTCTTCCCCTGGAAGACAGCTTAGCAGCCCCAAAGTCTAAATCAGGACAATTAAGCCATATGGGTGTCCAGAGCTCACAGGAAAGCCCTGTCCTGATGCAGGCCCTTTGATTCTGCGGAGAAAAACCAGCGGGCCTGAGGCCAGCACCACCGCATGGGGGCCGTGCAGGCCTCCCCCGCCCCTTGAAGAAGATGGCACCAGGGCCGCCCTCCCCTAGGGGCAGAGACAAAGCATATCAGAGAGCACCAGCCCCTACGAAGCATGCAGAATAATATATGACCTGGGAAAGAATATGTATTTTGCATTTTTCCATTTGTTTTTGGTATTTTAAAATTCACAACATATGCTCACAAATTTTATTCCCCTAAAGAAGTAAAAAGAGCTGCCAAAGGGAGAGGACAAATTTCATCTAGGAAGATATTTTGTCATTTATCTCTATAAAGAGAATATCAAAGGCATTTCATCGGCAAGCCCAGCATCTGCACCATGCGGGGGCACACCAGGCCACGGGGTGCGTGCGGGGGCGCACCAGGCCACGGGGTGCGTGCGGGGGCGCACCGGGCCACAGGGTGCATGCGGGGGCGCACTGGGCCATGGGGTGCGTGCGGGGCCCACCGCGGGGCCTCAGAGTCAGACCAGCACGGCTGCGCAGCCTGGGCGGTGGAAGGCGCTCTCCCTCCACGCCGACGCTCTGCTGCTGACGGTCCCTGCACGAGGCAGGAAGGGACTGTGCCTTTTACATTGAAGGTGACAAAGAAAGAACCCAACACATTAGGAAACTGAGGGAATTTTTACAGGAAACACAAAGACAGACACCCCTCACTTCCGGCCCTGGGCTGTGGCACCTCAGGTAACAATGGGAAAGGGCTTTCGCCCGGGGCAGCAGAGGGAGAACTTGGGGTGCGAGCCCCAGCTCTGCAGCAGACAGCAGCCGACGCTGGGGAGCCCGGAGACACTCTCGGGGCCGTGCCCCCTCTCTGGCCTGTACTCTGCGGAAGACGGCGGCGATGGCTGAGAACACGCTCAGCAGGTGGGACGGTCCACGCAGCTCGCGGGAGCACCTGCACAGGTGCGGCGGAGTCCGCCGACACCCCTGGGCCTGCCGGGTCTCAGGAGCAGCGCGCCCAGCACAGGACACGGTGGGGAGCACGCCGGAGCAGCCTGACAGCCGCGGCCGCGTGCTGGTCTCAGTCTCAGTCCTGAGGCGATAGCTTCAAGGCCAAGGACAGCGGAGCGAGGGGCAAGGTGGGTCAAGTTCATGGCGCACGTGCAGGGCAGTCTGGGAGTGGTGCCAAGCTCTCCTGGGCCTCCCACACATGCCTTTCCCTCCCTCCCACCACTGGAAACGTGGGGAGAGCACCCTAGGACACAGGGCACCGGGCGGCAGGGTCCACTCAGGAAACCACGCTGTGGTCCAGGCCACGAGAGGCTACAGGTATCAGATCGCTCAGATCCCAGCGGACCCGCGGGAGTCACTGCCTGTACTGGGTGTCTAACCCCTGGCCCGTGAGCAGAGCTGTTTGGAAACAGAGTCTTTGCAGACATGATGAAGTTAAGGCTTGTGCGAGGAGACCATCGTGCCTTAGGATGAGCCTCACATCCACCGCCTGGTGTCCTGAGAGGAGGAAAGAGCGAGAGATTTGAGCAGAGACACTGCGGCCACCAGCCCAGGGAGAGGGGCAGAGAGGAGTGCACCCTGGGAGGCCAGGGTACGCCTGCGGGCGGGAACCGGAGGGGGCGGGAGCCGGAGGGGCCTGGCTGGAGGCTCCGCAGGACCTGAGACAACTTGACGTAGGGCTTCTGGCCTCCGGAGCCCCCCAGTTTGTGGCACTCATGCCTGCTCAGTAAACCAAAGCACCCCAGATGCTCCCTGAGTGCCCCGCAGCCACGCTGCTCTGTGAAGAAGCTCTGGAGGCCGGCAGGTAGAGCCAGAAGGCTCACCAGTGAACAGCAGCTCACCTCCTCCCACGGAGCTCCACTGCCGCCCCACTCAGGCTCTGGCAGGCTGAATTTTTAGCCACAATAATCTACAGCAGGCACCTCCCTTCTGTTGGTATTGACAGACTGATGCTATGTAAATCCTCAAAAGTCTCCACTTTCAGTGATGGCTTATTTCCATTTCTGCTATGAGTCATATAGTATTAGGGACCCACAAAATAACTGTAAAAATAAGGTTCAGTTTACAAACCGGAAGAAAATCAGCAAGTACCAAGAAAGTTGATTCTTTGCTAATTGCAAATAAGAAATACTGGACTTGAATTCTTAAAACGTTATTTAGGGGAAGGTGATAGTTTTCCCAAGCTGCTTCTTATCAATTCAAGCTTTTCATTAAAATTAATTTGATGTAAGTTTGAAGGAGTGGATTTCAATTTAACAGGGATTCGTTACAGGCCTCTGGAAAGGGAGAGCAATTTGCTCCCCGATTCCCACTGTTTGGGCAGTCACTCTCCCCAGGCCATCCCACGGCTTCACGTTAATCACATCCACCTTCTCCAGGAAGCCGGGACGCATCAGGGACGGCCGCCCCAGGTAAAGAGCAAGGCCACCTCTGCTTCCATCCACCGACGCAGTGGGCGCTGGACGCTGCTCCTGGGCTCTGTGATGACCGGCCGCCTAAAGCAGCCCCGTTGCGGCGCGTCCGTCGTGAGTGTGCCCCTGCAGAAGCTCATTTCTAATGTCGGACACGAAAGCAGCTGACCCCGCATGGACACCTAAGAGGGAAAGCGCTGGGCCGCTGGACACACCTTCAGGTGAAGCGACCCAAACGGAAAAGCAGGAGCTCGCGGCGCGCACCTGAAGATCTAGCGCAAGAGCCCTCGAGCGCCTCCTCGGAGGCCTCAGCCAGACACCAGGACAGCAGGAGGCTGGTCGTGCCACATACACAAGTCAGCTCCGAAGGCTGAGTTAGGGGCAGATGCCACCTCCACGAAGATCGCCATCATTTAAGTACAGCAACATTAAATGTTAAAAAGAACTTGCAAGGAAAGTCGGCTTTGTTCCTCCCCCACCAGGGATTTCTCACGAGTGAACGGGGACGTTCAAGTGTGTGCTTGAAAGAAGAACATGTTTCTACCGCGTTCCAGCTTCCGGCTCGTCAGTACCGGAAGCCACACTGCTCCAGGCACCCGGCTTCCAGGACGTTCCGGCCCACCTTACTCCCACCGTTGCTGCGCTCTGTCCACTTTCCACTTCGGTGACGGCTCAAGGCTGAAGGTCGAGGACCTCGGCTGACACACTGCCCGGGCGCGAGGAAGCAGAGCCCTGGGCCACGCCCGGGCCCCGTGCTCTAGCCGCACACCTGCAGGGTGCTGGCTGGGGCCTGTGACCAAAGCCCCCGCGTGCCCAGAGTCGGCCAAGTCCAGGGCTCGCCTGGACCCACAGCTACGCGGTAAGGAGACGGCCCAGCCCGGCCACCTGCGTGCGTCTCCCACGCGAGCCCTGCGGTCAGCCAGGCCCGAGAGCCCCCTCCGAGCCGAAGCCCCTCGGACTGCGGCCCTGTTGGCCCTGGGCTGGCCTCCCCCGAAGGCCAGCTGGGAGCGCACAGTGCACGGGGCAGGCACGGGCCAGCTCCGCCTTGCCAGGCCAGCACGGCGGGCACGGGCCCCCAGGGATGTCTGAGGAAGCAGCAGCTGCTGGCTGCTGGGGGGCAGCGAGGACCACGGCTGGGCCGCGCACGGCACCCAAGGCCGTGGGGGACGCACAGGCAGCGCCGTCCCCCTGTGGCGGGAACTTCTGTCCTGACTACGCTCCGTGCTCCTGCCCCAGCCATTGCAGGAAGCTGAGCAGCAAGGAACGGGTTCACCCTGGCTGGGTCAGTCTTCTGGTTACAGTCATAGTCAGGACACCCCAACAACTGGTAGGGCTGCAGGCAATTCTGGGAGCCCCCAGCACGTACCCCAAGGCGCTAGGAGCCAGAGGTGTCCGAGCATTGCTTGGCGGGTGGGGTAGGCTCACTGCAAAAAGACGGAAGTTTCAGGTAAACCAAGAGGAAGTTCAGGGGTTTGAATGAAAATTTTATGTTTAATATCGAAAAGTCATTCTTCCCTCAAGTTATCGGATTTCAGGCACTTGCTATATTAATAAGATATAGATAAAATCTATATGAATACATAGAATCTTTATTTCAATGAAAACAAAGATCAACCCATATCCAATTTATCTACAAATGACACAATGATATACTGTGCAGATATTTTTCCTTGAAAATAGGAATTATGAGTCACATGTAAGCTATATCCAATCTTTTTTCAAATAATTGATGTAATTATCTCTTTCCCATATTGATACTTTCCCACTGCCATAAGGAAAATTTTTCTTTCAGTAACTAGCAAAAATGTAAAACTTTGTCAATGTTACTACAAAATTTAAGGGGTACATTTTATCTAAATCACAGCATAATGAATTCTTTAAACAACATTCGCAGTTGAAAAGCTCAAGGATCTGCAATGTTAATTTCAAAGGTACCTTGAATTAGAAGAAAAACCCAGACTATCACAGAATGAGAGACCTTTGATAATTAGCTACTCCTTTAAACTCTAAGAATCTAACCTATTAGTGAGCAAACTTCTAGGGAATATCTTTTTTCAAAACACTTAATAAAAGGATACTGAGTTGCCTCCACTTTTTCCTTCTGGTGCTTTCCCTGCAAGCCTAGTCACTGGTCTTAGAATGTCAACTCTAACGAGGACACCAAGGTAAGAGCCGGCTCGAGCTGGGAAGCATCTGTCCAGAAGGCAGAAAAAATCTTCAGTCTCATTCATGAAGGTAAGACAAGCATCCTGATAAAACCCTGTGTCACCTTCCTTGTTACAATGTCCTTCTAGAGTCAGGACACGCTCGTTCTCATTTTTCCCCCTATAATACCCCAAAGCTGAGTTGCCGGAGCTGCTGTTGTGGTCCTCTGAGGGTTTACAGAAGACCCCGCCCGAGGATGTGCCCACCCAGAGCTGGCACTGCCGCCCCTGGGGTCCCTGCCAGCCCAGGGGTCTTTCTGAAGGCGCTGCTCCCCCATCCAGGGGACTCAGGAGACCAGGGGCCAGGGTCACCCTGCTGCCAAAGACCAGGTGTGCCCCAGACATCCCAGCACTTTCACTGTTTTCTTAGGATGGCAAATATCTAACAAAGTTTCCCATTTTCACCATTTTTAAGTCACGATTCACTGGCGTTCATTACATTCACAGTGATGTGCCACCATCACCACTGCCCATCCCCAAGACTTTTTACAAGGCCCCAAAGAGGAAGTTTGTACCTATTAAGAACAACTCACCATTCTCCCTGCCCCCACACACCCAGTCACCTCTACTTCCTGTCTCTATGGACTTGCTTGTTCTAAATAGTCCATATACGTAGAGGCATACGGTATCTGTCCTCCTTTGGCTGGCCGGTTTCATTCAACATATTTTCAAGGTTCATCCACATTACAGCATGTATCAGGACTTTGTCCCTTGTTCCAGCTGAGCAATATTCCATTGTATGGATATATCCCATTTTGTTTACCCATTGTCTTAGTGTGCCAAAGGGCTGCCAATGCAAAGTACCAGAAATGGGTTGGTTTCCATAACAGAACTTTTATTAGGGGAAAATCTTACCGTTCCAAGGCCATGAAAGGTCCAACTCAAGGCACCATCCCAGATGCCTTCTCACCAAAGCCCGCTACTGGGGGTCCTAGCACCCTGCCACGTGGCAGCCAGGCCCAGGGCAGGGCCTGTCTCAGCCCTGAGCTGCTCCATGGGCACAGCCACCTGGGGCTTCTTTCCGGCCCCTGTGCTCTGCTGGATCCAACTCCGGGACCTGTCTCAGCCTCGGGGCTGCTGTCCTTGCGCTCAGCTGTGGGTGACCTGGCATCTCTCACTGGGCCCCAGCTCGGGCTCCTCTCCTTTCTGCAGAGTCCTCTCCTTTCTTTCCCTCCCACGGCAGGATCAAGATGGCAGCTTTTCTCTCTCTCTCTTTCTCTGTGTCTCATCTATATACAGCTCCAGCGAGAGGGCGGAGACCCAACCGGAGTCATGCTTCACTGACACAGTCCAATCAAAGGGCCCCACACCTAAAGGAATAATTAGTTCAAAAACCATCTTTTTTGGGATTCACCAAATTCAAACTGCCACACCCCTTCACCCATGGATGTTTCCACCCCTGGCTACTGTGACTAATCTGCTAAGAACACTGGTGTCCCAGGATCTGCGCAAGCCCCTGCTTTCGGCTCTTCTGGGTACACACCAGGAGTGGAACTGCCAGGTCAGAGGGTATTTTTATGCCCAACTTTGAGGACTGCCTGACTGTGTTCTGCAGCTGCTACACCATTTTACCTCCCACCAACAATGCACAGATACGCCTCGTACGTCACCTTAATTCATCCTTTCTGTGTATCACTCACCCACAACCCAACTGAGCGACAAGGAAAGCTGTTTCTGAAGCAATGCCGTGTGCCAGTGCGGCACGTGCTGCCGCTGAGCCTCGCCAGCCCCCTCCTCACATGGAGGCCATTTCCCCAAGGACAAAAAACCGAGGCTCAGAGACCCGGGAGAGACTCTTCCAGAACCTCAGGGTTGGGGAAGGCAGGAAAGGGCTGTGGACTCTGGAGTGTCACCCACATCACCAGGGCCGGGTGTAGAGACGAGTTTATTAATCTTAGTTTTAAATTAAACATGCAACAGAAAAAATACAGATGTTTAGTAGATGTTTAGATTAAAACTACGTTGCTACAAAAGAAAGCTTAAGAGAGCGACAGGCCGCACGTGAAGATGATAAGAACCGATGACTGAGCCCACGCTCGAGACGTGGGGGCCACCGCCACACCCTGCCACCCTTCTGCAGCGTGTGTGGGCAGGAGCCGGGCGGCGTTCCGGCCCCCGCCCCAGCCGCTGGCCTGCTGTATTTGCACTGCAGACTCCGTGGGGTCTCCTAATCTGCACCCACCGTCCTCTCTCAGGCAGCCACACCTCCAGGTTGAGCCCAGAGGCTGACTGCTTTGCATCTGGGAATGCTGAGCCTGAGTGTCCCATTAACCCACAGAGATATGTTCCTGCTTCTGTATGCAAAACCCCTCTCTAGTCCCCCAATATTCCTGGTGAAGGTTTCCAATCTCACTCTAAGAAACTAACACCAGGTGAATAGTTTTGTTAAGTAAAATACAAACTCAAACCTATATATGAGACCTTAGAACAATTAAAGTCGATCCCTTCATTGCTCTGGCCACTAGGAAGCTCACTGCTCAATTCTTGGCCTATTTTGAGCCACTCTGCAGAAAACTGTAGCATCTATTTAGAAGGATGGCTTTATTTTACTCATCCTGCCTTTATTTCCCTATGCCTAATCTGTTCACCTATTTATTTACTTTTCATTTTTAGAGACTGCACACTTCCAATAGACATTGAGAAATTCTTGCCACATCTGTTAGAGATCAACGAAATTAATTTAACTGAAAAAACTAGCAAGCCTAAGATTTATAATGGGCTTTGGAGCTGTTGGCCAACTTATAACTTCCCACCATGTTTTTCCCCTGTAAAGGTCAGTGTCAGCCCCTCTGTGACACCCTGCCCAGCATCCCAACCCCCACCCCACAGTGGACTGAGCAGCACTGGGGAGCTGCCCCCTCTCCCTGCAGTCCCCTCCTCTGTCCACTGTAGGGTACACCCAGACTCTGTCCTCTTCCTCTGACCTGCTTTAATGTCACACCAACTGAAAAACTTTTCTCAAAACCTGGTAGACGGGAAATGTTTAATATCCCAAAGTTGGATTTTTTTAAAGGTATTATTGCCAACTCTATATCCCAGAATCAATTATAACCAAGAAAAGGCTAAATAGACATAATTCAAGAAATAAATTGTCTGGCAGCATCCGGATAAATGGGAGAACACGCATAACATGGCAAACACAGCATCTCTGCATACTCCTCCAGAAGGTCAGCGGAAGGCTGAGTAAGTCTAGCAATTTCAAACATCTTGGAACTAAAACCATTCACTAGCATTACTGTAACAGTTTCAACTTGGTAAAAACAAAACTTTTCTACAGAAATAAAACAAGATACAAAGAACTATTAATATGGTGGGCAAACAAAAAGGGAGCATGCCTGCAAAAATGAGTCGGGGAATAAGTGTGTAGTTGCTAGTATGTGCCACGGATGGAAGATGCAATTTTGAATGCAGTCTCGTGGGGCAGGAACTGCCACGTGTATCATCGGAAAAAGAGCGCACACGGTGGGAGTGCAATAAAAATTAAACCATCACGAGAGTGAACTTTATCCCACAGCTTAAGGCAATATATATTCCAGACACTTTTGGTAGCAGTAATAAACATCTCATATAGGAAAGGCAAAATTTCAGCCCAAAAGGAAAAAACAAATAGAGCCTTTGTAAAGCCAAATGGCCCCGGACTCTCCCCGTTTAAACTCCATAACTGCACCCACAAATCAAAACCTGGCACAGCCACTCTCCTGAAATAACTGGCCAAATTACTTGATTTTCCTGAATTTCATTTTACTGAATATTTCTTTGAAATGGGCAACTAGTAAGATCCACAAACCTTCTGCGTGACAGAAGACATTACACCTGCTTTTCCGACAGGTAAAGCCTGGATTTCCGGGCGACTGCACGTGCTCTTCTAGGTCCACACTGCTCCCGCAGTATGCTTGGCTGCCTCCCCCTTCTCCAGCCTAGAAGCAGCATTTTCTCATCTCCTGATAAGCACAACACTTTACATGACAAAACGCGGTCATACCAACTTCCTAAACACCTTTCCCTCTAGACTCCCAAACCTCGCCCAGCACCACTCCCACCCCACCCAGGGAGCCAGGGGCATACCTTCACCTTCGGGAGGTGACAGCACTGGGGGGGCCTGGCGCTGGCCAGGGAGGGGTCTCGCACACATCAGCGCGGGTGGAATTGCGCATCTCCAGGCTGGTGCCTCTCACAGGGTGGGGAGCCGAGGGGGCCCAGCGGTGTGGCCGTGAGTCACTCGGGAGGAGGAATTTTTGCCCTGCAACATGTGCAACTGGCCCCTTTGAGTCTCTCTGTCAGGAAGCCACGGCAGCCGACGGGTGGGCTGGGCGGGCCCCGAGGGGCCACTGGCCCCCACGGTCTCCCAAAACACAGGGCCTCTCCCGAAAGGGAAAGCAGCCTTAGTCGAGGGGAACGGCAGATCCGGAAACACCAGCGCAGTGGGCTGACTGCACCAGGCCCAGGGCGCCAGCACAGGCCTCCCCGGGTTCCCACCCGAAAACCGTGACGAATCAAAGGAGAGCTGCAGGCTCCCGTCTGCCGCGGACACTCAGCCGCTCGTACTGAAAATCCTTGTTCACCTGGGAGGACCGGAAGGCTCCATCACCTTACGAGCTGCTAATACGACCAAAGCACTGGCCATGCAAGCGCAGCCGGGGAGACACCGCGTGGGCGTGGCACCCAGGCTGCCCGGGCCCTGGCCACCTTGTCCCCGCGCCAAGACCCCATGGCGGGCTCCCAGCAGCGCCCTCTTCCGGGCCTCTCAGGGCTTCCGGAGCACCTGATCTCCACGGCAGAACACAGGGCTTTGCATGGCCTGGAGCGGCGTGTCCTGGGGCACGCACGGCCCAGCTCAGCATCGCACTCTTCACACGGTGTCTGGGACCCTGACCTCCCACGCGGGGCGCGGGCCTGGAGCAGCCCCCTGGCAGCGCGCTCCCCATGGCCAGGGCGGGCTCTGCGCCAGGCGCCCTTCCTAAGGGAGAACTGTCATCCTTCTTAACAGGCCCCACCATGTTCACAAAGCTCTTCCTCCACCTACAAGCTGTCACAGTACATTAAACAAAAGCCAACAGGGTGGCGGCGCTTCAGGGAGCTGTGCCCCAGGACGCAGCTCAGCAAGAGACAGGGGAGGGGCTGGCAGGGTCCTCTGTGCTCCACATCGGCCCCTCCACACAGCCCGATGAGCCTGGCAGTGCTGGAAGCCCCAGCTGGAGAGGGGGAGAATGAGGCTTACAGGATGTCAAGCAACCTGGCCAAAGGCAAACGCCTCTCACGTGGCAGAGCTACACAGGCATGTGGCTTCAGCCTGGCTTCAGGGCTCATACCTGGACTTACTACGTTGCCCTAAAAAGGACCCAGATATTAAGAGAACGAAAAGACCAGACACAGACTAGGGAAAAAGTATTCTGCAAAATGCATATCAGACAAAAGTGTTGTATCTAAAACATACAAAGAACTCTTAAAACTCAACAGAAAGGAAACGGGGGGGGGGGGGGCCACAAAAAATCTGAACAGACATCTCACCAAAGAAAATATCCAGATAGCAAATAAGCATCTGAAAAGATGTTTAACATCACATGTCATCAGGGGTTTGCAAGTTAAAACCACAATACGAGAACACCACAGGCCTACTGGAATGGCTAAATCCGAAACACCAATGCCACCAAATGTCGGTGATGATGTGGAGCCACAGGAACTCCCACCCACTGCTGGGAATGCAAAATAGTGCAGCCACTTTGGAAGACAATCTGGCAGTTTTTCACAAAGCTAAACATAAGCTTACCATTAGGTCCAGTAATTGCAGTCTTAGGCATTTACCAAAATGAGTTGTAAACTTATGTCTACACAAAACCTGTATACATAGTTTTACATTATAGCAGCTTTTTCGTAATTGTCAAGACTTGGAAGCAAACAAGATGTCCTTCAATGGGTGAATGGATGAACAAACAGTGGAACAGCCATACAATGGAATATTATTCAGCAATAAAAAGAAACGAGCCAGCAAGCCATAAAGTATATGGAAGAGCATAACTGCACATTGCTAAGTGAGAGAAGCCAAACTGAAGAGGCTCCATGCTGCATGATTTCAACTATATGCCACTGTGGAACAGGTAAAACTATAGCCAGTAAAAGGCTCAGGGGTTGCCACGAGTCGGGGGGGGGCCTGAGTAGGTGGCACACAGGGCACACCTAGGGCATGAAACGAGCCTGTCTGATGCTGGAATGGTGGGTATGTGACATCATAGCAAAACCCACAGGGCTGTACAACAAGAGAAACCTAATATAACGCATGGACATCAGTTAACAATAATGTACCAAAATGGGTTCAACAGCTGCAACAAATGTACTATCCTAATGCAACACGTAACAGGGGGAAATGCAGGAAAGTAGCATATATAGGAACCTTCTATTTTCTGTGCCATTTTCCTATAAACCCAAAAGTGCTCGAAACATAGTCTATTATTTTTTAAAAACCCAGAAAAATATGTTCAGAGAAGATTCTCTGAATAACAAGACATCCAAATTCAAGGACCAAGAAAAGCTTCGGAGGAAAAGCTGTCAAGGATGGTGGGAGTTCAAATGGGCGAGGCTGAGAGGGTGTTTGTAAGACAAGCACGGAGCGGGAATTGCTACAAGCAGCAAGCGCCCTTTTGGGTGAAGTGGGCAGAGGCAGACGGGAAGAGAGGAGAGAGCAGGGCTGGAGTGGCCCTGGAAGCCAGCCTGAGGCCGCGGGACGCAGGGGTCTAGAGCAAAGCCGCCACCAGCAAGCTGGTCAGGAGCGGGAGGGACTAACCCGGGGACAGGGGCCAAGCACAGGGGCTTTCACCTGCCCTGGCTGCGGAGGGGAGGCCGCGCCCCGAGCAGGAGGCTGCAGAGGGAAGGGGGAGGCCCAGGACCCTGGAAGACCCCCAGGCTGGGCTGCTCTACTGTACCTGGGGGAGCAAAAGAGGGCCAGAGATGGCCCGAAGAGTTCTGCCTGGGGGGTTGGAGCCCTGGACAAACGCAGGGCAGGCCACGGGCCATCCGCTGGACAGTGCTGGCTGGCGGCCCACGCAGCCCCCTGATGCTCAGGACTGGACACCTCTTGGCAGTGGGGCAGCCAGCGCTCTGTGGGGGGTTTAGCATCACCCCTGGCCTCTCCCCACCGAGGCCAGCAGCATTCCCTCAGCTATGAACCCTGAGTCTCTACGGCCCCCTCTCGGCTGCTCCTGTTCTCAGTTCCCAATTGTCCGCAGGAGCTCTTCACTGGACCAGTGGTTCTCAGCTGAGGGTGACGGGGCCCCCAGGGACACTGGGCAGTACCTGGAGACAGTTTTGGTTGTCAAACTGGTCAAAGGAACAAAAATACCCCCTAGGGACAAGCATAGCCATCTCATTCAGCATATTACTCCTACAAATAAATGACTGATAATTTCTCAAATATAATGTCCAGTACAAAGAACCAAGAACACATGGAAATAAGACACCATGAGCAAACAAGCAAACACAGCAAGAAACAGGAACAGACCCATAGGAGATACTGGATTTAACAGATGCAGACAAAATGCAACAAACATTTTAAAGAAATAAAAAACAAGTATGAGGGAAGCAGATGTGGCTCAAGGAACTGGGCTCTGGTCTACCATATGGGGGATCCAGGGTTCGATTTCCAGGGCTCCATGCAGGGTGCTGGCCCACACAGAGAGCTGGTGCAGCAAGATGATGCATCAAAAAGAGACAGAGAGGACAGACAATAAGAGACACAGCAGACCAGGGAGCTGAGGTGGTACAAGAGGATGATCACCTCTCGCCCACTCTGGAAGGTCCCAGGATCAGTTCCTAGTGCCACCTAAAGAGAAGACAAGCAGACACAGAAGAACACACAGCAAATGGACACAGAGAGCAGACAATGGGGGGTGGGGGGATAAATAAATAGTTTAAAAAAAGACAAGTTTGAACATACATTACAGAAAGACAAATAACCGCCATGTAACTGAACTCGTGATAATTTTTTAACTCCTGAAATTCAGCACAAGGCAAAATGTGGAGGAAAAAAAAATCAGAATATACATTTTTCTGTTATATGCTATTTACAACATGATATTCAAACACACTGCTTGAACACTGATATTTTAGTAGGAAAGGCAGGCCTACATTCTAACATACAATACATGATAGGTTAGTCATGTATTTATATGCTTTATTTTATTTTTTAACTGTATCCAGCTTTTATTAAAGATAGTTTTCATAAACAATCATGGCACTTCAGGTAGGACGTGGGCAGACAATCGTTACCAGTATACAGCAACTTTCAAACTCCCTTCTTCAATGGACTACCCAAATCAGAAAGCCTCTACAAGACGCAGTGAAGTCTCCATCCGATGCTCTGAGCAGGGGAAGTTTAGAGGGAGGGTTGGCATTTCACGTTTAGCATGCTGTTTAACAACTTTTCACGAGCCGACCCTGACCTTCAGGAAATGAAAACAGCAGAATCATCCACAATCTAAAAAAGGAATCGCTACTTTTTTGAGGGATGCCATATCCATGGCATCACTGGAAAGTCCAGATTGCCTGACATCCTGGTAACCAATTTTTTGGGGGTCAGGCCCCAAGAGGTCTTTCGGTTAAGGGAGTCAAATGTATGCTGAAGGCAGAGAGAAAGAATAAGTCATGAGGACATAAAAATGAATTTTAGTTTTTCCACACCACAAGGCATCTGTGCCAAGGTGAATAATGTTTATCAATGTCAGGGATTCCCTTCTGGGAGTAAAGAAGAAGTCTCTCAAAAAACTAAGGGGAAAGGTGTTTTCCCCCATATTAATCCAGCCTCAGAGATATTCTATTCATGACATTTGCCCCTTCCCCCCAAAACACTGAAGTGTTCTGTGTGCTAACAACATAGCTTAAAAAAAAAAAAGTAAAACAAAATTCTGCATTTTTATAAAACTTGATAAAAAATAGTATTTCAAACTGTAGAGTCACCAGAGGTACACAGTTATCAAAAACGCACATACTTCCCTTGGCACCTCCAGCCCTTCCGCTTTCTGTGCTGGTCTGCTGTGGCATCTCCATTTTCGGCAGGGTTATTCCCACCCTTGCCAGCACCAGCTTTCTTCTCTTTGGGTGCCTGCTCTCCTTTCTTTGCAGGGGCCTTTTCAGGCTTGGGCTTTGGCTTTGGAGGAGCAGGTTTCGCGGATCACCTTGCCAATCTTCTCTGTGGCTCGTCCACTACCTTGGCTTTATCTCCTTTAACGTCCCTTCAGCCTTTCTCTTGGGCGGCAGTGGGGATATATGCTTTTCCTTTATTATGTTGTTTTTATTTTCATGCAAGTTTTATTATATTTTTTGTTTTTATCAAAACAGTCTAAGTACGTTATTTTAACTATATAGATTATGAATGGACTAGCAAATAGAAAGGGGGGCCTACAAAATAAGGTTTATCCCATGAATTCACTCAAATTTTCTAAATCCCGCTCATTTTTTTTCTGGAAAAAGTCCCACTAGTTATATTTTTCTGGGCAATTTCTATTAGTTACATGTTTCCTAGGCACAGTCTCTCTTTGGGAGGACATTAGACCTGTGTCATCCTCCCAAAATCACAGCAGGAAGCTCACTACTACTGTGAGGCCCTCTGAACTTGCTCAGCCTGGGGTCTCCGGCCAGGGCGCTTGCCTGATGAGGGTAAAAATAAACAAACACATGCATGCAAAACTGGTCACAGAAAACTCAGTTCAAATGGTGACATAGGGCCCTGTGGTGCAACAACCCACGACGCCTCGCCCCGCGGACACTTCTCTTCCACCCACCTGGAAACGATGTGGCAGCGCAGCAGCCAGAGCCTCAGGCTTCCTGCGGGGGCGTCAGTGGCGGGCGGAGAAGAACCCTCTCACCAGAGCACCTGGCACATGCCTCATCCCCTCTCGCCCCGCTTACGCCTGACACTCCACAACCAGAACTGTCTCCAGGCGTTCTCGAGAGGGGTGTTCCAGGCATTTGGAGGCATCTGGTCATCACGACTGTGGGAGCTTTTAAGAGGTAGTGGGGGGGGGGGAAGCAGACTTAGCCCAGTGGTTTTAGGGCATCCGCCTACACATGGGAGGTCCGCGGTTCAAACCTCAGGCCTCCTTGACCCGTGTGGAGCTGGCTCATGAGCAGTGCTGATGTGCACAAGGAGTGCTGTACCACGCAGGGGTGTCCCCCGCGTAGGGGAGCCCCACGCGCAAGGAGTGGGCCTTGTAAGGAGAGCCGCCCAGCGTGAAAGAAAGCGCAGCCTGCCCAGGAATGGTGCCGCACACACAGAGAGCTGACACAACAAGATGATGCAACAAAAAGAAATACAGATTCTGGGTGCCGCTGACAAGAATAGAAGCGGACACAGAAGAACACAGCGCGAATGGACACGGAGAGCAGACAACTGGGGGGGCAGAGAGGAAGGGGAGAGGAAAAAAAAAAGAGGTAATGGGGGAAAGCGGCTGTGGCTCAAGCAATTGAGCTCCTGGTTACTATATGGAGGACCCAGGCGAAGCAACACACCAAAAGGATGACAACGCAACCAGCTAGGGAAGAAAAATAAAGGTAATGGGTAGACGTCAGGAATGCCAGCCATCCTGCAGGACATGGGGTGCTCCTGAGCAGAGAGTTGTCCTGCACCACAGTCCAGTCTCCAATGAATCACAACCTAAAGCATCATTCCTTTAACATAGAAACACGCAGCCTTTTGTGCAGTTTCCCTATACACTGGGTTGTCCACGAATGCAACTGCACTGTAACTCAAGGTAAAAGTGGACTGTGTTTTCTTTGAAACTTGCAAGAAGTTGTCCACCACTGTGGAAAAGTCATGGCACCGATGTCAATGCTGATCAAACACCAATGAACAAAACAGTACCAGTCTTCATTTGTGGCTGCTGCGTTGCAAATACCTCATTAATTCATTTTGTCTTCCAGGGTAGCCCTGCCCAAGCATTACGCTGTGAATACATATTATAATATTGTGCAAAATATATTACTTACTGCTCTTTAGTATTTGTATCTTACTTTATGGCTTGTTTTTTAATAGTGGTATATATAGGTAGGTATCATCCATGAATTTCATCGGAAGATCGTAAAGGGAATATTATAAACTATGAGTATTTAGAAGGGAGGAAAGTGGGCTGAAAACCATTAGTCTAAGATAGTGAAAGTCCCAGGACAGATGCAAAGAAAGGGAAACAAAACACATTTATAAGAACCGTCCTCAAACTTTTCAAAAAATTAACAGATGATAATATTTAATCTTTGACATCCAAATGATTTAATCAATTACGAAAAAAGAAAAAGCTTTGACCATTCAGACAAGGGGCCATATTGAAAAGAAAGTAAAGCATACTCATTTCCTGGCTCCAACAAAATTCCAGGTCTGCTTCTATCTGAGTATTAGAAAAGCTGAAACCAGAAACTGCTAAATAAAAGGTAATGCAACTAGGCATAACACAATAAAAGATATTACCTTCAAAATGCATTATTGTTGCCAATTATAAGAATCACTTCAACTTAATTTCAAAAGGACAATCACCTTCAACAAAAACAGTCTCTTTTTTAAATTTCAAAGAGTATTACATTAAGGCAATAACTCACCTTCCAGCTATAATATCATTCTCCCTTATTGCAATACTACATTTCATAAATACTTCTCATCGACAAGTCAAGCTAATTCAGGTTAATTTTATTGTATTTTGGTGCTATCTCACATTTGTGTGCAATTACCTTTATCATTTTATTGCCAAGGCAGAAAGTAATCAGAACAATTATTTGAAAATGGAGGTTTATAAATTCTAAATCACAGTTGCTGGCATTTTTGATAAAACAGCAGCTTTATCTCAGGAAGTGGCAGGGACATCGGATAAATCATGCATCAGTCAAGTGTAGCTGACCCCCAAGTGCATTGCACAATATCAGAAGTGCTTCCAAAGAAACTTTCCTGCATCATCCATCATTCTTCATAAGACTAAAATAGCTGCACACCTGAAGAACAGAAGCTGGGGGATAATAATAAAAAAAAAAAAAGGAGTGTGGGCAAACCATTAACTGCTCTCCCTTTTAAACTGTAAGATATGGCAGGGAAACTGGATGGTGCCCATAAACAAATATGGCTTTACAATAACCCTAAATATCTGTATTCATATTCATCAACTCAGTTTTAAATATAAATGAAATGTGGAGTACGGTCATAAAAAGAAGTGCATCTCTAGGCTGTCTGCATTTTGATGTTCTGCTGGGGTTCCACTGCTTTCCAAGCCCACTCACTCAGGTTTGTGGAGCTAATACTGCATGTCCCACCCCAGCTGCTTATTGCGGTGCCTCTACACTTAATTCTCTAGTCCTCATTTTCTTCCAAAGTTTATTGCTCAAAAAAGGGAGTTTAACTTGATTTAAGAACAAGGGTAAGGGGAGAAAACCTTGAGTCCCCATGTGATTTTCCCTAAGTTAATTACTGGTGACAGGGCACACTGCAGTGACACAGGCCATCAAGGGGGGGGGTCCCTGGTCCCCCAACACTCGTTATCACACGGGAAAAGAAAAATCACCTCAGCCTCAGTAGCAGCTCTTCAGGGAAAAATCACCATTTCTTGCCACTGGCATATATTGCCAAAGACCTTGCTTTAACTTGTTTTTCTAAGAAAAAACAAAATAACCATGTGATCACTTCTTTCCTTTTTTTGTCAAACAGTAACCACCACAGAAAAAGGAAGCTTCTGCACCTTTAAGTAAGCTACCTCAAGACAATGGGCTATGCATAGGTCTAGCAGGTGGGGCCTAAATGTATCAGCTTACACACACCTGGCACTGGGCCAGGTGCTTTACATGCAATATCTCATTTACTCCTCCCAGCAACCATTAGAAGTAGATCAAATTATCTGTAGATGAGGAAACAGAAAGAGAGGTTGAGGAACTGCCCCAAGGTCATAGCGCATGAATGGCAGGTGCGTGTTCAAGGTCAAGTCTGACATACACACTGGATAGTCAGGATAGGCTTGCATATTCTGCAGTAACAAGTACCATCCAAAATCCAATGCAGGTGTGGGTAAATCTGCACAGCTGGAGCCCTGGGGGGAGGAGGGCTTGATGTTGAGGCTGCTTCACTCCATCTCACTGCACACTTGCAGGACAGAAACAGCAGTGAGGACAGAAGTTCCTGTAGAACCACGTACCAGCACTGCAATGTTTCCACAAGATGCCACACAAGGACCTGCAGCTGCATGTCATAAGCAAAAGCAAGCCCGAGGACGATGCCTTACACCAAGGGAAAGGACCAGAGCCATCCTCCTGCATATCCAGGATGCGAGACCGGAAAACACAGGGGAGAGACTTCCAGTTGGTGACCAAGATGGTGGCGTAAGATGCTCCGGGGCACTGTTCCCCTATAGAATCGTTGAAAAACCAGCAAAAACAGCAGAGCCAAATTCCTCAAAACTCCAAAACACAGCTAAAAGACTGCAGTAACTAGGAGAATGCCAAATCACAAAAGGCCATGGAACATGTTTCTCTGATAGGAGAAGCTCATGGCACCTTCACTGGCCCCTCCTCCCAACCCAGCCCAGCACAGTGTGGTCAGCTTACACTCCCCGTGGGTCTCTGGCTCTGTTCTGGAGGGAGCAGAGGAAACCCCATGTGCGTCCAGGAGTAACACTGTCAATGCCAATCTACCAGGTGACAGCCTAAAAGACTGAACCAGAAACACTGTTTGAAACTTGTCCTGCAGGCAGCCAAAGCAGTGTGAGAAACAAATCAAAATGACCTGGAGCAAAGAATACCCAGCTTTAAGAAATATAATAGAGTACCTGAGGGGGGAAGGGGAGTCTATTTCATACAGAGCAGAGTAAACACAGGAATTCCTATAAAAGGGGAAATTCCTAAAGTCACCAACAAGACTCAGGCTGAGAATGCAGAGAACATCCCACTTTTGCCTCAGACTAGTCTTGACAGAAGTACTAAATTCTAAAGGAGAACACCAGCCAGCACAGAGCCAAGTTGTAAAGCTTGAGAAAGGTGTCTGTCTGTTGCAGTGGTTCCTTAGGTTTTGCTATATCCTGGCACTTAAGGAAATCTCTGTCATATCTCTAACCAAACCCAAACTTAAGAGACAGAGCAAATCCCAGAGGTAACACATAAAATTATTAAAAATGTACAGTGTGCAATAAAGGACTACAAGAAAAACAATGAAACAGGAAATGGTTCTGGATACAAAGAAACAATATTAAAATTGGGAAAACATCAATGAAGAACATCACTCTTTGAACATACCTGATTTTTTAAAAAATGATCTTCACTGTGATCAAAAACACACAAAAAAAAAATGGAGAAAAAAACTAAAGGATATGGGGAAGATAATGAATAAATAACACAAGAATCTCAATAAAGAAAAAGAAATTTTAAACAGGAACTACTGCAGTTGAAGATCACAATAACTGAAATGAAAAATTCCCTAGAGGACTTCAACAACAGACTGGAACAGGAAGAAGAAAGAACAAGATAATTCAAAGACAAGACCGGCAAAATGATTCAGGCTGAGGAGCAGAAAGAGAAAAGCATGAAGAGATGTTTACAGAGTTTAACAGACCTATGGAAGCACACCAATATATGATAACAGAAGTCCCCGAAGGAGTAGAAATACAAAAAGGTGCAGAACAAATTAAAGAAAGAATGGCAGAAAACTTCCCAAATTTAATGACAGATGCAAACATACTCAAGAATCCCATCAAACACTAAACGGGTTAAATCAAAGGGAAACATGCCCAGACACATAGTCGACAAACTGTTGAATGCTAAGGTCAAGGAGAGAGGTCTGAAGGCTGTAAGAGAAAAGTAGCATGTTATAAATAAGGCAGTCAAAACAAGATTGAGTGCTGATTTCTCCCCATAAACCATGGAAGCAAGAAGGCAGTGGAACAGATAATTAAAGTGCTGAAATAAAACAAGTACAAACCAAGAATTTTATATCCAGCAATAATATCTTTCCAAATATTAGGGGAAGATTAAGATATTCCCAGGTAAACATAAGCTGAAGAGATTTATCACCACTATACATGCCCTACAAAAAAAAATGCTAAAGGGAGTTCTTAAAAATGAAAATAAAGGGTACTACACAGTACAATGAAGTGGCATAAAGAAATAAAGATCTCCAGTAAATGAAACCACATGGATAATTATAAATGCCAGTAGCACTGTATTGTATTTTTTTACGAAGCTACACTTTTTACTTCTAACAGATTCTAAAATGCAAATGCATAAAAAATATTGATAAATCTAGGGTTTGGGTCATACAATGTATAAAGATGTAAGTGGTAACAACTGTAACTAAAAGAAGAAAGGATGGAGAGGGATAGAAACATTATATGTGTAAGCTATGGAAGTTAAGTTGGTATCAAATCAAACGTGATTATTATAGACTTAGGATGCTAAATTTAAGTCCCATTGTACCCACAAAGAAAATATCTGAAAAGTACATAATGAAGGAAATAAGAAGGGACTCAAAATGAAAATGTACAAAAAATTTAAATAACTATTAAAGTGTGATGTGGTTAAAAAGGGAAAATTAGGTTGTATATATTTTAACAGAAAAAGAATTTTTAAAAATCATAGACCTGACAACACAAAAAGTAAACACTAATGTAAACAATGGACTGTAGTTACTAGTACAATAACGATATTTCCTCAAATTTAACAAAGGTACCACACTAATGCAAAGTGTTAATAAGGAAAACTGCATGTATGAAGAGTTACATGGCACTTGAAACTTTCTGCATGAATTTTCAGCATACCTACCAATTCCACATTAAAAAATAATAAAAAAACCAGAAAATAAAAAGATAAAAAACAGTTGTGAACATGAGCACTGTGGACTGTAGACACTAATGTGGTTAAATTTGTGCTTACTTTCATATTAGAATCATTACTGGACAAAGAAGTAGTCCCCAAAATGGTAGTAATGAGCACGGTAGCAACAACTGAAAATATCACCCTCTAAGAGGTGCTTCAATGAAAGAAGGACCCACAGTTGTTTGTCTTGATGGTCAATGGAAACATGAAAATCAGACATGGGAATGGTAAAGGGCCAACTGATTTATCAATAAATGAATAAACCCATGAGGTAAAATATAATAAAATAGAATAGTAAGCCTGTATATTATTGAAAAACTCCAGTTTGTTAACCCAGTAGATTACTCAAAGCACATTTCCCAAATCACATCAAACAGACCCTCAACTTCCCATGAGAATAAATTAAAACTTTTCTGTCCTGACAGTGATCACTGACTGTCCCTCCTCATGGGAGAAATGGACCAACTGCCAGCCTAAGGACAATAAAGGTGTCCTTTCCCCAAAGGAGGAACCAATCAGAGTCCAAGGGTCAAGCCCAGGACAAGAAAACGCACGGGCAAACCTCACCTCAAAGTCACCGCCCACTGTAAATGAAGTGACAGAAGAGCGACCAGTGACCTGTCAGTGGTCGAGTTAAGACCAAGAAAGAAACTATTTGCAAAGGATTCTGCTCCGCGAAGGCTCTCCGGGCTCTTAGGAAAGCGTCCGCGAAGGAAGCTCCAAGTCCTCCCTCTGACTAAGGAAGCGGCTGACCCAGAGTCGCCGAGCTCAGTCTCTTGGCTTCAGCTCACCCTAAAAGCCTGTCCAGGTCTGACACGCTGGGATGCAAGTCAATCTCAAATTCAGATGAAGCTTCACAACGAAAGAGGATCAAACTCATCAGAGACAGCAAACCACTTGGCTGTGCTACCAGTGAATCCCAAATAGGTATTTAATAGATAACAATTAGAACCATAGTAAAAATAATCCTCACACAACCCACTGAGGGGGTGAAGTTACTATCCCCACATTACAGACGAGGAAACTGGCAGAGAGTAGTTAAAGAATTTCTAGAAAGTCGCAGAGGTCAAAAGTCACAACAGGGAGTCTAAGCCTGAGTCCCAACCCCTGGCCCCCAAGCTCTCCTGTTACCTAAAGATGCCCTATGAGACCAGTCAGAAAAAAGACTTCCAGAACACAGCGGGCCTCCCCCAGGGTAGAAAGCCTCTGCAACACCCATGCTGGGAACCAGGCAAATTCTCTGGCACATGTGCCTCTGCTAACCCCCCATGCTGTGTGGCAAGTTTGTTTGTTCTAAGATTTATTTATTTATTTATCCCCCTCCCTCCATTGTCTGCTCTCTGTGTCCATTCGCTGTGTGCTCCTCTGTGTCTGCTTGTATTCTCCTTAGGGCGCTCCAGGAACCGATCCTGGGACGTTCCGGAGTGGGAGAGAGGCGATCATTCTCCTGTGCCACCTCAGCTCCCTGGTCTCCTGTGTCTCTTATTATCTCTCCTCTGTGTCTCTTTCTGTTGCGTCATCTTGCTGTGACAGCTCTCCGCATGGGCCAGCACTCCTGCATGGGGCAGCACTCCTGCATGGGGCAGCACTCTGTGTGGGCCAGCTCACCTTCTCCAGGGGGCCCTGGGTATTGAAATCTGGACCTCCTCTATGGTAGATGGGAGTCCAACTGCTTGAGCCGCATCTGCTTCCCAGTGAGAAGTTTTTAATATTCAATCTTCAGTGGCATTTCCAATCCTAAGATTTATCACACGGGTCTGCATTCCAAGGTCTGTGCTAGAGAGTGTAAGAACAGAGGTAGGTTTAAGCAAGCCAGCCTTAGAGCACACCTAACCTGAAGCCCCGTTCTCTTTCCAACTGTCCCGATCCCCCCTCCTCTTAAAACAAAATCTAGACATTTTGTAAGTAGGCCCAACAATTTTCAGCCTTTATCTGGCAAAAATAAACAGTAGTAAGTCTGCATTTACAGCAAACTTTTATTCCTTTGCCAACAACAAACTCAATTCAAGGAAATCACTTGATGAAACCTGAGTCTGGTGAGAAGATCCTCTATAATACATAATTCATTGTTTTAGTTTGCTAAAGGCTGCCAGAAATGCATTGGCTTTTCTAATGGGACTTTACTGGGTTCAAAGTTTACAGTTCTGAGGCTGTGAAAATGTCCAAGTCAAGGCACGGTCAGAGACGCTGCCTCACCGAAGCCGGGCTGCGGGCGAACCTGGACTCCTGCCGCGTGCTAAGACACAGCAGCGGCTCTCTGGCCGGCTCTCTTCTCCAGGCTCCCTTTGTCCCTGAGCTCAGCTGTGGGAGGTCTGGGCTTCGTGTCTCTGCCACTTTTTCTGTCTCTGCTTTCAGTCCTCTATCTATAAAAGGACTCCAGCAAGAGGACTGAGACCCACCCTGGGTCACACCTCACCACATAATCCCGTCTAAGCTCCCGGAGAAGCGAGCCAGCTGGGAGTCTCCACCCACATAGGGTGACATGCACAGGAATGGACTTGCTGTGAGCACAGGATTTTCTAGGGTCCATGAAAGAGTCAAGCCAGCACCTCCATAAAGGCACATCATTCTTCAAAACTTTCAACTGCTTTACAATAAACAGAAAAATAATGAATTACACTCTGCACGTAGTTAAAAAGCATGAATTCCCCAAAAATGGGAATTAAAGGAAAATAAAATGGATCAAAGAAAAAGAAAAGCCCTAAATTGGTAAAGAATGCTATGAAAGGTAATTATTCTTCTTCATATAAAATGGTATTAGAGCATCCTCACTGGTTTATTACTTTCTTTTCAACATGCAACACTTGAATGTTTGAGAAGTAAGCTAATTAGCTGGTACATCTATTTGGAGAAATGCCATGGATTTTGAAACAAATGGTTTCATTTCTGTCTATTCTAGCCTACAATGTGCACCCTGTGTTCCTCAGCACGGTTACGCATAGCTACAAGAAGTGTCTTCAGGCAGCAAGCACAGGGCACGGTCTCCTATGGAAGCAGGGCTTTACCTGCTTGTCTGCACCGAGTGGCTGCACTTCCAGAGTCTGCTTAAAGAAGCCACGACATAAGTCAATATATTGCAGATGACAAGAAGTTACAAATAAGGAAAGGGTGAGAGCCAGAATGCAATCAGTTGTCTCAAATTGGAGATGAGAGTGAACGTGTGGGTCGGTGCACATCCATCAATTTCCTGGCTCTGTCCACTGAGCAGGGGTAGAAGTAAAACACTCCAGGAGCAAAACACCAGCATCTAGATCCTGGTTTTGAAAAATCATTCTCCAGTAAGTGTAACTAGGGCTACTTGGAGAAACAACAGAATCCAGGGCTGAGGCAAGAAACATACAAGATAAACCTGAATGATACTGTGATGCCAGAATATGAGTGCTAGAAAAACAATGGCTTGGTGTTATGCACCCCAGAAAAACATGCTTAATCCATTTCCCTGGGTGTGTACCCACTGTAAACAGGTGACTTCCATTAAGGTGTGGCCCACCTGAATCTTTATCACTAGAGGCCTGATAGAGAAGGCCTCCGAGAGAAGCCATGGGGAGCAGCCAGAAGCTGGAAGTCAACCGAACCTAGAAGAGAAAGAAGACGCCTCCATGTGCATGGGTGCATGGCGGAGAACCCCAGAACCCACCAGGCTTCGGGGAGAAAGCATTGCCTTGCCTGGGCCTCTGGTTTAGACTTCTCCTAGCCTCACAACTGTGCGCCATTAATTCCCATTGTTTAATCCAACCCACTGTATTTGTTTTAGCAGCTAGAAAATGAAAAGAGCGTGTCAAGAAGACAGAAGCCAAACAGCCAAAGTTGGAGCTATGTGAGTATCAAAATAAGCAACAATGATCCTGGACTATAACCCATAAGGTAAAGTAGATATCCATGAGTTCATAATCATAGAAATCATCAAAAAAATAAATGGGCGAGAAGAGACAGCACTTCCTTATAAAAGAATTCCAATTAGTAATTAGAGAAGGAATAAGGGAAATATAAAACCTCAGGCAACAACACAGGAATAATTACTGCAGGCAAGATTCATCGATGGACACTAAACTAAGTGGGCAAAAGTCCATGGAGAGCGAGGATATCTGCATGGCCTCAAAATATCTTCCCCAAGATACTTATCAATTACAAAGGAAAAACAGTGATTTTTACAGTTGCAGAAATCCAGCCTATTCCACTCGCCCCAAGGATCGAGATTCACATCGGCTCTAATGGCACATCTGTCTCTCGCATCCCAGGCCACGGTGCTCGGAGAAGCCTCAGCCTGGCATCCGGGGTCATCTTACCAGAGACCCGTGACCTCCACCTCATCGTGGGATGACATCAGCAGACAAGAACGAGACACACCCTACAAGTGAGAGCCTGACCAGTATCTTCATAAGTGCCAAGGTCACAGAGGACAAGGAAAGGCTGAGCGGCTGCCTCGAGGCAGAGGGGCCCATGGAGATGTGGCCACTAACTGCCACAGGGGGACCTGGGTGGGAAAAAGGGCCTCAGAGGAGAAACTGGGGAAATGTGGATTGGTTTGTAGACATATACCCGAGTCAGGTCCTGGTTGGGTTTTTTTGTTTGTTTTTTTAGGTACTGGGGGGCCAAGAATTGAACCCAGGACCTCATATGTGGGAAACTGGTGCTCAATCACTGAGCCACGCTGGCTCCCATGAGTTGGTTTTTTCATTTGTTTGCTTGTTGTTTTGTTGTTTCTAGGAGGCACCAGGACCTGAACCCAGGGCCTCCCATGGGATGGGGGAAGCAGGCGCTCATCCGCTCCCCTCAGCCCCTGGTCCTGAGCACTGCATCGTGGTCGTGCAGCGTGGCAACTCCACGCAGACCTGGGAAGGTGACGCGCAGACTTTCTGGGCCATTTTTCCAACTTTTCTACAGGTGTGAAATTACTTCGAAATAAGTTTTTAAAAAAGCTACTCCCTAACAAGTATGCACATGCAGGGTCTATTCTGACCCCAAAGACCTGAAAATTCAGAAACTGGGGATGGGGAGAGGTTCTGTTTGAAAAACCTGCCTGCTCCTCCTGCTCTCATCGCCAACAGCCCAGCAGCCCAGGAAGGCTGAAGGCCCCGACCTCTTCCTCTTGGATTCAGAACCACATCATGGCATGTTTTCCCCTGAAACATGTCGGTACAGAGATCCAGGTCTTGGGGAGAGAGGGCTGTGGCTGGGAAATACAAAGGTTACATAGATCATAAATTAAGATTAGTATCAGCTGGCCAGTAGTTTTGTATCACATTATATATTAGACTACAAAACGATGCCTTGTTTAAACCCAGAAAACATTCAGAAAGCTCTTTCCATGGCTTCTACTTCAACAGGCCACTCTTGAAGGGCAACAAAAAAAAAAGAAAAAAGTCAAGGGAGAATTATCAGTACCTCTAAAGTAGAGGGATTAGAAGGGGGAGATGAATGGATGAACAGAGTTTAGTTGAAATAGCACAAAAGCTACTTTGGGGAGCATTTCTCCCTTTTTTCCTCCCAGAACACCCTGGCCCAAAGACAGCAGCCTCAGGAGGGGCAGCGCCGCCCCGGGCCCCACAGCTGCACAAGCTGATACGGCAGAAACAGGGGACCCCAAGTGGGTCCCAGGTCAGGCCACACAGAGCAGACGGGAATAACAGGCAGAAACAGCTGCCGGTATTTTATTTAGACATTTTTATAAGGATGCCAGAGGTTGAAAGCGCTGCTAGGATAACTATACAAATTTTGATTTTACGAAAATGTTACGTCCCTTGAGCCAAGGTATTAATCTTGTTATAAAAGCGGTCTCTCTTCTCACTGGCCAATCATTAAACTTTCATATATTTTAAAATGTGATTATTGTTCGTGGGTCACATAAAAAGGCAAACAGAAATAACATAGCTCGAAGGAGGAATCAAAATGGCTTTTGCAAGGGGTTAGAGGGAGACTTCGAGGTACAATGGAAATTCCAGATCTTTCATTTGTGTTTTCCTGATTTATAAAACGCAGTTTTCAGTTTGTAATGACGTTTCATCTTACAGAAAGAAAAAAAAATCTATTAAAAAGAAAAAGGTGGGTATAAAATCAAGAGAGACTCCAAATGGCAAACACTGACACCGAACCTCCCGACTCAGGTGCCAGAGGGGCCGTGATGCCCGCCGTGCACATGGCGGAGCTCCAAGAGTTCGTAACGCGGCCTCAGTCTTCTCCGTGCGACTGGGCACGGCGCGCTGGGCACTTGGGCAGGCACCGGCGCCGCCGCGAGAATTCTTGGGGAACGTCATTACATTTTCACGCACCGACCAGACGCCAGGCTGTATCTTTGCAGGAACTTACATTCTGATGAAGTCCTGATGTCATTTTAACTATGAGGAGAAGCTGTGCGGGGAGAAAAGGAGAGGAGAATCCTGGTGGAAGGAGATAAGCCTACAGCAGACCAAACTCCATAAGCCTCTGCCAAGGAGCTCCTGTCGGCGTTATCATCCCGTCCCCTCTGACGAGGTGATAGCATGTAAGGTTGTGATTACACACGCTGCGTCCCGCGTCTTGGAGTGCGCCATATCAAACGAAATGAGAATTTTCTTTCTCCAAGAGCAAACAGGAATTTCAAAGTTCAGTAGGTCATCTATCATCTGAAATGAGTCCCGTTCAGCGAAGGCCATGCAGAAGAGGGCTCGACTTGGCCGATGAGGGCTCTGGATCCGTGGGGTGAAAATACACTGCGCTGCACTGAGCACTCCATTCTGACAAGTAGCACCAAACACCTAATCACCAAATGACTCCACCGTTTCTAAAATAACTCAGCCGAGTTTTATAAAACAGATATTTTAAGATTCATAGAAAAATCTCGCTTGATTCCAGCACTGAGGACCACATTTATTTTGCCTAGACCCAGAGGATCAGCAGATCTATAACTCTAAAGTAAAGTCTTCGTATCATGAACTCAAAGAGAAATTAGTCTCATCTACCAACAGCCACTACTTGTAACAGAAAACTTAACCAGAAATTTAAAATTTTAATTGTGACAAAAACTCAAATTCCGGCTAAAGGAAAATGGCAAAGTACCAATGGGAGTGTCTATATGTGGCATTAACAGAGCCTTATTTTATTGAAATGGTTATGCAATACAAGCTAATTTCCAACCAAATCCTTTTTTCTGCCCAACTCTTCTTCAGGCAAATTCCTTTCAATGTGGAGGCGGCATCCCTTTTGAAACAGTTCAGAAAAGGAAAAGCATATAATCTGTCATAATGCAGAAAGGGAATCCTAATGCTCAGTGAAAAAAAGAGGCAGCAGCAGGGGTCACCAAATCAGAGAGAGAATGGACGCTAAAGATCACTAAATACCAGCACCATCCAATAGACAGCTACTGGCCACATGTCGCTACTTAAGTTAATTAGAATGTACTGAAATTAAAAATTCAGTACCTCCGTTGCACTGGCCGCCTTGCAAATGCTAAAGAGCTGCCTGTGGAGAGTGGCAACCACATAAGAACATCGCTAGCACGGCAGAAATTTGGAAGTTCTGCTGGACGGTGCTGCTGACCCAGTTATTTTACCTACTGGGGAATCTGAGGAGCCAGGAAGTAAGGAAGGGCTGGAGGCAGGATGAACCAGGTGCCCCGAGCACACTGGCGGCCAGTGAGCGAGCACAACAGTTCAGTTCAGCCCCCAGTCGCCCAAGCCCCTGGGGCTTTGCTAGGCTGGCGGCAAGTCGGGGCTCCGCAGCACCCCGCCCCACAAGCTCCTAACAGCAGAACAAGGGTGTTCCTGGATCCAAGACATGGATGAGTGATTTGCATCTGGGAATTCAAAATGGCAAGGCAGTCCCTGAACTCCTGGTTAAGAACGTCTCAGTCTAAGAATCTGAAGTCTGGGAGGCAGACATGGCTCAACTGATAGAGCATCTGTCTACCATATGGAGGGTACAGGGTTCAATTCCCAGGGCCTCCTGACCGTGTGGTGAGCTGGCCCACGTGCAGTGCTGCCACATGCAAGGAGTGCTGTGCCATGCAGTGGTGTTCCCATGTAGGGGAGCCCCATGCGCAAGGAACGTGCCCTGCAAGGAGAGCCGCCCCACGCAAAAAAAACGCAGCCCACCCAGGAGTAGTGCTGCACACACGGAGAGCTGATGCAGCAAGATGACGCAACAAAAAAGAGATGCAGTTTCCCAGTGCCGCCTGATAATGCAAGCAGATGCAGAAGAACATATAGCAAATGGACACAGAGAGCAGACAATGGGGGGAAGGGGAGAGAAATAAATTTTAAAAAAAAATAATAAAAATTTCAAAAAAGAGAAAAGAAGAATCAGAAGTCTTCCCCCACTTGTTTAGTCCTCAAAAATAACATATGAAATATCTCTACACCCAAAATTTTAATAAATTCTTTAGGACTGAGTCTCTGTTAGATATGAAATTGCCCAGGTACCCAACAAGAGAAGACTACACATCTTTACAGTGGGATGCTATGCCATCTCTAAAACTAACGTTGACAAAGAGCTCAGCAGGACACAGGTCAGGCGAAACAGCAAAACACAAAACTGGGATGACTTCAGGATAGAAAATTTCCATATGTGTGTCTGTGTGTGCATACATATGATGTATGCAGGTACATACATATGTGTATCTGTACACAAGTACACAGACACACACAAAATAAGCCTCTAGAGTTTGACTCTACAGAGACTCCCACCGAACTTCTCCAAAAAGGCCTGCTTCCCGATCTGGGGCAGAAACATTATTAATCAGTAAACAGGTTGTCTGGGCCCTTTTCATGACTCAGAACACTAGACGTGGATAATTGTGTTGACCTTCCCCAGTTTCAAAACTGGGCCCGGTTTACAGTGGGCACTCAGTAAAATAACTCTGAAATAATGGAACATATTTTTGCTTATTATCTCTAAATTTATGTCTAAATTTAGCAACTGGTAGATTGATGTAAAAATATTACCAGCTCAGCTCTTTTGAGAAAACTGGATAAAGGGACAAAAATACACCAGGTCTTAAAAAAATCTTAAATTTTACAAATGCATGACTAACTTCTAGAAAGAGAAATTTAGGGAAAATGGGAGGGGAAAACAATAAGAAGAGCAAGCGCAAGCCAGAGGAAGTAAGGCAAAGTGGCTGTGTTAGTCAGCCAAAGGGGTGTGGTGCAAATACAAGAAACTGGTTGGTTTTCATAAAGGGTATTTATTTGGGGTAGGAGCTTACAAATACCAGACCATAAAGCATAAATAAGTTACATCTCTCCCCAAAGTCTATTCCCACGTATTGGAGCAAGATGGCTGCCGACGTCTACCAGGGCTCAGGCTTCCTGGGTTCCTCTGGGCTCAGCTCCTGTTTTCTCCACAAGGTCAGCTGTAGACCATGAAGCTCTCTAGACTTTACCTCTCGCCACAAGGCCAGCTGTAGGCTATCAGGCAAATGGCTTTGTTTCTCTCTCCCTGGGGTTTCTGCCGTATCTAAGGAGCCATCTCTATTCCTCTGTGTTCTTTTCCTGGCTTCAGCTTAAGGCTTCAGCATCAAACTCCAACATCAAAACTCCAACATCCAAAGCCCTCAACTCTGTCCTTCACCATGCCTTTTATCTGTGAGTCCCCACCCTCAGGACATGACCCAATCAAAGCCCCAATCATAACTTAATCATGCCCAGGTACAGACCAGATTACAAACATAATCCAATATCTATTTTTGGAATTCATAACCACTGCTACAAACTGCTACAGTGGCCTTGACAGTAAATTTCTACACCTGCACTAGCTCCAGAAACAAAGCTTTGGGCTTGCCCTGCCAAGGTGGGAAAGAGAGCCCTGAGACCTCCTTAATAAGCCAGGACCTTGTAGAAGGATTAGACTAGAGAGATTACATCTCATGCAATGCAAACCAAATACCCTCCAGAGGAAAATAGAGAAACGTCTTCCTAACTTAGGCCCTCAGGATTCAAACAGATTAGGCCCAACCCATATCAATTCATAAACAAGTCACCAAACCAACAAGGAAACAAGTTACCATGAGTGAAAGAGAAGAGCAAAACAGATGATACTACCTATTCCCACACTGCATCCATAGGATTTGATATTGAAAGTAGCTCGTATAGAATATAAAATATCTGTGAAATGTGTAAAGAAATAAAAATGATGGGAGAAAAGAAAAGGAGCATGGAATAAGAGAGCATCAAAAATAGCCAGAATGTCCATTCTCAAATAAAATGTAGTGCACTCAAATAAGATGTAATGATCCAGATGTAACTAAAAGTCAGAAGAATCATAAAAATCACTATAAAAGCCCAGAATTGGAAGGGTTTACATTCTAGAGAAGAGAGAGCTTGCAGAGATCAGCTGCTCATCACCAACCATTTCCTTCCCTGGAGCATTTGGGGGTTGTAAGGGCAGAATAGCAGCTGGACCAGCCCACACAGATCCACTCTACTTGGGTAAGAGAAGCCAGTGAAGCTTCAGGCACGTGGTGGGGATGCTGTGATAGAAGAGAAACCCAGAGAACCCAAAGTCCAGCCAGTTCCACACGGAGCTCTGGGGCTGCAAGCCCGGCCTGGGCAGCGGTCAAGGCCTTCTAGAAGAAGAGGCCTGGTTCCTCCCCTAACCCCAGGGTTCAGGGACAGGCCCCACTAGCCCGAGAGGCCCTGCCTTAAACACATAGCAAGTCTCCCCTTGGGGCATTTATCAGGTTTTGAAACTTGGGAACGGGAACGTAAAGCTAAAGAGCTAAGCTCAAAGCTTTCTAAGGGTAGGACTGAATCTCCCAAAGTGCCTGAGGGCTGAAGGGGGAGAGACCCACCAGACGCTTAATCAAAGGAAGGCAACATGCGTGAGTGAAAAACATCGACTAACCAGAGGAAAACTAAGTCTTTCTAAAATTACAACCCTGTTCTGACCCTGACCAATTCCTAATCAAACTGCAGTAATTAGCCCCTGACTCTATATGCCTACTGGTGGGAAAAGGGAGGCTTTTCTTTTACTGGAAGATTTTATCATCTGGAGGCTTTACAGAGCATGGCACTCAAGTCTTGAAAGACATAAGGAGACCAAAAAAGTGACTAATAATCAAGAGAAGAAAAACAGAAATTAAAAACAGAAGAATAAATGCCCAAGATACTGGAATTAACAAATAAACACAAAATAATTTTATATTTAAAAAAGAGGAAACAAATGAATGGGAAAAATTGAGTATTTAAACTCAGAATTTAGAATACCTTTTAAAATATGAAATGGATAGTCCAGAAATGAAAAGAAGAAAATCTGAAAATGAGAAGTCACTGAGTGAGCCGCATAGCAGTCTCAACAAAGCAGAAGATAGGATCTGCAAGACAGGTCAACAGAAAACATCCAAACTGTGGCAGAGAGAAAGAAAAGGGAATGGGAAGAAAACAAGAACTTCAAAGATATGAGGGACAAAGACAAAAGGACTGAACTACATAGAGTTCAAGTCCCAGAAGAAAAGGACACAGTGGATTAGGTGCAGCAATATTTGAATAGATAAAGACCAAGAATTTTCCAAAACAGCTAACATATCAACCCAGAGATTCAAGAAGCTCAGCAATATCCAAGTAGTATAAATAAGAAGAAAAACACAATCAACTGGCTACAAACCGAAGCGAAAATCTTAAAAAGAGGCAGAGTAAAAAATTCACATACCTTTGAAGGGACAATGGTAAGAATGACAGCTGACTTTTCAACAGGAACCTTAGAAACCAGAAGAAAATGGAATGGCATTTAAAACAAAACAAAGTAACTGCTAAATTGGCAATCAATAATTTATTCTTTAAAAATGGAAACAAAATGATGTTTGAAAATGGAGTTAATTCACTGCCAGTTGACCAGCACATTAAGCAGAAAATAGAAGAATGGTAATAGAGAATGAAAGAGTACCATAAAGGGTAAATATGTGATAAATCTAAGTGAATATCAAAAGGTAAAAATATAAATCACAATTATTTTTGGTTTTAAAATATTTGCAGAATTATAATACAACTGTATTATACAACTGGGAAGGAGATAAATGAAGTTTTGTAACTTCACTGTTCAGGAAAGGTAAAGTAGTAATTTAAGGTAAACTATAATAAGTCAAGATGTATACTGTAATGTCAAGGCTAATCACTAAAAGAAAAACATATGGATGTTGGTTTGGAAGGTTAAGAGAGGAGAAAAAATGAAGAATAAAAATATTTTATTATCCAAAATATTAATTTATAAATCCAAAAGGTCACCTGATTAGTAACCGCAGAAAAATCAGAAAAATCCCTTTTTCCAGGTAACGTAACAATCATAGGAATAAGGAACAATAATAAGATGGAACAAACAGCAAAATGGTAGAATTAAACTCAACTACATCTAATTATTTTAATGTGATGGGGCAAAGCAATTAAAAGATAAAGATTATAGACTGGATTTTTTTTTAAAAAAAGGAAGTATATGCTACTTACTGGAGACAAACATTACATATAAAGACAAAGAAAGGCTCAAAGTATTAGGATGGAAAATGAAATACCAAGCAAAACCTAATCAGAAAGTTCAGATGGCAATATTAATGAAAGGCAATGTAGGTGCTATAGCAAGAAGTATTACTAGAAATACAGAGGTACATTTCATGATAATAAATCAGTTCAAAAGGAAGACCTAACAATACAAATTTGTATCCACCTAGTAACACAGTTAAAATGCATATACTAAGGTTGTATGAGTAAAGATTTCTTTTCTCTGAAAAGTAAATATACACACACTAAGCAAAAGGTGACAGAACTAAAAGAAATAAAGTTGGAGATTTTAATGCATCCATCTTAGCAACTGATAGAGAATGTAAATGAAAAAATACAAAGCATATAGAAGATCTGATCAGTTAGCCAACATGGACTGTCACATACAGAGCCCTTCCCAGTAACTGCACAGTACATGTTCTTTTCAAGTGCTCAAGAACCATTTATCAAAACAGACCACAGGCTAGGCTACAAAGCAAGTCTCTACACATTTCAAAGCTGTGTTTCCTGACCACAGTGGAACTAACCTAAAAATCAGTAATAAAAAGTTAACTAGAAAAATCCATGAATAATTGGAAATTAAATTATACACTTCTAAAGACCTCCAGGTTAGAGAAGAAACCACAATAAAAATTACAAAATATTTTAAAGCAGCACTCAGAGAGAAATTTATATCTCTAAATGACTGTATCAGAAAGGAAGGTTGGAAATCAATTATTATGCTTCGATCTCAGAAGTAACAACAGCAAATTATATCCAAATAAAATAGAAGGAAATACAAGTTAGGAAAAGAAATGAAGCATAAAGTAGGGAAAAAAAAAACCAGCAACAAAACCAAAAGTTGATTCATTGAAGAGATTAATAAAATTTGTAAACAGGTAAAACTGATCAAGGAAAAAAAAAGAGAACGTACAATATACCAATGGCATAAATGAAAAAGTCTGGGACAGTCATCTCAATTCTTGATAAAAAGACTAAACAAATCAGGACAAATGTGTAAGGACAGGACAAGAAGTTGATTTAATGTTATGGGGTTCTAGATATGGACAAGAGTTGGAAAAGGCACATTCTCAAGCACACGTGGACCAACATACCAGGCCGTAAGGCAATACTCAAAAAGTTCAAGAATCAGCACCATTTGACCCAGTAACAATGATCACAGTAAAATTTAGTTCAGCAATGACTTTGCTATTGCTGCAAAAGAAAGGACCACAGACACCACGGGAAGCAGCACCCCTTCCTCACCGCCAGGTCTTGCCCACAGGCTGACGTCGGGGAGACGGTGCGGGCTCTGCCCTGGAGGCTCACTCGGGCCGTGGCTGGTGCAGGATGGCCAGCCAGGGGCACGCTCAGCTCCCTGCCCCACGGCCTCTCCAGGGCACCCCAGGGCCGTCTCACGCTTCCACTCCAACGCCCTCTTCCCCTGTCTCTGCTGGTGAAGAGCTCCAGCGACCAGGCCAGGCCAACTCCCTCTCCCTTTCTTAGGGCAAAACGATTAGGAGCCTTAATTACATCTGCAAAATGCTCTCTCCACGTAAGGTAACAATCACCTGAGCAACAACAGGGAGCGAAGGGCAGGGAGCCGCCTGGGTGTCCGCCCTACCCCGAATATTAGTAACATAAATAACTCTCTCCACAGGTTTTGAAATTTTAAAACTTTCTAACTCATTGCTCAAGAAAGAAATCATAACGAAAACCAGAAGATGCTTTAAAAAGCATAGTTGCGGAAATACTATAAGGAAAGCAGTCCAAAGTCGAGACTTTATAGACTGATAGGTGAGATTAGCAAAGAAGAAAGACTAAAAAGTATGTTAGCCATCCAATTAAGAAGTCAGAAAAGGAAAGGGGAAAAAAAAGGAAAGAGTAGAAACAAATTAACTACAAATCAAAGACTCAAGAGACAAAATTAAAGACAGAAGTCAGTTCCTAAAGACTACTAAAGGCAAAATCTCATGAGAGAACAAGGAAAAAGGGGACAAAATGAAAATAAACAAAATAAAAAATTTAAAAAGGGAACCTAATTACAGAGATTCAAAACATAAAAATGCATGAATAATTTTCTAAGAAATTAAAAACCTGGACTAACATAATTAACCTACCTAGAGTTGAAAAAATAATCTATTACTATAAAGAAACAATCAGTGACTTAAAATCTTCCCATGAATTCCATGCTACAAAGGCAACATTTACTACATTTTCAAAGGGAAGATTCTTTTACTCTAACGTAAACTCTTCTAGAGAACAGAAATAGACAATGCTTGACCTATTCTAGGCTATCAGTTTATCTTTGAAACCTAAGCCAGACAAAGACATAAATAGGCCAATCTCACTCCTAAGCATAGTTGCAAAAATTCCAAACAAAAATCAATAAACCAAGTCCAACAGGTTTTTCGTTTGTTTGTTTTTAGGAGGTAGCAGGAATTGAACCCAGGACCTTGTACATGAATAGCAGGCACTCAGCCACTTAAGCTACATTCGCTCCCCAACAGGTTTTTCCACCCCCAGAGATAGCCTCTACGTCTGAATGCCCATTGTTTGTGCCCGTTGTCTGTTTTGTTTTCTCTTTAGGAAGCACCGGGAACCAAACCCAGGACCTCTCATGTGGGAGGCAAGTGCCCAACCACTTGAGCCACATCTGTTCCCTCCCCAACAGGTTTTTAAGAAGGATAACACATGGTGGCCAACTAGAGCTCATCCCAGGAATGCAACAGTTATTTAACACTAAAAAGGGAAGCGGACTTGGCCCAGTGGTTAGGGCGCCCGTCTACCACATGGGAGGTCTGCGGTTCAAATCCCGGGCCTCCTTGACCCGTGTGGAGCTGGCCCATGCGCAGTGCTGATGCGCACAAGGAGTGCCGCGCCACACAGGGGTGTCCCCCGCGTAGGGGAGCCCCACGCACAAGGAGTGTGCCCCATGAGGAGAGCCGCCCAGCGTGAAAGAAAGTGCAGCCTGCCCAGGAATGGCGCCGCCCACACTTCCCGTGCCGCTGACGACAACAGAAGCGGACAAAGAAACAAGACACAGCAAATAAACACAGAGAACAGACAACCGGGGGAGGGGGAGAATTAAATAAATAAATAAAATCTTTACAAAAAACAAAACAAAACACTAAAAAAGCTGTGAAAGTATCTGCATGGCAGATGCAGAGGGCAATCATACCATAATTTCAATGGCAGAATAATAATTTAATAACATTCAAAGCCCATTAATGAATTTTTTTAAATTTCTTAGATAACAAAAAGAGAAAGAAACTTCCTTTCCATCAAAAACCTATAGCAAGCATTATCTTTGGTAATGAAACGTCAGAAGCTTTCCCTTTAAAATCAGTAACAAGGGAAGTATATCAATTATCTTCACATCCACTTAACGTGGTACTATAGTGCCTAGTTAGCCCAACATGACCAGGAAAAGAAATAAACAATCTACAGAGTAGAAAGAAACAAAACTCTCATTATTCATAGGGGATTGTCTCCATAGAAAATCAAAGAATCTAAACGGGTATATTAAAATTAAAAAGACCGTCTTGCAGAACAACCAGCAAGATGGTGGCAGAGTAAGGAGCTCCTAGAGTTACCCTGCGCTATAGGGCAGTTAGGAATCACCCAGAGCTATCTAAAGCACCTGTTTGGGGGCTCCAGGAGATCAGAAAAGCATCCTGCATCATAAATGAGAGAATGAAAGGAGGGACTGCCCACCTGCAGAGAACACGCATAAGGAGAGTGCCCCGGAGGCCGGTGCCCATCCTCCACTGGAGGCACAAGCCGCCTCAGGAGCTGTTCCGCAGTTGGAATTGGAAGCTCCACTTCAAAAACACACCAACTTCAGCTACTGGCTAGTAAATTCGCCGGGCTAAAGTTTAATCCTAAGAACAGCTAAAATTTGAACCTGTCCAAGTCAGAAAGAGGCCAGTAGCTGCCATTTGACTCCACCCCTGGCACAAGGGAAGTGGGGTGGACTGAAAATCCCAGGGCTGGTGGGACCAGCTTCTTTCCATCCAGATCAGACTGCAGCTCTAGCCTAGGCCCCAGTGCCACCTCTGGTAGGGAGGAAGTTGGGGGGACCTGCATCAGCCTCTCTGGGAAAATACAGGCCATGCCACAGAGGCTGGTGATCATCCCAGTCTGGCGGTGCAAACCACCCCAGGAGCTATTCTGTGGCTGGAGTTGGAAGTTCCATTTCCCAAAAACAGGGGGAGAAGATACAGTTGGCCACTGATTTCAGCTACTGATTAGTCCATTAGGCTGACTAATGTATAACCCTAAGAACAGCTAAAGTAGGAATCGGTCCAAGTGGGAAAGAGGCCAGTAGCCGCCATTTTAACTCTGCCTCCAGCACAAGGGCAAAAGAGGCAGACTGAAGATCACAGTGACCACAGGGACCAGCTTCTTTCACCCAGATCAGCCAGCCTGCAGCCCTAGCCTAGGCTTCAGCCCCATCTCTGGCAGGAAGGAAGCTATCCAGGTAAGTGCAGGTACATTTGACTGGCACAGACTGAATAATCGGAAGTCTACCAGGGCAACTGCAGTCATCTTGGACCCGCACTGCATAGTCTGCTGCCCACACCTGTAGCTCCATGCCCGCCCCAGGCAGGGGAGAAAGGGGTGTGAATCTTCATCAATCTCTCTGGACTACTGAAGTCTAGGCCTGCAAGACTTGGGTTATTCCACACAGCTGTGACTCTGTCCCTACTCCCGGCAAAGGAGAAAGTTGGGAGAAGCTTCATCGGTCCCTGGGGCAATGAGGGCAGCTTGAGCCTCCACAGCTTAAAGCACCAGCTACATCCTTGGCTCCTGCTGCACAACCAACAAGGGAGAAAGGGCAGGAAGCCCTAAACTAAAGAGAGAAACTGCACCCAGAATAAATACTCTAGTAAGCCAGATGCCAAGACACCAACAAAAAATTACAATCCACACCAAGATAATGGCCCAGTTAAAGAAACAAGATAAGCCTCCAGGTGACATAAAGGAGTTGAGACAACTAATCATAGATGTTCAATAAATTCAATGGGATGGTTAAAGAAATTAAGGATATTAAGAAGACACTGGATGAGCACAGAGAAGAATTTGAAAGCATACATAGAAAAACAGCAGATCTTACGGGAATTAAAGGCACAATAAATGAAATTAAAAATACACTGGAATCATATAATAGCAGATTTGAGAAGGCAGAAGAAAGGATTGGTAAGCTTGAAGAAATAGGCACTGAAAGCAAACATACAAAAGAACTGATGAAGAAAAGAATTGAAAAAATTTAAGAAGATCTCAGGGAACTAAATGACACCAAGAGATGTGCAAATATATGTGTCATGGGTGTCCCAGAAGGAGAAAAGAAAGGAAAAGAGGAAGTAGGAATATCTGAAGAAATAAAGGTAGAAAATTTTCCAACCCTACTGAAGGACAAAGATATCCATGTGCATGAAGCACAAGGTACTCCCATCTGAATAAATTCAAACAGAACAACTCCAATACACATATTAATCAGAATGTCAAATGCCAAAGACAAAGAGAGAATTCTGAGAGCAGTAAGAGAAAAGCAATGCATAACATATAAGGAATACCCAATAAGATTAAGTGCCGATTTCTCATCAGAAACCACGGAGGCAAGAAGACATTGGTATGATATATTTAAAGTACTACAAGAGAAAAACTTCCAGCCAAGAATCTTATATCCAGCAAGACTGTCTTTCAAAAATGAGAGTGAGTTTAGAATATTCACAGATAAACAGAAACTGAGGGACTTTGTAACTAAGAGACCGACTTTGCAGGAAATACTACAGTCTGAAAAGAAAAGACAGGAGAGAGAGGCTAAGAAGAAAATCTAGAAATGAAGATTATATTAGTAAAAGTAACTAAAAGTGCCAAAAGAGGGGTGAAAATAAAATATGACAAATAAAAACCCAAATATTTAGGAATAAACTTAACCAAGATGTAAAGCACTTGTATTCAAAACACAACTCATTGTTAAAATAAATTTTAAAAAGACCTAAATACTTAGAACACTCTATGCTCACAGATGAGAAGACTAAATATCATTAAGATGTCAATTCTTAAAAAAAAAGTCAGTTCTACTCAAATTGATACACAGAATCAATGCAATCCTGATAAAAATTCCACCAGAATTTTTTAAATAAATGGAAAACATGATTATCAAATTTACTTGGAAGGGTAAGAGGTCCTGAATAGCCAGAAACATCTTAAAAAGGGAAAGCGAATTTGCAGGACTCTCACTTTCAGACTTTAAATCATATTACCTAGGTACAGTGGTAAAAAAACAACATGGTATTGGCATAAAGACGGACACATAGACCAATGGAACAGAATTAATGGTTCAGAAACAGACCCTCATATCTATGGCCAAGGGATTTTTGACAAGCCTGTCAAACCCACCCAGCTCAGGCAGAACAGTCCATTCAACAAATGGTGCTGGGAGAACTGGATATCCATAGCCAAAAGAAGGAAAGAGGACCCCTATCTTATACCTTATACAAAAAGTAACACAAAATGGCTCAAAAACCTAAATATAAAAACAAGAACCACAAAGCTTCTAGAAGAAAATGTAGGAAAATATCTTCAAGACTTGCTGGTTGGTGGTGGATTCTTAAATGAGAGGAGGACTGAGATGGACTACTGATGTTTAATGTATGTAGGGATTTTAATTAACTTTACTGTAAAAGTGTGGAAATGTATAGAGTTGACGGTAACACATTATAGTGAGTAACAGCTGGTTTATAAATGGGAATGTGGCTGAAAAGGGTAGCCTATGGATGTAAATGTCAACTGACAGAAAGCTAGAGAATAATCTAGGGACTGAGTAACACAGTAAACCCAGAGGTGGATGAGAATCGTGTATGTTATGTATCTCTGTTTTCTAAGTTCACAGCTATTACTATACACTCATTGTTTATGTATGTTTATGTACAAGTGATATACTTCAATAAATTTTTAAAACTGAGGAAAAAAGACAGCCTTGCAAGGTAACTAGATATAAGATCAACACATCAAAATTAATTTCATTTCCATATACCAGTAATAAAGAAAACCTAATCCTAAAGATACAATTTATAATGACAAAATAAAAATAAAGACCTAGGGTAAACATTACTAAAGATACACAAGTCCTTTACGGAAAATATCAAAATTTGAGAAACACTAAAGATCTAAATAGTGTATTTGGAAGAGGAGGAATCAATATCATAAAGATGTTTATCCTCCCCAAAGTGATCTACAGACCGAAGTACCCCCTGTGAAAACACTGGAAGGACTTGTCTAAGAAGCTGGCGCCATGATTCTGAAATGTACATGGAAGAGCAAAGGGCCCAAGGTTCAAGAGACCTCCTGAAGAGGAAACAAGATGTCAGACTTGGCTACCAGTGTTAAGACTTAGAGGCAAGCTGGAGAAGCACACAGTGAGCCATGAGTATGGGAAGAGGCAAAAGTGAAGGCCCAAGACCAGACGCTCTGCAAGGGGAGAGCTGAGGCAGTGCTCCATCAGTGGGGCTGGAGCAACTGCCTGCCCACGGTAAGAAAAGAATGGGATTTCCACTCCACACTGCAAGCAAAAATTAATTCCAAATGGACTAAGGATTTGTACATGAGAAGGAACTGATGCTTTTATAAGAAAATACAGAATGATATTTTTACAACTGGGAATAAGGATGGGCTTTTGAAACAAGACACAGTCCTAATATAGTAAAGGAAAAGAATCATAAGTTCAATTACATTCAACTTCACTGAAATTAAGAACTCCTGTCCATCAAAAGACACTATAAAGAAAAGTAAAAACACAAGCCACAGACTTGGAAAGATAACTGCAATCCACATAACTGGCAAAGGATTGGTATCCAGCATAAATAAAATACTCCTAAAATCAATAAGAAAAAAGTCAACCCAAGAGAGAGACACAAAGGGTATGAACAGGCACTTCACAAAAAGAGGTCCCAGGAAAGGTGATAAAACACTGGAAAGGAGGGGAGTGGGTGCAGCTCAGTGGTTTGAGCGCCTGCTTCCCACATATAAGGTCCTGGGTTCAGTCCCCAGTACCCAGGTTTAAAAAAAAAAAGGGAAAAGATGCTCAACCTATAATTGGAGAAATGCACATGAAGATCACACGACATGCTATTCTGTACCCAGTAGGTCAGCAACTATTAAGTTGTGTGAGAATTCCAAGTTAAGGTAAGGGTGTGATCATCTGATAGGACCCGACCTGCTTTGACCACTTTTGTAAAACGGTTCCCTATCTTCTAGCACTGACCACTGACAGGACCTGTGATCCATATTCCACCCCTGAGTCTATACCAAAGAGAAGCTCACAGCTGCAGTGGCTGAGAGCCAAGAGCTCTCAAAGAGCAAAGCGTCCCAATGCCCACTGAGAGTCAAATAAGATAAATAAATGGTGGTTCTGGCATCCAGCACAATGCCACGATGCACAGAAGATGAGTGAGCTACAGTCACACACAGCAACTGAACACTCAGAAACATAATTCTGAACCAATGAACACTGGGAGAATATAATACGCTTATAATAAAGCAACAAGCAAAACGAAACATCTTTTTGAGGAATATATGCTTATTTAGTAAAACCAGAGACAATTAAAAAGCAGGAGAATGACAAAGACAAAATTCAGAACGGCGATAAGCTGCGGTGGGAGAGCGGGGCGGGGCAGGGAGTAATCCCACCCACGGCAGCGGCCCTGACTGCTGGGTTTGCGCCTGAACTTACAGTGTATCGCACTGTTCCTTACGATGTATCAAATGCCTATAAACAGCAAAAAAGGAAAAAGAGGAAAGAGGGAGAGGAGGAGGAAGGGAGGGAAGGAAAGAGGAAAAAGGAAAGAGAAAGGAAAGTAAAAACAGTAAAACTGGATAAGAAAGATATGGAACACCAAACTAACACGGTAATGGATCTGGAAGTTGACATTCCATAAAATGGAAAACCTACATACCCTGAAAATAGCCACACGATGATTAGCGAAGAAGCTAAATATTAAGAGGAAATATCAAAACCTCAATCATTTTCAATGAAAACCAAGCTATTCTCCCATTAAATTTGTACATAACCCAAAAATTTGTGAGTGAACCCATTTTCCCCTTTAACTTCAACAACAACTCCACAGACTTGGTGTCACCGAGACCATTTCAGCCTTCCTAGTTAACAGAAGTCACACTTAACACTGCTCATTTCGGGAAGCGTTTTGCCTCCATCAAGGACTGCTTTTATGAGCATTTAAGTTCATGGTTTTCACACAGATAGCCAGGAGGACATGGTCCAATCATCCCGGCAGCCGCGAGGCCTGGCTCACTTACTTAGACCACATGTTTATTCTCCTTCTCTCAGGGATTCCCAAGGCCGTGGGAAGTGCGGTCTAAACAGCCAGGCTAGTGGTTCAGGTTGAGAAATGGTTCGTTCCAGCTGCCCAAGTACACCTGGGACCCAGACAGCCCTGGCCGATTCACATGGCAAAGGCAGAGCTGCAGAGTCCCCAGGTAGACAGTACTGCAAGGGGTTAATGCTAGGGTTTACGTGACCCCAGTCCCCACCGCCAGAGGTGTCACCTGCAGAGGTGTCTGAACTCCAGCTGGGAAGAAGTCACTCTCCTGTCAGGGCTCATCTTCGATGGCATGAAAATGCCAAAATGCCAGGCCTCAGCAGAGAACACATGTGGTTCCCAGTTACAGCTTCGATGACAAAAGAAAATTCTGAATTAAATATATCCTTGATTTCCTCTATCTTTCCAACTCTGAGTCCTCTCCAAGTAGAGCTGAAATGGTCCCCCTTTGGGGTAAAAATACCAAAACACTTTACTTAATACTAGCAACAGAAAGTGAGCTTGTTTCTACCCACTGCACCAAATCCTGCAGTCTGGGCTACACCTAGGCATTACTCTCACCATCTATCAGGATTGCACCCAGAAAGCAGCGCCTACAGGACAGGATTGGCACATGGGCAGAGCAAGAGGTGAGGAGCAAAACGGAGGGGAGGAGGCAACTCAGAATCCAGCAGCTATCACCTTGAAGGCTGGGTGGGTAGGGGGGAGACATGGTGTTACCGGAGCCCGAAGGCAGGATCATGGGTGAAGGGTGGTGGGGAGGGGAAGGAAAGGGTAGATGAACCCCAAGAGTTGACGTATTGCGCTCAAGATCAGACAAGAGAGCAGGGCACCGCCCTCCAATCTTCCACGAGTACCTCCCTCTAGCTGGGTCCACCCAGAAGCTGGGGGTGGGGGGGCAGAGAGGCCTGGGATGCATGGCAGAACCGGGGGCCACGGGCGCCTGGGGTGCACGGCAGAGCGAGAAAGGACGGAGCTGCTGACCTGGCCCCTCCCCAAACATCTGCCCTCACCTGGAAAGGGTCTGCCATGCCTCGTCCCTCTCTTGACCCCGAAAGTCCCACACCTGAGTCAGGTAAGAGCCCCTGAACACCAGACTTGGACCATGAGTCTTCGTTCCCTAAATACCCACACCCATATCTTCCACCAGTACCTCCTTCTAGCTGGGTCTACCCAGGAGCTGGGGGCAGGGGAGGGACCTGCGATGCACAGCAGAACTGGGGGCCACGGGCTTTCAGCTATCATTGAGGACTCAAACAAAACAAAATAAGAGTCACACACGCAAAAAAAAAAAAAAAAAAAAATTCCTGCATTTATTTTTAAAAAGCCAACATTAAATTGCTTAACGTCCCTTATTTAAAACTTCAGGACAAATTCCTCTGGAGAAAGGTTTATCCCGAGTTAATAAATGACACTGATCTCCTAATTACACGGCAAGGGCCTAGCAACTCATGCTGGCCCCCTTCCGCTGTGGCTGCTGAGCGAAAGCGCCACTGCACGGGCAGCTGCGCAGGCTCTCCTGGCTCAGTCCCCATTCTCAGTACACGCTAAGTCCATGACAGCCCCCACAGCACAGTCGAGACTCAGGAAACAAACAGAAGAGCCTTTTGTCCCGAGTCCAGGTCCTCAAGCGCACACAGTCGAGGCGCAAAGCGGCCAGGGCAGACCCAGCAGCGGACGGTCAGGGTCAGCGCCCAGCCACCAGCAGCGTCCTAGGCACGCAGCTATCCACGGGCGACCACGCCCCCAGCCCACCTGTGCCACGCTACACTGCAAAACAATAACGATGAACGTTTACTGAGCTCGACTCAGAGCCAGGCCTTTTCACGCATCTTGTGTGTACTAACTCTTTTAATCCCCGTAAGAATCAGGAAGCAACACCATCTTTAACCAAATGTTGGTGAAACACCAAAAGGTAAAGTAGCTTTTTTCAAGATCACAAAAATGAATGACATAGTCAGGACTCAAACCCAGACCCCTGGACTCAAAGTCTCTACCAAAACACAACTTTACTCCAGCACTTAGAGTCTCAACAAGGAGAGAAAGCAAAAGAGACATCAGAGCCCAAATATGGGCAGGAAACATGAGTTTAATAGCCAAAAGACATACAGGAATTGTGAAAACTGCAAATGGACTGGGTAAAAGTATGCCTTGCTTTAGAAGATAAGTTAATTTTCTTCTTTAACTCTGTTTCAGTCAGGGGGAAAAAAACCAACAATAAAAAAATAACTACCTATGTATAAGAAATCTAACAAGGATGAAAAACTTACATATTTTTAAGTTTTTAAAATTTCTCATTCTTTGAAATTTGTGGTAGGCAACAAGAAGCAAGTTAAGCATCTTTAAAAAGTAGTCAATGAAGTTTTACACCAGCTTCTTGCTAATACAAAGATTGGTGTTAGGAGTAGAGGATTTTTTGCAATTTGAGCCATCTCAGTGCCTTTAAGCCAAACTGGTGTCCCTTTTGTTAATACAGTTCCATTAAAAAACCTTATGGAGGGGAAGCGGCTGTGGCTCAATCAGCTGGGCTCCCGTCTACCATATGGGAGGCCCTAGGTTCACGTCCCGGGGCCTCCTTTTGAAGGCAAGCTGGCCCTTGCGCCGCGGAGAACTGATGGCCTATGCGCCGTGGAGAGCTGGTGCAGCAAGATGATACAACAAAGGGAGACAAGCAGATACAAAAAAAACATGCAGCAAATGGACACAGAGAAGAGACAGCATGGAACAAGCCGCAAGGGGGGGAATAAATAAACAAATAAATAAAATCTTGAAATATATATATACAGAGAATTGAGCTTCTGGCAGCAAGGAAGTAACAAGAACCAAACCCAGGCTGCCATCTTAAACTAAAACAAATAAAATACATGAAGCCACAGTTTCCAAAACACTTGACAAGAGGCATCCTGGGCTATGTACCGCCCCTGAGATAAAGGAAGCAAGGAGGGCCCTACAATTGCCCCAGCAAGTGCCACAAGACAGCATCCAGGCAGAGAAAAGAGGAGGAACCCAAAGCAAGTCCAGGAGACTCATTGTGTCAACAAGACACATCAGAATTCAGAAAGGCCAGAACTGCTAGAATTTGTGGCACAGAAAGAAACGAGCCCTATGCTAGACTGATATAGGAAGCCCTGAGAGACGAGCCCTATACCAGCCTACAGTTGAGATTGAAGAAGCTGAGACCATGGAACCTTAAGAGGAAGAAGGAAGGAGAGACCAGGCAGAGATCACCTGCCATCTTGCTTCACCATGTGGCAGCAGATTTTGGTGAGAAAATACCTCTTATGGTACTCTGACTTGGACTTTTTAGGGCCTTGTAACTGTAAGCTTTTATCCATGTAAATACACTTTATAAAATCCAACAGATTTCTGGTACTTTGCTTCAGTACCCCTTTGGCTGACTAATACACCAAGTAACTACCAAAACTCACACAGAGCTAGGAACTGTCCACGTTCTCATCAGCTGGAGTAGAAATACCTCATAATACAACATTCATTGGTAAAGGTTTCAGAAGGGTTAAACATGGACTAAATCCTGTTCAGAAATCACCATAACGATGCTTAAAAGCAAGGTGCAAAAGGATCCAACTGAGTCTAAGTAATTTACCTGCATCAGAACGAAGTCCAAAATTCTTAGAAAAAAATACTACAATCTGGCACTCAAAAAAAACACAATGTCCAGCATCCATTTAAAAACTAACACACATACAAAGAAGCCGGGAAATATAACCCACAACCAGGAGAAAAATCATTCAACAGAACCAAATCCAGAATGGCAGACAAGATTAAACAAGGAGACAAGGATATGAAAATAGACATTATACAAATGCCCCATACATTGAGATGGTGAGGGAAACATGAAGATGAAAAAAGAAATGGAAGGCAGAAAAAAAGATTCAAATGGAGTTTCTACAGATTAAAGATATGATATCTAAAATGAAAAATTCATTTCATAATATTAACAGATTAGGTACAGCAGAAGAATACGTAAACATGATGGCATAGCATTTTGGAAACTATCTTGACACAAAATTTTTTTAAAAACTGAAAAACATGATCAGAACCTTAGTGAAATGTGGAACAGTCTAACATATGTTACCGGCATCCCAGAAAAAAAAGAATGAAGGGTCAGAAAAAATATTTCAATAAATACTGACTTTCTTTCAAATTTGATGAAAAATCTGTAATCACAGATGCATGAGGCTCAATGAATCAAAGCAGCATAAACATAAAGAAAATGACATCAAGACACATCATAATCAAGAAGTGATGAAGACAAAAAAGAGGGAACAAAAGCTATTACATAGAGAAACAAAAGTAAAAATGACAGGAAACTAGTGATCAGAAACTATACAAGTCAGGCCACAATGGAACAGCATCTTTAATGTACTGAAAGAAAACAAAACTGTTTACCTGGAATTCTATGGATATCAAAATAACCTTAAAAAATGAAGATGAAATAAAGGGAGGGAGGGGTAAATAGGGGAGAGGAAGGAAGGGAGAAGAGAGGGAGGGAAAGAAAGATCAGTGGGAGGAAAGAAGGGAAGGAAAGGAAGAAAGGAAGACATTTCATACACCAGCACACCTCAAGAAATCCCAGTGGAACTTTTTCAGGCATTAAAAAATGATACAGAAGGAAAATTTAGATCTATGCCAAGGAATGATGAGCACCGAAATGGTAGAAATAAGGTATTGTGAAATTTATAACATATGCAGGAGTAAAATGTATGCACGAATGTCATAAAGAAGTGGGATAAGAGAAAGTGAAGGATACTGCTGTAAGGTTCTCTACTTAAAGCCAACCCCAAAAATAGAGAGAAAGAGAAAGAGAGCTAACAAGGCACAGTGTAGATAAAATGTTAGAATCATTTTAAAAAAACCTCCATCCAAAAGCAGGCATGACAAAAGTGGGAAAGGACACTAGACTAGAAGAGAAAGCACGATGATATACTTAAATCCAACCACAGAGATAATTACCTGAAATGGAAATTACTAAATACTCCAATTAAAAAAAAGACATCAAGGCTTCATCAGATTAGATTACTTAAAAAGTAAGACCAAACTGTACACCATCTGTAAGAAACATACTTTAAATACAACACCAATGGTAAATAAAAGAATGGGAAAACATTTAGCATATAAACATGAATCAAAACAAAACTGGAGTGGCTTTCTTAATATCAAACAAAGTGATTTCAAAGCAAGGCATTTCACCAAGGGTAAAGAGGACCCTTTAAAAGGCTAAAGGGGTTAGTTCACCAAGAGGATATGAGAGTTCTGAATGTATAGTGCCTAATATGAGTGTGAAACAGATGAAACAAGAAGTTATAGAACCGCAAGGGGAAATAGGTAAATCTACAATTATAGTTGGAGATTTTAACACCCCTCTTCTAATAGTTTACAGAACAAGGATACAGAAAATCAACAGGATACAGATGCCTTGAACCCTGGACGTGTAAAGGGCATGCCACGAAGAACCACAGAAGACACATTCTTGTCAAATGAACACGAACATTCACCAAGAGACCCTACTCTGGGCCACAAAATACCACTCAAATAAATTTAGAAGTATTGAAATCATAAAAAGTATGTCCTCTGATCACAAAGTAATTAAACTAGAGATCAATAAAGAAAGACACCAGGAAGATCCCCAAATATTTGGAAATGAAATAAAAACTTCCAAATAACCCATGGATCAAAGAAGACATCACAAGAGGAATTAAAATACACACTGCACTGAATAAAAAATGAAATCCCAACTTGTCTATGGATGCAGCTAAAGCAGTCTTTAGAGGGAAATTTTAGCATCAAATGCTTATATGAGAAGGCAGGACTCAACTCAGTGATCTAAGCTTCTACCTTAAGAACTTACAAAAAGAAAGTAAATTAAAACCAAAATCTACAGAAAGAAGGAAATAAAGACAAGACAGAAATCAATGGAATAAAAAACAAAAGCGAAAAATCAGAAACAAACGTTGGTTCTTCAAAAAGAAAACTGATAGGCTCTAGCCAGAATGAGTAGGGAAAAAAGTCAGAAGATGCAAAATATTAATATCAGGAATAATAGCAGGGATGTGACTAAAAATCCTGCCAGCATTACGAGGATAATAAGGAAATACTGAAACAATACTAGGCCAACAAATTCAACCACTTAGATGAAAACAGAAATTACCAAAAAAGTCACATGAAATATGGCCTAACCCTCTATCTATCAAAGAAATTCAATATGCCCTTAATGTCCTTCCCACAAAAAGAAAACTCTATACCCAACTGGCTTAAAGAAAAGTAAGCTACAGACCAATAACCCTCATGACCACAGACACACAAATCCTCAAAGATATGAAACTGAATCCAGCAGGATATAAAAATAATAATATCCCAAACCCTAGAAAGGATTATCAGGAATGCAAAATTGGTTTAACTTGAGAAGAGCAATGGCTGTAATGCGCAGTATTAGCAGCGTCGAGGGTGTCCGCAGACCCTCCAGCTGGGGCCCGCTTGGTGGTGGAGACAGACAGGCGAAGGCAGCGTGGAGCACAGCACTGGAAAGGACCGGCCTCCTTCCCAACACTCACCACTCCAGCAAGAGAAAGGAAAAAGCCCGCATCGTCCAAGCATGTCCTGATGAAGCAATAAACTGATGGACTTGACCGAATCTTGACCCTTGCCACCCTCTGCACCCCACCGAGAAGCGGTCACGAAGCCCCCCTGCTGCACCCGGGCAGGGGCTTCTCGAGGAAGAGTCCCCATGGGAGGGCTAGAGCTCTACGACAGACCGGCCAATTTCCTGGTACAGCACAAACCTTGCTTGAACGAATAACAAATTATGATTATTCAGACTTCGCTGGATTCCAGAGAGCTTCTCATAAAGGAACAACATGAGGATGTGGCTGCAAGGAAGAAAACTAACAGTATTTGTTGCAATGGATCAAACAAGAGCTTGGAGTCGTGACTAGAACTCTGGAAAACTTGTACATACCACCTTAAGCCTGACAACTTCCCAATACGAAAAGACTCTTTTGAGGAGAAAGGTGGCAATGTTAACAAATACATAATTTTTTTTCTTCCCTTCCCCACCCTGCTTGGGGTTTTTTTGCTGCCTGTGTGCATTTACTATGTGATCTTCTGTATGTATTTCTCTTTTTGTCTTCTCTTCTCATGTTTCTCCTCTACAATTCACTGGGACTCAATCCTGGGGACCCCTAATGTGGAGAGAGGTTCCCTGTCAGCCGCGCCACCTCAGTTCCTGGTTTTTGCTGCACTTCACCTTGACTCTCCCCTTCATCTCTCTTTGGCTGTATCATCATCTTGTTGCAAGACTCACTTGCACGGGCACTGGCTCACCACGTGGACACTCGGCTTGCTGTGCGAGCACTCGGCTTGCCATGCAGGCACTGGCTCGCCACGCGGGCACTTGTGTAGACACTCAGCTCACCACGCGGACACTCATGTGGGCACTGGCTCACCACGCAGACACTCGCCTCACCACACGGGCACTCCCGTGGGCACTCCGTTCACCACATGGGCACTGGCTCACCACGTGGGCACTCATGTGGGCACTGGCTTACCATGTGGGCACTCATGTGGGCACTCAGCTCACCGCATGGGTACTTGGCTCACTGCGAGGGCACCCATGTGGGCACTCAGCTTGCCACACAGGCACTCAGCTCACCGCATGGGCACTGGCTCACTGCGCAGGCACGCTTTCTATTCCACGAGGCGGCCTCAGGGATTGCACCCAGCTCCTCCTATAGGGTAAGCAGAGGCCTTATCACCTGAGCCACATTCCCTTCCCAAATACATACCTTTTAATACGGTGTTACGTAATGTCAACATTTGAGATAGATGAATAATTGGTGCACCAATCTTTTCCAACAGATCAATGAATGATATTACAAAATCATTCAAAGTGCAAGATAAAGCAATTTATTTCTATGTAATGGAATACAAAAAGTTTATTGATAAAGTTTCAACTTTTAAGAAACTACAACTTAGCCGAGGAACTTAGCATCAAGTTCCAATGCAGTGTCAAGGAGGAATTTATCCATAATTGGATAATCTGGAAAAATGATGAAAATGTCCCTCCCTTTGCCAACTGCGTATCCGTGAGGCCAAATTCTCTTGATACTCTCTATCCAAAACAAGATACCACAACAGACAATGCGGAAACAGGTACGGGAATTTAGCCATTTCCTATTAATCCAGATATTTAAAAGATCTGCCAAAATGTAAACCAAAGCCATGTCCAATTTTTTAATGGAAAAGTTATTTTTTGTAAAAACAATGTTATTTATATTAAGCTATAAAAGATTTATCATTGTTAAAGTGAATTAATTTTTTAAAAAATTCTCAATGTAACTTCCTACAATATTAAATACTGGAAGATATAATCCACATAAGTTCTCTGGGATCCCCCCAAATTTTTAAGAGTATGACAGGCTCTGAGACCACTGGCCTGGAGGGAAGAGTCAGGAGCCCTGGCCCTGCCCCACCTGCCACCTCTACCCTGGGGGCCTCTCAGGGACCAAGCCCCACACCTGCAAAGGTGCGGAAGGCAGAGGAGCACACCTGCGCTCCACACCCACCCTCCAGAACTCAGCCAGACGGGCATGGGGGTCCTTGGCTGCCACCTGAGGAAAGCACTCATGTTCCAGTATTTTTTAAACGCTTTCCACACCCTCCGCCTCCACCACCACCATCTGTCCAAACTCTTCTATAACAAATTTGATTAAATCTCTCCAGGAGACTTCGTCATAAACTCCACTGTAGAACTTATCATGACTTCAGCTTAGACTTGGAAATATGAAAAAAAAAAATCCTTTGGCAAAGCAAACCAGTATATGAATACAATTCCATATGAAAACATTTAAAATACATTAGATTTTTGGTCAAGATGAAAGACCAAAAAAAAAAAAAATCAAGCAATCTATTCTAATTGGGTTCCCATGGTAACTGTGCAATTGGGTTTTTCAATATAACATCCCAAAGGCCCAATGCACACTTGTAAAATATACTTCAAACAGCCTGAATTGTTTTTACATTACAGCACTCCCAGGAAGATCAATTACTATACACCCCCACCCTAACTATTAGTGGCAGGAGATGCTAACACTATTTGCCATATTAACATAAGTCACGTAAGGAACGCTATATATCACAATAATTACATAAAACTAATCATACACTTCAGATTCCTCAAACATGTTCTGGGTAATAAACCGATACTGCTGTTGTCACAGAATTGTGTTTATGAAATGTAAGAAATCGAGCCCAACTCTACTCCAAAACCATTATGCCTCTTTTATTGATTTCAAAGATAAACAGAATCAATCATTAATAATTACATTATAAGATGACCCTCAAGGTTAATCATATTCTTAGAGACTCTCACTATGGAATTAAACAACAAATATAGCTGCACTAATAAATAAATGAATAAAAGATAACCGAGAAGGATTCAAATTCGCACTTTACATATCAAGAGCACACCAAAAAGCCCAGCACAGCCACGAAGTCATGACTCTCGCTTCCCTGCAGACTTTGGCAGGTCTCCCCGAGAGCGAGAGGCCAGGGCCACAGAGAGCCAGGACTTGGGGATGGCAAGTCCCATCAGGGACGAATTTACAACCCAAGTTTTCTTTGCCACAATCCTAAAACTCCCTACCTTCTGCAGATATGCAACCCATCGCACAAACTGGGACCTGAGCAGAGGTAAGTTCCCGTGTCTTTTATTTCTCCCAGTGGCCGCGGGGGCCAGGGTGGTACAGCTGCGAGCCAGCAGCCCTCCAGTGACAAATGTCTGGTAGGACCCCAACTCAACAGAGGTTCTCCAAAAGTTCCCTGGAAACCTCTCAAAACGCCAAGGAGCACTGCATGGCTCTCTGGATGCCAGGTGGTGCCCAAGAGGCTGGCCTGAGGCCGCCCCGTGGAACACCCAGGATACAGGCTGTGGTCGCCAACCACCCCGCCAGCCAACAAAAGAAAGTCCACCCACAGTCCAGGCTGCCGCCTAATCCTCCCAGGAGCTTAGGAACCCCAGGCGCCCACCCGCCTCTCCTCCCCAGCTGGCCTCCCCCTCCCCAGCTGGCCTCCCCACGAGCAGAACCCCGGCAGGCCTTCAGACGCCAGAGGTGCTCGCCTGCCCTCGCCCACTTCGGCCACCACTGGGGTCTCCAGGCACACTTCTGGGGATCGGGAGCTAACACTGCAGTCAGTGTTCTGACTACAAATTAGCCTCCTCCCAAAACAGGAAATAACTGTCATCTGCGCTTTGCTGGGCCTCCCGTCACCAAGGGTGAGCGCACACCGAGGCAGAGAGAGCTTCTGGGAGAGAACCCCAGCGCCCAGGGAGAGGAGAGCAAGGCGTGCGGACGCAAGGCTGAGATGCGGGCGAACACAGAGGTGGAAGGGGCCCGAGCGGCGGGCCGGGGGCAGGGCGCAGGATGCCCCGAGCCGAGGGCAGGTGGGCGTGCCGGGCTAGCGGGGCTGAGGGCCCACCTCGCCCACGCCTCCAGCAGCTGCGCGTCTTCCTGCCTGTCAAGGTCCCTGCCGGGCCCGGGTCCTCCGCTCGGCCTGGCGGGGTGCTGGGTGCCTGCCGCTGCCCAGGGGCTCTCTGGGACGGGGGAGGGAGACGCCGGGGAGCATGAGAGGCCACCGAGGGCCCCCGGGGCCACGCTATGGGCATCGGTGGGCAGGACACGGAACGCGGGGCGCTCCTTGTCCTGACCGGAAGCCTCGGGGCGGCCCCCCCGGCCTGAACGCGGCCCAGCTGCCCGAGAGCGTCTCCTCACCAGGTACACTCCAGGGCGGCTTCCAGACAGCGCCTTATTGTTCTGAGTGATGCTGGATAAACTGTAGGGAAGTAATGAGCATCCAACAATCAAAACAGACCAGGAACGATCGCAGCCATAAATTGGATTTTCAATAAGTAATTGGGTGTTTCTACATGAATGCCAGGACACAAGTGAAGCACATCAAATGGCTGCTTTCAACATTAAAACTACTTGAAACACTTATTTCTGGCCAATACAGAAGAATATTTAACTAACCTTTCCAAGAATCCATCCTGTTTTAATTGTCCTGATAGCCAAGGGTAGGAGGAAAAGCAGCACCTCAGGCCCGAAGAAAAGAAATCAAAGCAAGAAACCTCGACAGACAGAGAAAGGGCGAGGTCTGCAGAGCCGTAACCTCCGAGGCTTTCCTGTAGTGACGAAAGTCCAGAGGAGGCTACAAGAACAGGGGTGGTGACCCGGCCTAAAGGGAAACCGAGGGGCTGGGAAAAGGGCTGACCACACAAGGGCAAAAATAAAGAAATTGAAAGAAAAAAAAAAAGGCGGAGGAGGGCGCGAAAGCCCATACTTCTGTAGGAAAAAGGAAGGTCAGCTCCTGATCGTGACTGAGCCCAAAGGCACTCAAGCCGTGCGGGGAGGCCCAGGGGCGCCGGGGGTCCGCTGCCTGAGCCCCCTGGGGAACCACCTGCTAGGTGTGCTGGGCCGCCCCTGGTTTTACCACTGCAAGTCCAGAGGGGACAGAAGACAGGCTCTGACCCCAAACCCTCCAGGAGAGAAGACCGCAGTGCTGACTGCGCCAAAGGGCGGGTCCCCCGAAATTAAAAATATTAACTTAATTTTAGAACCTGCACATCTCTCTACATGGCAGTTCTTGCAATAACTCCAGAAGTCACCTACCGGGAGCAGCCTCTGTCCGCGTCCCTCCTGGGACCCCAGGAGAACTCAGTCCAGGGCCGGCTTTCCTGGAGGTGCACAGCAGGGCTCCCCGCACGCACCCGCCTGCCCGGCTGCTTGTCCCGCCACATCTCCCTACCCAAGGAGCAGCGCTCACGGGCTTAGGACAGCCGGCCGCGCCCCGAAGCAGAAGGCGGCTGTGTCCCGGCCTGTCCTGGGCGCTCTCCACGCCAGCGCCAGCAGCTCTCCCGGTCTAAGCGGTCACTCCCATCGTGCACCAGTTGGTGGCCACCAACGCTGTCCTTGATTTAAGGGTGACCACCTCAGGTTCACCTCCACGACATGCAAAGCCAGCTGGCCCGTGTCGCACCTGCTTGCCAGTGCGCCAGCCCGCGGCTACCACCCCTCCCTGGGGACGCTCTACCCGGCAGGTGGGTGCTGCCTCCCGTTAACTCACGTCTGCACCCAAAGGCCACTCTCCAGAGGCCCTTCTTCCACCTTTCCTGCCCCCACCTCGACCCACTCCACCTTCTGGGCACTCACCCTCCAAACCAACGACCTGCACGTCCGACGGCCACGGCACCCCAGACGGCAGCTCCTGGAAGACAGGGAAGCTGCTCAGCGGCCTGGAGGCCCGGAGCCCAGGGGCATCTGCTGGCCGCGGCCTCGAGGGCACTATGCCAGAGGGCACGGTGTGGCTTTAGCTAAGGACACCAGGCACACACTTCACCCCTAGTTTGCATTCCAATGTGGACGTGCACCGGGAAGTTGACGGTCTGATTTTAAAGCTTCTACTACTACTTGCAGGAAAGCGCAGATCCCCCATGGAGAGCTGGCCAGGATGGGAGCACCTGCTAATGAGCCTCGTTCCTCCCTGCTGGCATTTCTGCCCGAACGAGCAGTTAAAATAAGGCAATCTCCTGCCTGGAACCCAAATGCCAGGCAAGGCAGAAAGCAGTTATTTACCCTTCCAAAGCCAAACGTTTTTCTGACTTTCCTCAAGGATGCTCTTTATCTGAATAAAACAAATAAAATGCATAGACACCAAACATTTTTGTCTTTCTCATTTAAAAAAACGGGAAGAATCTATAAAGCTAGTCACCTTCCACAACCGCTTCCTTGCTCTCCACCCACAGCGTCCTTAAAAGGCAAGCCCAGCGGGCAGCCAGCAGGGGCCAGGCCGGCACCTCCAGGGGAAGCGGCCCCCAGGCAGCGCCCCATGCACAACGCACCCGAGGTCCCGGCTGGGAGCAGAGGCCCCCGCAGGCACTCGGGGCTCCTGGAGCTGGGCCGCCGGCTGCCCCGGCCTCTCGCGCGTACCACGGCCTCCTCCCGCTGCACGCGCCTGGCAGGCCCCGCGCATCCTGGGGCCCCGTGCCCAGGCCTTGCACCCAGACCCTGCCCGGAGCACCCCACCCAGCCTCCGAGTGGACCTGCAGCGGCGCTGGCCCGTCGGGCAGTGAGGCGTGAGGATAAAGGCCTGAGCGGGGTCTGGCTCACGGGTGCTGCCCCCCTCCTCCTGAGCCCTCTGCTCTCCCATGAGTACAGGCTGGGTGGGAAACCTTCCCCAGTCAGCAAGCACCGCACAGGCCTCGCGGGCAGTCAGCGTCCACCCGCAACCAAAGCTGTCCCCAAACTTCGTCGGGTCCCGGACCCCCTGAGAGGGCATGAGTGGGTGCACTGTTCAGCCCACACCAGGGCAAATGTGGGCACAGCCAGTGCTTAGATTTCACTCGGCACACAGGCGGACATTCGTGGATGCCCACCTCGCTCTGCAAAGCGCTTCTGACAGTGCCTTGCTTTCCCTTTGCCAAGGTAACAGGACAAGGGGTAGAAGCCCAGACTTGGCGATAAACTCTACCCCTTCTCCCCGCGCACCCAGTGAGCTGTCAGCAGAGACCCAGTTCCCTCACATGCAAAACAAAGCGTGTGCCTGCGGGACTGAACCACAGCCCCCCCAAGTCCCAAGTCCTGAGCCCTGGGTGAGGTAGGCTTGTCTGCAAATGGGATCTCCAAGGAGCCCGGCAAGATGAGGCCACCCAGGTGCAGCCCATACCAGAGGACCTTACAAGGAGGGGAGACAGGGGACACGGCCACGTGGCGCGACCCTGAGCCTGCAGCGCACGCCCAGCCTCGGAGAAAGCATGGCCTGCGACACCTTGGTTTAGGACTTCAGGCCTTCGGAACTGGAATGATAAATCTGCTGTGGGAGCCGACCCGTGGGTGGTGTCTGCACCCCGGACCCTCGGCACCTCGTCGTGCCAGGACCAGGGGACACGGGTCCATGAAGAGCAACCAGCACGGGGCCTGACACATGGGGAGCCATCAGGAGACCGTCAGCATCAGCAGCATCCTCGAGTGGCCAGGTCTCCCAGAGCTTGAGTAATCTTACCAGGCTGAGCCACGACATGAAGGTAAAGGAACACCCAAAATCACAGCCCATTTCCACACCGGCACACCCCACCTGCACTCCAGGCTTGAGAGAGCCTACCCACGGGAACACGTCACACCTGGCTCCTGCAGCACAGGCAGGCACACCTGTGGTCAGGGCTCGTGGCCACAGCCACCGTGTCCAGTGCTGGTTCTGGGCCTCCGGGAAGTTGTTTCAATTTAAAGACTATTAAGAGGCGGGACCTGGGGCGGTGCCCACCAGGAACATGCGCCAGGTATCACGGCTGTGGCTTGCCACCAGCCAGGCACACCTGACCTTTCAAGATGCTGCCACCTGAGGAGCATCTTGGGGCCAGGGACCTGGCACTTGGGAAGCACGCAATAACGTCTATCGCCAAAGAAAATGGAGCCAGGCAGCACCCAGGTGAGGCTGTAACAGTGCTAATTTGCTGGCTCTCTAAAATTCCTGTGGGCTGTAAGCAACAGCTGCACCAGCCTTCAGACCCAACCAAGGTCCAAGATCACCTGGATCAGACGCTGGAGAGCAGCACTGCAGCCAAGAGACCCTGAGCTCTAGGACTGCCTCCACTTACCCAGGTTTTTGTGTCTCTGGGCTTACAAGTGCCAACTACTATTATTTTTCACTAACTACCATGTGCTGGGCTAGGTGCGATCCCTAAGTGTGGATTCTCTTGTCATATTCCACCATGGCCTTACGGAATGGGGAGTGTCATATTCCCCACTGCTGGAGAAACCAAGGCTGGGAAAGGTTAAGTGACTTTACTCAAACTCATAGCCAGTAACTGGTGGAGCCAGCTCACCACGCAAGCAGCCTGTTTCTAGGGGCTGCACTCGGACCACTGTGCCATACCGTCTGTTTCCATTTCCTGGCTGTTTAAGCAAATACCGTACAATGGGCCAGGTTAAGCAATCAAGATTTTTCTCCTGATTTCTCTCTCCCCCTCAGCCCCTTCCCCCCGTTGTCTGCTTTCTGAGTCCACTCGCAGTATGTTCTTGTGTCTGCTTGTATTCTCACTAGGCGGCTCCAGGAACCAATCCTGGGACCTTCCAGAGTGGGAGAGAGGTGCTCAATCTCTTGCGCCTCCTCAGCTCCCTGATCTGCTGGGTCTCTTATTGTCTCTCCTGTGTCTCTTTTTGTTGAGTCATCTTGCAGCGCCAGCTCTCCGCATGGGCCAGCACTCCCACGCGGGGCAGTACTCTACACAGGCGAGCACTCTGCACAGGCTAGCTCGCCACACGGGCAGCGTGCCCTCACCAGGAGTCCCTGGACATCAAACCCTGGACCTCCCATATGGTAGACAGGAGGCCAATTGCCTGAGCCACATCCACTTCCCTGCTCATGGTTTTGAGGCCAAGACAAAAACCAAACCAAGGCAGCATCAAGGTGATGCTTTCCCCCCGCCCCCCCCACAAGACTGTGGTATCCTGGGGCCAGCTGCCAGCGGTCCTTGGTCCCAGGCTTTTCTGTTACATGGCAGTGCACATGGTGGCATCTCCTGGCCTCTCCCTTCGCTTCCAGGTTCCCTGGATGTTCAGCCTCTGGCTGCTCCCTCTGTGGCTGTCTGTCCGTCTGAACGTTATTCTGCTGATAAAGGACTAGGACCAAGGCCCATCCTGACTGGGCTGGGCCACACCTGAACTGAAGTCACCTCACCAAAAGGTCCTACTTACGATGGGCTCACCCCGTGGGAACGGGTAGGTTTAAGACCCTGTCTTTGGAGTGCACACAGTTCCGCGCCGCTGTACTGCCCCCAGCGAGGGCCTTCAGCTATGGGCTGAGTCTGCAGAAAGAGGATCCTTCCTGGGCTAGAAAGAAACAAAGATTCCAGCTGGTTGTTCCCCTCTTTCCAATTCCATCCTTCTCTGAGACTGCGTGAGATCATTATCCATGTGGTGGTTTACACTTTACAGAACATTCACATTCATAAATTCATGTGCTCAGACTTATCCAGGTTGACAGAAGTGTGATGACCCCCATCCAGAAGTCGAGGCGAGGGCTCAGGCGTTCAGCACTTGCCCAGAGGGCCCAGCCACTGGCTGGGATCACCAGGATCACTCCCAGCTTTACCTCCCCATTATACGACTCCGGCCCCTACTAAATACCAACTCAGCTCAGCTCCACAAATACGTATTCAGTTGTGTATTCATAAGCGAACCCTCACTCAGACATGAAATTGCTACTACCCACAGGAGGAGGAATGCAATGGAACCAATTCACAAAGAAACCTATGTGTGAAATATAATATGGCAGTCCATGGTTAACATTCGTTTGTAAAACTAATGTCAAAGTTCCGGTAACATCGGCATCTTTTGCCATAACCACAAAACCAAATCTATAATGCTATGATAACATGTTATGTTTGCATTTCGAAAAGACCCACACGTCTCTAAGGAGTTACAAAACCACACAAGGATCCATAGGCATAGGCGGCCCTGCTGTGAAGGCTCCATCTGGAAGCAGGACTCCGGAGCTCGCCTGGTCCAGCAAGACCTACTTCAGTCGGCCCTAAGGCCTTTCCCAGAGGGGCTCAACCTTTCTGGTACACCAGAATCCACCCCCTTCTCACCCACCACCCCCTGGAGCTAGAAGAAACTCCACTCACAGGTGCTGGCCCTATAGGTCTGGCACAGGTGGTAACCAGCCTTTTTACAGCGGTATTCTGATACCAGCAGGGTTCGGAGATGCGGCTTCCCTGTGGTGGCCACCAGCCCACTTTACTGAGCAAGAGGGGCTGGGCCCGACAGCCCTTGCTGGCGCCATGCTCTGGTAGAGTGATTCCTCCTAACACCAGAAGGAGAGTCAAAATCTGAAGGTGGCCTCCTTGGTCCCCATGTTTAGTCCTATCCATTGGGGTGTAAAATGCAGCTAAGAGTTTTAAAACAAGTGAGAAATAACTAGTTATTTGCTAAGTTTCCACATTTGGATGCCCCATCCCCTACTGTCCTGAGATTCATTCACTCGGTTCATCAATCTAGGTATCTTCTGAGTATCCAGTACCCCAACCGCCCAATCTGTCAATAAGGTAAGAGTTTTCTAAACTACTATCCAGATGACTCCATTTGTCAGTAAAAACTGCCACCAGCGCTGCGCTTGCAGAAAAATGTCCATAAATGCATTATTGCGACTGGCAGATCGATGTCTATAATAAAAACAAATAGGTTTAACAAGTGCCCGTTTTTACGAGCTGTGCCACTGGTGGACGAGGTGTTTGGCTTCACCTCGACTTCTGGGAATGGGCAACAGAGCTGGGGATGGACACTTTGCTGACTTCCCAAGTGTCACAGGAAGGAAATTATTCTAACAAGAAAATTTTAGAAGCACTGGAGTGAACATGCCAGGCATTTATAGCTCTTTCGCAATCCCTTTTGTTGTTATACACGTGAACACACACACCCCGACAAATTTAACAACTCTAAGAAATGTTTTTGTAGGATTTTATCTGGTTTAACAACAGCTGCATCACAGGCCAAATGAGATTACTGCAAATGGGGTTAAGGGGGACATGAGGCCCCCTGGAGACGCCCACCACTAGGCCACCAACCCAACAGAGCACAGCTCACGGCTGGAAACAAGGTTCAGCATTCAACACGCAGCCAAGGATGTCACCTGTGTGTCAGGGGCACTGTAGGGCCTAATTGTTGAGTGGGGGCAGACATGGGTAGGGTGGCTGCAGAGTAGCTGACCTTCCAGGGTTTCTAGGCACTTTAGCAAGACACAGTTGGTGACCCATTCACATGCAAGCCACTCTACCAAAGACTGATTCCTTCAAAGGTTACAAGAGACCACAAAACAATTGAGTCCTTGTGTTGACAGTTCATTTTAATAGTTACATGAAGTGGCAGTCATTCACTTTACACTTGGCCAGTTATATGGTTTTCCCAAACCACATAGCTCTCCTGTACAAGCTCTTTATTACTGTTAACTGGCTTTAAAATAAAAAAAAATTAAGACCACTTCCACTGACCAGATGATACGCAGCAGTTACGCAAATGCCAGAGAACGCACATGATGCCATACTCAGCATGAGGTCTGGACTCTTCTCTAGCTTGGCCCAAGACAGGCCTCCAGAGCTAAATGAACAGGAAAATTCATCATGTCAACCAAGGGAAAACTATTCCAACTGCAGAGCTCAAAGCACAACCCCCAGATCAGGCACCCGTGCACCCGCTTTGCACCAAGAACGGGGCCGCTGGGCTGATCCATTGATCGTGAGTGTACACAGAGGCTGCTTAGGGAGCACTCCTGAACCTGACTGATATCACCCAATGGTACTGTTATGGTTTCTATGGCTCTGACTTTATAACCTTCAGGTTTTGTTCACATGCTGTTCTTTATAATAGTTTGTGATAAGACAAAGCTCTTTCAGAAGCAGCTGTATCTAAAGCTACCTATCCCAGGAAACAGGGTCAGGGGACCTCAGCGGAGCCAAACGAGCCCAGGCCTTTCAGAACTCAAGATGCTCAATGGATGAGCCAGGAGTGACCAGAGACCCAGAAGGACAGATAGCCGAAGTAAGAGAACTCAAAATATCGCTTTGCTTCCACTATTTTTTCTACAAAGAATGTACTGTAAACTGGAAAGAGCATCGATGACCAAAAAGGAGAGTTGGAAGAGTCTTTGTGGTTTGAAACACTGCCTCCTAAAGGCTTGTCCTCTGCAAAATAAGAAAAATAAACACAATTCAGTATTTATTTTGCTTTTTAAAAAAACCATACTGAGAAGAGTCAATGGGTTCAGCTTTCTGAGGATGAAAGTGAAGAGGAACAGAGGAGGAGGAACTCAGAAACGTCCAGCGAAGCTGTGCTTCTCTGGGTCTTCCGTGTCCCCTCCCTGCCCAAGGACAGAGCAGAGGGCTACTGGGTTGTGATGGCCACATCTGGTTAGGAGACCCCCAGAACAGGACTGTGCAGAAGGCCCAGGGGAGGCTCAATGTACAGCACAGGAAGCCCATGAGCCACACTTCTCCCTGAGAGGAAAAGGCAGGTTGAGAATCTCGGCAGTTGAACAAGTGAGATGAGAACTGATTGGTACACAGGACTTCATTTCTTCAAGCCTTCTCTCTGACACGGAAGGCTTCTTTAAGCAGTGTCCAATGCTTAAATCTAGCTATGGTAACATGGATAAGTAACTTTGTGGGTCTGTGTTTGTGGCTGGCCTCACCCGGGTCCTAGACTTCAACAGTCACCACCTGCTCATCAGACTAACTCAAGACAAAGGATCCAAGAGATGAAACACCTGAAAGAGCAAGGTCGCCTCTCCTCGCTCCTCACAGACCCCAGCCTCAGCAAATGCTGGCTTGGCATGGCCTACCTGCCAGATCCTGGGAAATATCCTGACCCTGCCTTCTGAGCTAGCCCAATATTAGCTACCAGCTGGCATGGGAGGAGGGGATATTTTACAGTTTCCTTGTAATTGTTTCACCCTCACAATGCCCTAGGCTTGCTTTCCTTACCTCTTCTGCTTCGAATGTGCTTTCCTGAGTATTTTATTGATTTAAAGACTACATGAGATTTGAAACAACAAACCACCTTCCAATCATGTCCTGGAATTCCGGAGGTGAGGAGGACCTCATCTTCATTTCAGTTCAGAGATAGCTAACCAACCCAATTCTCAGCTCTTTGGCCATCGGCTTCACCTTCTGCAACGAAACAGCCCTGAGTACCCCTGCCTGGACAGAACAGCCTGCCCCCAAATCCACAGGCCTCCCTCTGTCTGTCCAACCAAGCAAAAGATGTTACAAATATACCCCAAACATGCTTTACATTTCCACGAGGCAATTGAGAGCAAGGCCCATCCTGCAATCTCAGAAAATGATGAGGCCAAAAGCGAGGAAGGTACGGTTTGGAACTACTCTGGCGCCTGACGACGGTCCCGGGAATTAAGTGCCTGGCCTGCACTGGGTTACCCTAGGTGCTTAGACGCTGCGAGGACCGCGGTCTTTATCACCTCTGCGAAAAGCAGAGCCTCAGAACCTGCCTCCAACTGGAAGGGCCATGCCGAAGGCGCGCTGTGAGGAAGGGCGCAGCGCTGCCCTAGAGATTTCTGGAAGGTGTCCTGGGAGCGGATGGCGGAGTGATCAAAGGCAGGGGGAAGGCTGAACGTCGACTTGACCGCCCATTGGTGGGGTGGCGAGGGCGGCCACGACCCCCAGGTCGAGTCACTTCTACTGCAACGCACCGTGGCCCCTGAGCCCAGGGCCCGGAGGGAGGCCGGGCACAGCTGGTGAGTGGGAGTCCGGCCCTCCGGGCTCCTCGGGGCTACGACCGCCCACGCGCTCCGGGGCCCGCTCTCCCCGGGGAGCGCCCTGGCCTGGGCAGGCACGGAGGCGCCCCAGACACTCACCCCGTGGCACACACGCCGGCCGAGAGGAGCCGCGAGCGACTGCGCGCAAAGTGCGCGGGAAGCGAGAGCTGCCCCAGCACGTCCCGGGCGCGCGGGGCGGGGCTGAGGCGCCGGGGGCGGGGCTGAGGCGCCGGGGGCGGAGCCTGGGGCTCCGGGTGGGCGGGGCGGGGCGCGGGCCCGCGGAGCAGTTTAAGGTGCGGTGGGCGGGGGCCGAGCCTTTCGGGGGCGGGACTAGGAGAGCTGAGTGCCTGGTGGGTGGGGCCGGGCGTTAGGGGGCGGAGCCCCTCCCGCCGGCGAGCGCGCCCAGGGCCGGAGCATGCTCAGAGCGGCGGCGCCCGGCCCGCCCTCTCCACGCCCCCCACGCCCTCCCCACGCCTCCCACGACCGCCACGCCCCCCACGTCCTCCCCACGCCGCCGGCGCCGCTGGCGCCGCCCCTCGCCGCACCTCCCCTTTCCCCCTGTTGCTCTGTGCTCGGCCTTCCGGGCCCCACAGGCTTCTCGGGGCGGAGCAAAGCGCGCAGGCCTCCGCCTCTCGGGCTCCGCGCCTCGGTCTGCCCAACGGCCCCCTCGGCCCCGGGCCTGCCGCCCGGAGGGTAGGGGGCGCCCGTGGGGCTCTCCTGAGGACCCGGCGCCGTGTGCGCCCGGGGACTGCGCCTCTTCCCGCCCTACGGACGGCTGGGCCCAGCCCCGGCCGCTGCCCACCTGAGGGACCCTCCCCGGGCAGGGGCCGTGCTTGGCACCGTGGGTACCTGTGCACGGGCACATGCGCCGTGGGGTCGGTCTTCTTTCAGCGGGGCGGGGAACCAGGCGCTGCCCGGCCCTGCGGACCCCGGTGCAGCTGGATGGCCCCCAGAGCTTCAGGGCGGTCACACTCCAACTAGGAATTTAAGGGACCCCATGCCAGGCCCCCCGATATTCTTACCCAGATGCCCTGTGCCGCCTCCTAAGTTTCATTTGTTGTCTTAATGGGAAAGACATGTTTACCTTCTGAGGGTCTACAACCCGCTATTGGGATTTGGCCAAATAGTCATCCTTTGGTATTTGAGACTTGCAGGATGCAGCATATTAGCAGTGTTTTCATAAGAGGCCGTTCCCAGGAAAACCTACCTGGAACCATGGTTCTCTGCAGGCCACATCACGCGTCCTGGGAAGGCATCCACCCCTGATGGTACCTTGGCTGAGGAGTCTTTGAAATGGCTGCTCATGGAGCGGGAACTCGGTCCTTGGTACAGGATGGAGATTGTGCTAGAGCACTTGTTCTCCAACAGGCCTTGACACAACCGCTGAATCGTTCTCAACACTGTGCTCCCGGCAGCCACATGTGGGCAAAGATGACACGAGATGACACACTGACTTTTTGTTTTGGTCTTTCGTCATTGTGAGACCTTAGGAAACTAATTGCATTTCTGTAACGTCAATTGCATCATCGGTAATGGAATTGTGTAGTCTACCCTGTGTGTATATATATAGACCATCCTTACATGTGAGGGGATGTGAGTAGCAATAAAAAAAAACAGCCAGCTACTGAGGCATAACACTTTATACCTGACCTCTGTTAGTCTGCCTACTGGGACCCAAATTTCCTGAAAAATGAAATTAACACCAAAATTGAGTCAGAGTGTCTGCTGAGTAGTATTTTTTTAACATTTTTTTATTGAACATTATCATTCATACCTGAACATCCATAAACAATAACCGTACAGTAGAAGTTGTGAACCTAAAAAACAAACATGCATATCATCATATAAAGCTCCCATACATCAGCCCACCACCAACACCTTGTTGTGAAACAATTGCTGCAAACTATGAAAAAGCATCATCATCAAAACATTACTACTATCTAGAGCCAACATCTTACATTTGGTGCATTTTCCCCCAACCCACCTAGTTAACGACACCATGTATTAGTAGTACATACTTGTTATAGTTCATTAGAAAAAGTTCTCATGTTTGTTCTGTTACCCACAGTCCAGCTTCCACCACAGGATGCATTGTGTTAGGCAGTGCCATGCTTTGTAAAATCCGAAGTGTGCCCTCAGTGGCTCTCATTTTTATCACAGAGCTGGGCTGTCATCACCTCAGCCAATTTAGAAGGTTTACATTACTCCGAAAGGAAACATCCCATACCCACTTACACCCCCTTATTGTTGTCCCTTAGAACTGAATACTTTCTTCTTTGACATTGTTTCAGCAATGCTACAATATTACTGCTGACTACAATCTGTAAGTTACACTATAATTTTCCCATGTATTACCACATACCTAACACTTTGTAAAGGAAGAACAATCTTATACTATTAACCACAGTCTTCACCCACCACCAAAATCACTATTTTATACAGGTCCTACATTATTCTCTAGCTTTCTTTCAATTGAAATAGCACCTCCCCAGACTACCCCTTTCAGCCACAATCACATTTATAAATCAGCAGTGCCATTTATACTCGTGATAATGTATTTCCATTAACTATTCATTTCTACGCATTTAAAGTAAACCTTATTAAAAAGTCTACATACGCTAAGCATCAGCTTCCATTTTCAACCCACATTCAATTTCCTGGTAACCTGTACTCTAGAGTTTACCTCTGTGAGTTTACTCATTGTTTTAGCTCATATTAGTGAGGCCATACAGTATTTGTCTGCTGACTAGTATTTTAATATAAATTACTAAGCTGTTAAAAAAAAAAAAAGCCAGGTGACCTTAGCACCTCTATGTCCCATCCCCAAACAGAAAGGCCAACAGGGTGATGGAAAGGCTCTGGGGGTGGGTGTGTAGGTCTGAGGAGGGGAGGTAGAGGAAGGTGGCAGGGAGACCTCTCCAGGGGCACACGGGGACCTGGGCTCGGCTGGCTCGGCTGCCCTTGCTGGGGAGGCCGCGGAACGTGGCACCTGCGCCAGTGGTGAGGCCCCGCAAGGGCTCTGTGCTCTCAGAGGCGAGGGAGCCGGGGGAGAAGGCCACCGCTCCTGACCCAGGGCCAGCCCTGCCGATCGGGATCGGCCGCAGCAGGACGCTGACCCAGGCATCCCGCTCTCTCCATGAGCAGAAGGAAAACCCACGCTCGCCGCACCAGCCTTGCTCATAAACCCTTTCCTTCTCCATGACTGTAAGTTTCAAAACCCCTGTCATCTTCATCCAGAGCCCCCTAGGCCTCTTCCCTGGTCCCCTGACACCCATGTGCTCTTCCTTTGGTGAAAGGATCGCAGGTATTGCTCCAAAGTAGGAAGGCAGCCTGGTGCGCTGCAGAGCCGCAACAAGGGCAGGAGGCCTGGGGTGTGGGCCCCGCCTGCCCCGCAACTGCTAGGCCACCGCGCAGGACGTCAGCAGAGGACGGGAGCAAGGTCACGGGGGGTTTCCCACCTTCCCGTCCACCATTCAGACCCCCTTCTTCTCCAGACAGATTCCCACCAACAACTTCTTTACCAAGAGGCAGGAGGAGCAGGCCTTCACAGGCTCCCTGGATTTCCTTTCACATCAACCAGCTTTCCTGGGGGTGCTGGGAACATGTTAATTTACATCATTTTTTTTAGCATACTTTATGGTTTTTTTTATTATTTTTTTTTAAGCTATAACATAGATTATACAAAATGTTACATTGAGGGAAGCAGCTGTGGCTCAGTCAGTTGGACTCCTTGTCTACCAAATGGAGGGCCCTGGGTTCATGTCCCGGGGCCCCCTTGGGAAGGCAGGCTCACCTGCATGCGCCGTGGAGAGTGGACTCAGCAAGGTGACACAACAAAAAAGGAGACAAGAAAAACACAGAAGATCGTGCAGCAAATGGACACAGATAGCAGACAAGAAGCAAGCCGCAAGGGGGAGGATAAATAAAAATAAATACAAACACACAGAAGAACACACAGCAAATGGACATAAGAGAGGAGACAGCAAGCAAGCTGCAAGGGGGAGGGATTAAAAAAAAATAAGAAAATGTTACATTGAAAAATATAAAAGGTTCCCATATACCCCACTTCCCACATCCCCCACTTTCCCCACATCAACAACCTCTTTCATCAGTGTGGCACATTCATTGCATTTGGTGACTACACTTTGGAGCACTACTGCACAGCATAGGTTATAGTTTACATTGTAGTTCTCACTCTCCGCCAGTCCATTCAGTGGGTGAAGGCAGGCTGTATAATGTCCTGCATCTGTCCCTGCACTATCATTCAAGACAAAGCCAAGTCCCGAAATTGCCCCCCACATCACACCTCTTCTCCCCTCCCCCTGCCCTCAGCAACTCCCGTGGCCACTGTCTCCACATCAGTGATACCATTTCTTCCATTGCTAGAGTCACAATAATTCTATAGTAGAATACCAGTTTCTTTAAGCATCTAAATGAATACCTTCAGGTTAAACAAATGGACGTGACGTGGGGTTGCTTCCAGTGATTTGCAACCCAAGAAATTTGTTTAATAAGCCTCTCTTTCCCAGCTACTTTTGTGACATTAGAGACCATTTACAACAAAGCTGTCTGCAGTAGTCAAACTTAATCCTCACTACCCTGCCTTTGGGAGGTGAAGGGATTTTATAACAATCACATAAAACCTTATGTGGTTTGAAAGCCCCAGACTCTGGACAAACACGCGATGGTCTTGGAATGAAAGAAACATATTCCAGAGCTCCCCGTTTTTTGGACTTTTACATAGGGTTATCGCTTCGGAGAGCATGTCCAGGGGACAGCTTCACCAACTGTCACCGCTGATCTCCTTGGCACCAGAGTCCTCCTAAAGGCTGGAGCCCAGAGCTGGGGGCTGCTCTGAGAGCCCGGTGTGCGGAAGGAGGAAGCACAGGGCGGGGTGGCGGGAGCAGTCTTGGAGTGACACCCCTGTCCCCAGCGGTCCTCACCACAGCAGAGCCATCATGGCGGGACGAAGGCAGGAAGGTGGGCTGGAGGTGGGCAGGCGGCGAGGCCGGGTGTGGGTGCAGGGTGGGGGAGGGGAGGGAGGCGCAGATGACTCTTGGGAGGGGTCCTGAGCGCCTACACCCCTACTGAAGAGGCAGAAAACCCTCAGGCCCGGGAGGTTCTGCGGGGCCCTGGAGGCCTTTCGGCTCTGGGGCAGGGAGGGCAGGGGTCTCCTCTGCTGCGGGACCCCCGCAGGAGCCCGCCGAGGCTGCCGCCGCGCCCGCCTGTGTTCCAAGGCTTCCCCTGAGACCCGCCCCTGCCTCCCGGGTGTGCCACGGGACACAGGGCTGGTTCCAGGGCCCCGCGGCGCCCGGCCACGTCGGGCCGACCAGTCGGGAAGCGGGGGTCGCGGTCTGCAGCAGCGCCTGGGGAGGTGGGCCGGGGCGCGCAGGAGGGGCCGCTTCCTGCCGCGGGAGCCCCTGCGTGCTGGGCTCTGTGGGTGTCCAGACCCAGGGCCCGCGCGGCCGGGACGGCAGCTCTGCGGGGGTGCCGAGAGCACGGCAGGAAAGGCCGCCGCCGCCGCTGGGGCCACGGCCACCCGGCGAGCAGCCCCGGCCTTGGCGGGATGCGGGTCGGAGCTCGCCCTCCTGGGCCCTTGCGCCGCGCGAGCTTAAGACACTCGGTGGCCGGGGGCTCGTAGCGTTTGTCAGCCGGTCCGTGAGGGTCAGCTCTTGCTCGTAGGTACGTCTGGAAAAGTTGGGTTAGAGCACGCTTTCTGCAAACCTGACTTCCTCGTGCGCACTTAAGCCGCCGCCCAGGTCTGGGGATTTTGTGAAATGTTGGACCTTTTTAAACCGGCTCCCACACTCATTACCAAGTGTCTTTGCTCCATTTTCGGAAGGACTCCGTTGGTAACGCTTCGCCGGCAGTTGGGGCAGAATCTTTTAAGTGGTGTGAAAGGCTGGGGGGCGCACCTGGTGGCGGGGGAAGCGCCCCTCCGCGCCTTCGGGGAGGAGCCAGAGACCCCTGGGTTTTTGTGACTTGGAAATTAAAGCGAGAGACGCCGGGGGTTCGAGGCTGGACCTGGGATTTGTCATCGTTCACTTCTGACTGGGAAACTACAAAGGAGAATTACGAAAGGGAACCCGCCTATCAAGCGTTCTGCCTGAGCCACCTGGAGGGTAATTTGACAGAGGAGAAGTGGTTGTGTCACCTCCGAGGGGAACTTCCGCTGTCTAGCCCTTAAAGAGCATTGAGCAAGAGGCTTAAAATCAGGAGGCAAATATGGGGCGAGCGACAACCAAATGCTGGCAAAATTGGGAGGGTGGCGTGGGGGGCTGTTTGTCCACTGTCTGATTGTCAGCAGGTCTCCCTATTTAATCTGGGTTGTCAGAAGTAACAGCAGGTGAGGTCCTGAGAAGGGGCTCCCCAGCAGCCCCTGGAGATGGACCGCTTCCTGGTCGAGGAGGCGCTGGACGCAGCCTGCGCTTCTCGGGGCCAGTGGAGGGTGGAAGCGAGCTGGGGCGTCCGGGCGCGGTGGTGGCCTGGTGGAGGGAACGGTGGCTGGGCCTTTGCCCATTGCCGCTCTCCTTCTGATGCCAGTGGTGGAGCCCTGCCCAAAGCCGCAGCACCCGAGGGCTTTTATTAGGAGATAAGCCGGCAGCTCAGGACTTGAGGAAGGACGGCGCTGGGAGAGCAGTCTCAGCCAGCTCTCTAGACGTCTGATGGGTCTCCTACTTCTCTCTTCCAATTCCACACAGGCTGCTCCCCCAGCCGCCTCAACTCTGGATTCTCAGAGATGCAACAAATTCTGTCTCCCAGCTTCTGATTGAAAAAATCCCAGGGAAGGACCCTGCATGAGTAACCATGGCAAACTTTGGACCAATCATAGTGCAGAGGAACCATCCAGTGTTACCTGCACATCACCCCCCCCCCCCCCCCCCGCCCATGAAAACAGGTCTGATAAGGAAGGGAGGGGAAGGTGGTAAGGGCAGGGGCTCCAGGCAGCTCCAGCTCCTGCTGATGGGGGACGAGCCTCCTGTGTGCCAGTGCCAGCAGAGCTCCTCACAACTGCATCCTGAATCTTTAGTTCTCCAGCTGGGGGAGGCTGCTGGGGGGAGGGTGTATGCAGCCCCGGCTCCCCGAGGCTGTAGAGAAGGGCCAGAGGCGCTGGCTCCAAGGAGGAGCCTTCTACAGAGTCTGGAGACCAGAAATCCAAATTCTGTACCATTGGGCCAAAATCAAGGTGTCAGCAAGGTCGAGGAACCCAGTGGCTCTCAATGCTTCTGTTCCATGTCTTGGTAGCTCTAGGTGTTCCCTGCACTGTGTCACCCCATCCCTGCCTAGACTCTACCTCTCCTCCTTTGTGGCCCTCAGAGCTGCCCTGCATGCCTTTTCTAGGATATTTGCCATTGGTCTTAGGGCCCTCCCTGTTAATCCAGGGTAGCCTCATGATCCCAAGATCCTAGTTTAATAACAGCTGCAGGGAAGCAGACGTGGCTCAAGCTGTTGAGCTTCCACCTACCACATGGGAGGTCACAGTTTCAGTTCCTGATGCCTCCTGGAGAAGATGAGCAAGACAGCAAGCTGGCGCGAGGGGCAGGTGCAGAGAGCTGATGCAACAAGATGATGCAACAAGGAGGCACAAAGAGGAAAAACAGTGAGAGACACAGCAACGCAGGGAGCTGACATGGCTCGAGCAATTGAGTAACTCTCTCCCACATGGGAGGTCCCAAGTTCAGTTCCCAGTGCCTCCTAAAGAGAAGGTGAGCACACAGCGAATAGACACAAAGAGCAGACAGTGAGTGCAAAACAATGAAGGGAGGGAGAATAAATAAAAAATCTTAAAAAAAATACAGCTACAAAGACCCTTTTCCCAAATAAAGTGGCATTCCCAGGTTCCAGGAGTTAGGATGTGGACCTGTCTTCTGGGGGCCCTGTGTGTGAGGCTAGACGGTGAGGCATCCTGCTGCCGCACCAGGGAATATTTCTGGGGCCGGGAATACCACTTGGCCCTGCTGTCAAGCAAAGGCATTGCCAGGTCTGTGCCTCTGTGCCCTGTCTTTAAGGGATTACTATTACTTTACCTATTTATTGGAGATACATGAAGTTACTGGGGAACTAGAAAAACAGGACTCACAGAAATTAATAATAATAGCAGAAATGTGTTGATAGATTATTAGGCAGCAGGCCCTGGGCTAAGAGCTTTACATTTGTTGTCTTTTTGAATCCTCACGACTACCATGTAAAGCAGGAAATATCATTATCCCCATTTTATGAATGAGAAAACAGAGAAAGCAAGTAACTTGCCATGGTCACACAGCAGTAAGGGTAAGAACTGTCTCCACTCTGATTAACTGACGTGTAGAAGCATTTCCTGGGCCTCCCGGGACGCCTGTGGCTCTTGCCTGCAAGCTCTGCTCTCTCTTTTGCTGTGGCCAGTCTCTCATCAACCCTAGTGGTGGATGGGAGGAGACCCAGGCGTGGCCGATCAGGCTCCTTGCCTGGGGGGACGTCAGTTATTGGGAGACAGCTGTGCCTTTTCCTGCGGGGGTGAGGAGAGTGGTCGCTGCAGCTCTGGGGCAGTGGGTGGCCACCCCTGCGGGAGGTCCTCCACGAGAGCCCCAAGATCCGAGCGGAGCGGAAGGCAGCCACCCCTGCTCGTCTCGTGCCTGTGCACCACCAACGCTCGTGGGTGAACTAGCAAGGTCAGGCTGGTGTTTGTCACTTGTAACCAAGAGCAATACCAGTGGGCCCTGTGTGCCAGATGAGGTGCTGGGCTTTCCCGAGGGCCGTTCTTCCAAGAGCTCTGCACCTGCGGAGGTGACTGACATCACACCCGCTTTATCGGGGAGAAACCCAAGACTGAAGAGGGCAGGCTCCTCGTCCAGAGCTCCTCAGCGACGAACTGGCAGAAGAAAGACTGAGCACTCGAGCCAAAGATGACAGGATCTGGGGAGAGGAAGAGGGGGAGGAGAGGAGGAAGGAAGGTGAGGGCGGGGAGAGAGGGCAAAGACTGTGAATTGAGGAATTTAAAATCTTTTTGTGGCAAGCGATGATGGTGTCTTTCTAGGGCTTAGGAATTTTATCCTGCTATTTGTTCTTCAAATAAAAGAATCAGAGTTGCTGACTTAGTTTAAACCAACTCCAAAGACTGTAGAGTTGACTTCTGATTAAAAACTTGTCTTCCTTGGACTGAGGCAAAAATAGCAGATATGACTTTCCCGAATATGTTACATCTTGCACATTTGATTTTTATTTGCAGCGCTTGAGAATGCCAATGATGGGAAAAAATATTACTCGTTTATCAACAAGCTAGAGATAGTAACTGAGTAGTCACATTGGCCTCTACCCATACTTGCATGATAAAAATAAATTGGGAGAAGACGAAATATTAATTTAAAGATGATTTGGGGATCACTGTCCAGGCCATTTCCCAGGTCACCCCATACTAGTGGGTCCACGGGCTGGTCCCGTAGGGCCCTGGGGTCTTAGATGAATAGAATCTCTAGAGCAGGGGCTCTTAACCTTTTTGTTCCACAGACCCCTTTGCCAGTCAGGTGAAAACCACAGACCCCTTACTAAGTCCATGCTATACTGTGTATCATTTAATAAATAGATCATACCTGCACCAACACGTCCCCACAAGAACAATGTGTTTTTGAATTTCAATTCAAGCCCGTGGACCCCTTGTTAAGAACCCCTGCTCCAGATTGTAGTAAGGTAAAGGAATTCAAGAGTAATCGCTTTGGCTTCAACGTGCTTTGCCATTTGTGAATTGAACCCGAGTCTTTTGAGGAGTAAACAAATTCTGGCCACTTTGTTTTTCCTCTCTTTCAGAGACATGCAATCATTTTTAATGGTTAAACCTGTATTAAATTGGATTTTCAGATCCTCCTTGTTTCATTTGCTTTCAGTTCCACTATCTAAAAATTTCCTCCAGCTCATTTTTCCTGATTACTTGTTTCTTCCTTCATCGCTGTGGACAAAGCCTTCTGCTTGCCGAGCGCGAGGCAGCCCCGAGGACGGCATGGGCAGTGTTTGGGAAGGAAGGAGTCGGTTTATCTTAACCCAGTTAGCCGCAGAAAGATGTTCAGATTCACATCGACTTAGAAATGAAGCTATTGGAATTGGGTCCGACCCTGCATCTTGCATCGGTGGAAATGGACATTGTGATTGCTGCGCTGAAACGTGCGCGCGAATGTATTGGGAGTTTTGTGCTATTTTTCAAACTTCCAAATAGATAATGTCAGAACATTTCAGAAATGGGATGCTAACATCAAGATATACTGCACCGATCAACAAGCTTCAGGCAGAGCAGAGTGGAGAATAGGGATCTCGGAGACTTTTAGAGAATTTCCATTTTCATTCCCTGTGTCAACAGCTTTGTAACTTACCTCCCAGATTGTTTTATGTTTTCAGGAGAAATTCTCAGTGGGCTTCCTGCACTCTCCTCAGAGCAGTATTCGAAAACCAAGGAATTAGATATGCTGTAGTTTATGAACCTCTTTATGAAAGTATCTTTTTTGAATTGTTCAAAAATCCAAAAGGAGTCAAACTTTGACAGTTTAACACATCGGCAAGAGGGTCACGGTGACGTCCCCAGTGCAGCCTTAGCCATTGAGGATCTCTTGTTGAAAAGGCAATTTCTTTTCCGTGAATTTCTTCCAACCTATAATGCTCCATTTGAAACGTTTGCCTTTCTGAAAGAATTTCTTCAGTATGAAGCATCTGACAAAGGTCATATTATGAATATGTTTCTGAGATGATAACATTTTGATTAGATATGCAAGAATCTTCTATACTTCCCCAGGATGTCGTATTCTAACATTTTCCATTATTTTAAGAAAACCATGTAAGTTGATACTATTCCGCAATGAGCTTGATTTTTGTGGCTTATTTTCTTTGCTGTGATATGTCAGCACCGTGGGCATCGTTGCAGAGAATAAATGACTCTTCCCCAATAAACCAAAACGCCTAAAGAAGCCCCTGGAGGAGGCAGGGATGTCCATAAAAGTTGAAATGGATTTCATAATATGGTATTCAATTTAGTATAATAAGTAGAATTCAAAAATCATCTAAACCTCCAAACGAAAATACCTCTGTTCCCATTCAAAGGGAAGCCCAAACAGATAGAGTTTAATATATGCCTGAATGTATTTCTTAAATTGTTCCTTTTCCCTCACTTAAGTTATTCGTTACCTGAAATATTAGAGCTTTTTCTCTCTTTCTTAAACTTGAAAAATTAGCCCCTTAAAGATAACTCCCAGAAAGCATTTATCAAAGTCCGGTTCTGGTTCTGTGGCTTAGGAAGAAAAGTCTGCCTGTGCACTTTTCAATTCTGCCTCCAAGAGTCTCAGCAAAGGAAATATTTCAAAAATGATACCAGTAAGCTGACATCATTAATTGTTCTCTAATACAGGTATTGCTGTGAAAAATAAAGCGCCCCTGCTCAGCATCAGAAGGCAAAGTGAGAAACTGTTTAGAAGCTTGATAGATGGCATCATGGTGCACAGAAGAAAAAGCGGGCTCTTAGAGGGAAATAGAAATACCCAGAGAATGATCGAGATGGGCTCAGGGTCTCTTGTCCTACTGGGTTTGATGAAAAATCAGCACAGAGACAAGAGAGCAGGGAAAATGAAGAAAGATGAGGAGACCCTCAATCCACAAAGGCGTTAAAACTCATAGTTTCAACAAACGCAATGTTTCTCAATGATGTCCCCAGAAATCCAGATGATCTAATAAGGCTGCAAAGTACATACTTAACATCATAAAGCTTATAAATCTTATTTTGGAAATGGAAGGCTTGGGAGTTTATTTTAAATTCCTTTTTTATTTTATCCCTAAACTTTTAACAAACATGAAAATAATTGGCGCATAAATGAATGAAATTTAATGATTGCATTTCATGAAATGTTCATGCAGCCATCTTTTCTTTTAGTTCTTAAGCAAAATAATTCTCTAAGCAATAAGTAAGATTATTTTAGTATCAAATCCAAAAGATATTTTTGAAAGTAGATTTTTAAAATATTTTTAAAAATGTACAACCAAATGCCAGTTTTTCTAGGTGTCTCTCTCCTCCTTTTCTAGTTGTGTCCTCCTCCCTGGGGGCAATAGCTACATCCAGTGTTTTCAGGCTGTTTTGCAATCTTTGTGTTTAATGATTGTTACCAAGGAGTTGTAGCTTCCTTTTAGCCAAACTCTGTCAACAGAGACTTCGACTTGCCTCTGTTTTGGAGCCAAAGTTAACCTTTAAATAATTAAATTACTTACTTAGTTTGTGTGACACGAGAAGACGAAAGTGGCAGCATCATCCCTGGGGAATGCACTCCAGAGAAGTTTCTGGAGACCTGGGTGTTCATCCTGGCGCATCCTGTCCCAGCTGCCTGGGTTCCACAAGCTCCTTACACTCCAGAGAAACGGAGAAGGGAAATCGTAACACCTGACTGTCTGAGCTTCCTGGGGCTGCCACAACAAAGTGCCACCACCTGGGTGACTGGAAACAACAGGCAGGGACCCCTCATGGCGCTGGAGGCCCCAAATCTGAAACCATAGGGGAGCATCCATCCTGCACCTTCCAGCCTCCGGTGCTGTGGGCCGTTGGCGGCATTGCCTGGCTTCTAGAAGCATCACTCCAGCCTCTCTGTCTTCACAGGCTCTTCTTCCCAGTCTGTGTCCCAATCTCCCTCTTATAAGGTCTCCGGTCCTAGTGGATGAGGGCCCACCCTGAGCCAGTTTGGCCTCATCCTAACCAATCACATCTGCAAAGACCCTATTTTCAAATGGGGTCCCATTCCCCGGGCTGGGGTTAGGACTTGAACACGTCTTTTGGGAGATACAGTTCAACCCAGAACTCTGACTCTGGAGACATTTTGCAATTGAGTGTGACACCGTGAGTGGAAATGACTCGCCTAAGACCCCTGAAACATGGCAGGGACCCAAATTACCAGCTGCCTTCTCGACTTGGGAAAGGATTACGCAGGGCTTGTTGGAGAATCTCACCACACTCACGTAGTACTTTAGAGTTCTTCAAGGTGCTTTCACATTAGCCATCGATTTTCTCATCCTAAGCTCTAAGGCCAGTTTTCACCTCTCCTCTGACCTCCCGACCTGGGGTCCAGTGACTTGTTTTGAATCCATCTCATATTCCCACCCCACAAACCTCTCCTTTCTGCTAGATCTTTATGAAATGACTCAACCACCCTCATAGCTCTACTCTGCCCCAGATCCTGGCACATAATACAAGCCTGTCTTGGCAGACATCACACTGGAATGAAATTACTTCTACAACTAGATTATACACTCATTGAGAGCAGTGCAGCTCATAGCATATTTGGATTTCTAGCCAAGGGTCCGGCACATACCAGGTGGCAATAAATAATAATATTTGATTGAAGAGCAAATAGATGGACAATGGTCATATTCATAATAATATAAAATTGAAAGCATGTGCTCTGGTAGGAATTAATATCTCTCCTGTTCTGATACCAGTTGTGGTTTCTTCCAAAATAAATACCCTGGGACTCACTAGGACTGTTTGTTGTCTTCCTTCCTACCACCAAGGCCTTCACTGACATCTCCACCTCCTCCCACTGGTAACATCAGAAGGCCCCTGGCTGGTCTGCGCTGCCACTTCTTCCTTTCCAGTGCGGTGTACATGCACTCCAAGTCAACTGGACAAAACCTCGCTGTCATCCCTGACCCAAGGCCTCCCCAAGCTTGCCTGAGACTTCTGTAAATTTGTCTCCTAATGATTCCAGAAGCACTCAGGGCTCCAGCCAAACCCTGGATCAAGATAGACCACCAGGATAGGCATGTGTGTTCCCACCAACCTGGGTCCTCTGGCAGGAAAAGTCTGTGTCTTCTTCACCTCTGCATCTTCAGTGCCATTTGTTTAATGGACAAACAAATGACCAAATGAACAAACAAACCCATGAAACAATTAAGAACTAATGCTATGACCAAAACTGAGCATTCAACTTCACGAACTAGGCTCATCTGGGAAATCTTCCTGGAGGATTACGGCTCAAAATATGGGTGAACTATCGGAAAGACAGGAACACACAAGGAATATCTTGGGCAGTGTGGGTGGGGGAGATCCAGGTGCAGAAAGGAAACGAGGCTGGGACTCAGGAAGAAGTGGAGGAGTCGAAAATCAGTCTACAATGACAGTAGAGGAGGATGGTGGAGGCGTCCGAGTCGACTGGGAAGCCAAGCAAGTGCCTGGCTTCAGTGCAGTGGACAGAGTGACCGGGGGTACGTCCTTGAGTCAGAGAAGGCTGTGAGGAAAAACTCTAGGGTTTCTGGCCATGAAAATTGGTCATCTGTGTATCCATATTCAGGCACTGGCTCTCCAAAACCCAACAAGCAGCGACAATGGCCGGTTCGTTCCACTTAGCAGGAAAGCCTGCAGAGGGAGATACCTCACAGACTGGGAAGTGTCATGAAAACAGGTTCTTTTCTTACCAAAGCTGTGAGGAGAAAAGCATACTGTGTCTGTGATGATGCAATAATTATTGGCCATTTGTAATTTGTTTTTATTTATTTGTTTGTGGTATTCATTTCACAAGAAATAAGGCCTCCACCTAAAAAAGGCAGCCGCACTGTGCCACGGTGGATTTTCTTTGGAACTTGCTTCTGCTTTGGCCCTACTGCCCATAATTCCAAAGCAGGTTAAAAGCTGCCATTTAAGGGAGAGGATTTCTTTGGAAGACACATCCAAGCTGCTGCCAATGTCACAGAAACACACTTTCCCCCTATGTGTCCTATATTTTGAATTCATCTAATTCTTCTTAAACTGGGCAAACTTGTTAATGTGAGGACTTTGTGGCTCTTTCTGAGGGCAGAATAAAAAACCATGGCTTAAAACAAAACAAAACAAAACAAAAAACAAACACAATCCTTCTCAACCATAAAATCATTTCTGTTCTCAAACCACCAAGTACTCAAATAGATTTTTTAAATGAAAGCATCCAAAAAGCAAATCTATCTATCTATCTATCTATCTATCTATCTATCTATCTATCTATCTATCTATAAAAAAATGCCAAGCTGAAAATAAGGAAAATCAGAACAGGAGAAGGGAACACAATCTTTCACTGCCCTGCCGGCCTTCCCAGCAGCCCAGTTCTTATGATTAACCTACAAGACTCCCCATAAACTCTAAATCATTCTCACCTTCCCAGGAGTGTGCAAGCCAGACAATTGTTAAAGGGAGCGACTCATAATATTACTGCAAAATTTCACAGTTGAAAGTCAAATAGCAATGATTTTGCTTTGCCAGCTTGATGCCACCTTGACTGTGTGGATGAAAGTCCCTGGGCAGCGAACGAGCTGTGTAGAGAGTAATTTCTATACAAGTGACTCTTTGGTTTAAAATGTGCCAGAGCACGGTCATGGTGGGCACCCATGCATGTTTTCTCAATCAAAATTTCACACATTAGGATAACCAGAGGGTGGATATCAAGAAGGAAAACAAAACCCCCACCAATTATGCTGATATTAAAAGGTTTTAAAGGTCATTTAACAAATGTGTTAACTGTTTTAATTCAATCCCGCACCATCTTTAACTCAGACCACTTGACTGGAGATCCTGGGTTGAATCTCTGTTTTTAGTCAGTTCCTTGAAGAAATCTCTGAGGGTATGCACGCCACAAGTATTTTCTTGACATTATGTAGAGAGATCTAAAGAGGGCATTCCTTTTCCTGGAATCTATATAGACTTAAAATAAATGTTACCATCCAGATATTGAAATGTATGGATTATTAAGAAAGAAAACTCATATGCTAACTATGCTTGTTAGTTTCTGGGTGACAGTCCCGTATCTCCCAACCAGCACTCTTGTTCTCCTCCTCTCCTTTGCCCTTCTCTTCTTCCTTCTTTCCTTTCTTCTAAGAGTTGAGCATACACTGTGGGCATGGTAATGTTGAAAGCAGGTGCCAGAGAAGCAAGAAACAGGAAAGACACTTTCTATTCATTGTCCAGCTCCTTCATTTATTCATTCATTGCTCATTTTGAAAAAATCATTTGAACATCTGTCACTTGACTGGTAAGAAGAGATGACAAATATGAAATGTATTAAGGTGACATGAGATCATAAATTTTAGAATTAGCTCTACATATGTGTTGAAATGACCAGTGAGTGGGGGAAATGAGGAATGCCTCCAAGGTGTGCAAAGCTTGTTGTTCGAGGAAGAAGTTGGAGGAGGGCAACGGAGAGTGCCCTGGGCTCCAAAATGGGAGAGCATCCCAAGGAAAGACAGTGACCAGGAGCGAATGGGCCAGGCACATTGTGGCATTCCATACACAAGTGTTCCCTACCATGGGGTCCTCTGAACTTCACAGGCCAGTGCGGACTAGTGTGGCCCAGGGCAGGCGGTCACTACTGGTGCCTCCTTCTCAGTCCCTGTTGATGGTCCCTTGTCTTCTTCCCAACTCTTGATGTGATGCCAGGACTCAATCCTGGACTTCTCTCGTCTGTCCACACTTGCCTCCTTGGCGGTGCCATCCAGTGGCATGGCGTCATGGAATACCCACATGCTTATGACTCTCAGGTTTATGTCTCCAGCCCAGAGCTCACTCACTCTCTCAGAATCTAGACTATACCATACAACCGCCTACCAACTTTCCTCTGGCTATCTAAAGGGCATGCCAAACTCAACATTTCCAAAACCAAATTCCTGATCTTTAAAACACCTCCCGTGTGGGTTGGCCACTTCAGCTGAGGGTAATTCCACCCTTTTAGGAGGTGCTGACTTTATACCCAGGCTAAAGGGCACTTTAGAGGGGTCCTTGCTTACAAAGCCCCCCTACTGCATATGAGCACACATGTGTACACATGCGTCCCACATCTTCAAGGACACATGGACCTGCTAAGTAAGAGTCCAGCAACCAAGAGAGTGGCAGGAGAGGCTCCAGGGTGCCATTCTCCGAAAGAATCTTTGAACAACTCACAAACACTAAGCCATCTCCCTCAAATCTCTGGAAAACAGGCAAGTGCTGAAGCAAGAAAATGCAGCTTTAAAAATGCCAAAAGAAGCTTACGGCACCCTTGCAGGCTCCTGCTCCATCCCTCCCCTGTGCAGTGTGGAGGTGTCTTGTGTTCCCATTGTGCCTGGCCCAGCTCCTCAGGGAGCAAAACCCTGTGCATCTGCAGGGGTACCTGTATGTAGATACCAAACTGTCTCCTGGCAGCATGAAAAACCAAACCAGGAAACCTGTCTGCCTTGCCCTCCCAGAGTTTGCCCTCCAGGCAGAAGCACATTGCTGACAGCTAAACAGTAAAAGAAACAGTTCATTCAAAGGGGTCTGAGGCAAATTATTACCTGCGTTTTGTCATATAATAGAGAAACCAGGAGGGTGAGGAAGTCTATTCCATAGTTTGATGGGGAAGGCATTTAAATTCTTGTACACAAGGTAATTCCTTAGATCCTGAGCAAGTACAAGCCCAGGACAAGACACAGGCTCAGAAAAGACTCCGCATTAGCTGTGGGTTGATCTTCTTGGTAGGAGGGCTAAACCCTGAAAGAGAACACCAGCCAATGCAGAATTAATTTGCAAGAATGCCAAAGGTGTTCTTTGTGCTTTTTTTTAACTTGCTTTTGGTAGCTCCTGGCACTCAAGGGAATCTCTGTCTTATCACTAACTGGATATAAACTTTAGGAACAGACAGTTCAGGGCCTAAATCCCAGAGCTAACACTTTAAAACATTAAAATAAGCAGTGAGCAATGAAAATTGCAAGAAAAACAAAGAAACAGGAAATGATGGCACATACAAAGGAAGGAGATAAAAATCCAGAAAAGACCGGCTTTGGACATACCTAACAAAGATTTTGAAAAAATCGTCCTCCCTATGCACAAGGAGATAAAGGAAAATTTAGTAAAAGAATTAAAGGATATCAGGAAAACAATGAAGGAACAGAATGAGAATCTCAACAAAGAGATAAAAATTTTAAATGGAAACAAACAGAAATACTGAAGTTGAAGACAACAATAATGGAAATGAAAAATTTCCTAGAGTGTTTCAACAGCAGATTGGTGCTAGCAGAAAAAAAGAATCAGAGAATTCAGAGACAAGGCCATTGAAATGTTTCAGGATGAGGAGTAGAAAGAAAAAAGAATGAAGAGAAGTTTATAGAAACTGAGAGACCCGTGGGACACCATTAAGTATACATGTGCACATTAAGGGAGGCCCAGAAGGGACAGAGAGAAAGGGGCATAAGGAATATTCAAAGAAATAATGGCAGAAAACTTCCCAAAGTTAACAAAAACACGAATATGCACTTTCGAGAAGCCCATGGCTCAAAAAGGATGAACTCAAATGGAACCATGCCCAGATACATAATATCCAAACTGTCAAATGCCAAGGACCAGAAGAGAGTTTTGAGAGATGCAAGAGGAAGGCAATGTGTTGCATGCAAGGGGATCCCAATAAGATTGTCAATTTCACATTAGAAACCATGGAAACAAGAAGGCAGTGGGATGAAATATTTAAAGAGCTGAACAAAGAACAAAAACAAAAACAATTGCGAGCCAAGAATTTTATATCTGGTGAGACTTTTTCAAAAATATGAAAGAGATTAAGTCATTCCTAGATAAACGAGAATTTTCTCACTGGTAGGACTGCCTTATAAACAATGCTAAAGGGAGTTCTTTTAGGAAGGTGGATCAAAGAGGTATAAAGAAATAAAGACCTCTGGTAAAGGTAACCATATGGCTAATTATAAATGCAAGTACTATTTTGGTATGTAACTCCCCTTTCTATTTCTCACAGATTCTAAAATGCAATTATATCTATGGTGTTGGATATACCCAATGCATAAAGATATCAATTGTAACAATTACAACAAAAAGGTAGGGGAGTAGAGGGGTATAGGAACAATTATTGTGTAAGCTACTCAAGTTAAGTCAGTATCAAATCAAACAGGATTGTTACATATTAAAGATGTTAAATTTAAACCCCATGATAACCACACACATGAAAATATGAAAAATATATACAGAAAGAAATCAGAAGGGATTCAAAAGGATACACCATAAAAACACAAATAAATATGAAAATAGACAGTAATGGAAGATTTGAGGGGCTAAAATGGTATAAGACTTACAAAAAACAAATTTGCAAAATGGCAAAAGAAAGTCCTCAATTAACAATAACTACTTTAAATGTAAATGGATTAAACTCTAGTCAAAAGACAAAGATTGGTAGAATGAATAAAAAAGTATGACTTAACTATATGCTCTTTTCAAGAGACTCACTTTAAATTCAAATACATGAGTAGGTTGATAGTAAAAGCATGGAAAACGATATATCATGTAAATAGTAACCAAAAGAGATCTAGGAAACTATATATCAGGTAAAACAGACTTGAAGTAAAAAAACTGTTACAAAAGACAAAGAAGATCACTGTCACCAATAAAGGAGTCAATTCAACAGGAAAACATAACAACTATAATTCTATATGCTCCTAATGGCAGAGTCCCAAAATATGTGAAGCAAATATTGACAGATTTGAAGAGGGAAATAAATGGTTTTACATTCACAGTAGGTGGCTTTAATACACCACTTTCATTATGGATAGAACATCTAGACAGAAGATCGATAAAGAAATACAAGACTTGAATGGTACCATAAACCAACTAGACCTAACATACATATATAGAGCACTTCATCCAACAGCAGCAGACTACAGAATCTTATCTAGTGCACATGGATCATCCTCTAGGACAGACCAAAATGTTGGATCACAAAACATATCTCAATAAATGAAAAAATATTGAAGCCATACAATATATTAATACCTTCTCTGGCCACAGTGGAATGAAACTAGAAATAAATAACACAGATAGAATTGTAAGATATGCAAATATGTAAAAATTAAACAATGCACACTTAATGAATGAGTCAAAGAAGAAATCACAAGGGAAATTGAAAATACCTTAGACAATTGAAAATGAAAATACAGCATACCCAAACTTAAGGTATGCAGCAAAGGCAGTGCTGAGAGGGACATTTATTTCTCTAAATGCTTACATTAAAAAAGAAAAAAGGGAAGCGGATGTGGCTCAAGTAATTGGCTTCCTGTCTACCATATAGGAAGTCCAGGGTTTGATACTCAGGATCTCCTGGTGAAGGCAAGCTGGCCCGTGTGGCAAGCTGGCCAATGTGGAGTGCTGGCCTGTGTGGAGTACTGCCCCACACAGGAGTGTGGCCCACACAGGAGTGCTGGCCCACATGGAGAGCTGGCACAGGAAGATGATGCAACAAAAAGAGATACAAAGGAGAGATAACCAGAGATACAGCAGACTAGGGAGCTGAGGTGGTGCAAGAGAATGATCACCTCTCTCCCACTCTGGAAGTTCCCAGGATTGGTTCCCAGAGCCACCTAATGAGATTACAAGCAGACACAGAAGAACACACAATGAATGGATGCAGAGAGCTGACAATGGAGGGAGGGAGGAGGGAGAAATAAATAAATAAATCCTTAAAAAAAATAAAAAAGAAGAAAGCTCTCAAATCTTTCTTTTGAGAATTAACCTCACAACTGGAGGAGCCAGAAAAAGAAAAGCAAGTTATACCCAAGGTGAGCAGAAGGAATTAAATAAGATTAGAAAAAAATAATAAAATAAAAAAGATTAGAGTGAAGATAAATGAAATAGAGAACAATAATAGAGAGAATCAACAAAACCAAAACTTGATTCTTTGCAAAGATCAAAAAATCAATAACCTTTTAGCTAGACTGACCAAAAAAAAAAAAAAAAAAAAAGGTGACATAAAGAACTAATATCAGAAATTAAAGGGGGGGCATTACTACTGACCCCATAGAAATAAAAGGATTATAAGGGGGATATTATGAACAACTATACACCAACAAATTAGATAACCTAGATGAAATGGGCAAATTCTTAGAAACACATCAACTTTCTGCACTGACTCAAGAAAAAACAGACACTCTCAAAAGAGCAATAGCAAGTAAAGAGAACAATTCAGGAATCAAAAACCTCCCACCAAAGAAAGGCCTAGGACCAGATGGCATCCCTGACAAATTTTACCAAGTATTTCAAGAAGAATTAACATCAATCCTGCTCAAATTCTTTCAAAAAATTGTAGAAGAGAGGACATTCCCTAACTCATTCAATGAAGCCAATTTCACCCTAATACAAAAGCCAGATAAAGATACTATAAGAAAATTACAAGCCAATATCCTTTATGAATATAGATGCAAAACTCCTCATCAAAATACTAGCAAACTGTATCCAAATGTACATGAAAAGAATTATACACCATGATCAAGTAGGCTTTATCTCAGGTGTGAAATGATGGTTAAACATAAGAAATAAATTCAGGTAATACACCATGTTAATTTAGTGAAATAGGAAAAACTCCACATAATCATGTCAACTGACATAGAAAAGGCATTTGACAAAATCTATCACATCTTTTTATAAAAACACTTAGAAAACTAGGAATAGAAGGAAACTTCCTCAACATGATAAAGGGCATACATGAAAACCCCACAGCTAACGTCATCCTCAATGGTGAGAGACTGAAAGCGTTCCTTCTAAGATCATGAATAAGACAAGGATGACCACTGTCACCACTGCACTGGATGTTCTAGCCAGAGTAATTAGGCAATAAAAAGAAATAAAAGGCATACAAATTGGAAAGGGAGAACTAAAACTTTCCTTCTGTGCAGATGATGTGATCCTATATTCAGAAAATTCTGAAAAATCCACAGCAATGTTACTAGAGATGAATGAATTCAGCAAAATGTCAAGGTACAATATCAAAATGCAAAAATCAGTAGTTTCTATACATTAGTAATGAACAATCTGAAGAGGAAATCAAGAAAAAATTCATTTGCAATAGCAACTAAAAGAATAAAATATCTAGGAATAAATTTAATCAAGGATGTAAAGGATTTATACATGGAAATGTACAAAACCTTGCTAAAGAAAATCTGAGAAGACCTAAATAAATGGAAGGACATTCCATGTTCATGGATTGGAAAATTGAATATCATTAAGATTCAGTCCCACCTAAGGTAATTTACAGATTCAGTGCACTCCCAATCAAAATCTCAAAAGCTGTCTTTGCAGAAATGGAAAACCAACCATCAAATTTGTGTGGAACTGTCAGGGGCCTGAATAGCTCTAAACATCTTGAAAAAAGAACAAAGTTAGAGGACTCACACTTCTGAATTTTAAAAACTTATTACAAATCTGTAGTAATCAAAACAACATAGTAGTGGCACAAGGTCTGACATATAGACCAGTGGAATCAAACTGAGAGTTCAGAAATAAACCTTAAAATCTACAACCAATTGATTTTTTTTTTTTTCAGGAGGTACCAGGGATTGAACCCAGGAGCTCATACGTGGGAAGCAGGCACTCTTAAACCACTGAGCTGCACCAGCTCCCAACCAACTGATTTTTGACAAGGGTGCCAAGTCTGCTTAATAGGGAAGGTACTGGAAAAAAACAGATATCCATATGCAAAAGAATGAAGGTGGACCTCTAACTCACACTATATAAAATATTAACTTTGAAAGTATCAAAGACATAAGTACAAAACCAAAGTTATGAAACTCCTAGAAGAAAATATAGGGAAGCATCTTTAGGACCTGTGTATTAGTCAGCCAATGGGGTGCTGATGCAAAATACCAGAAATTGGTCGGTTTTTATAAAGGGTATTTATTTAGGGTAGGAGCTTACAGATACCAGGCAATAAAGCATAAGTTGCTTCCCTCACCAAAATCTATTTTCATGTGTTGGAGCAAGATGGCTGCCGACATCTGCAAGGGCTCAGGCTTCCTGGGTTCCTCCCTTCCTGGGACTTGCTTCTGTTTCCTCTGTAAGCTTACTTGCTGGGGCTCCAGCTTAAGGCTTCAGCATCAGACTCCAACATCAAAAACCCTCAACTCTGTCCTTTGCTATGCCTTTTATCTGGGAGTTCCCACCCACCAAGGGTGGGGGCTCAACGCCCTCCTGGCACAAGAGGTTTACTTGATTAAGTAATCTAATATGCCCAGAGGAAAAGACCAGTTTACAAACTTAATCCAATATTTCTTTTTGGAATTCATGAATGATATCAGACTGCTACACCTTGTGTTAGGCAATAGTTTCTTGACTTTACACCAAAAACATGAGGAACAAAGAAAAAATAGATAAATGAGATTTTATCAAAATTTAAAAACTTTTATGCATTAAAGGGCTTCATCAGGAAAGTAAATGGACCCTACAGAATGGGAGAAAGTTTTGAAAATCACATATTTTCTAGAATATCTAGAGAAATCCTACAACCGAACAACCAAGACACTCACTCCAAGTAAAAAATGGGCAAAAGACTTGAATAAAAATTTCTCTAAAGAAGATATGCAAATGACCAAAAAAGCACTGTTAAGGATGCTCAACATCATTAGCTATTGGGGAAATGAAAATTAAAGGCACAATGAGACACCATTTCCTACCCACTAGCATGGCCACTATGCAAAAATTGGAAAATAAGTTTTGGAGAGGATGTGGAGAAATAGAAACACTCATTCATTGTTGGTGGGCATGTGAAATGGTGCGGCTGCTGTGGAAAGTAGTTTGGCAGTCCCTTAGAATGTTAAATGTAGAATTACCATTTGACCTGGCACTATGACTTCTGGGTATATCCCCAAAAGAATTGAAATCAGGGGCTCAAACAGATATCTGCAAACCAGTGTTCATCGTGACATTATTCACAATTGCCAAAATTGTCCATCAAAGATGAATGGATAAAAATGTGGAATATGCATACAATGGCGTATTTTTCAGCTATGAACAGGAATGAAATTCTGAAACATGCTACAACATGGATGAAACTTAAAGACACCGTGTTGAATGAAATAAGCGAGACACAAAAGGACAAATATTGGTTGAGCACATTGATTTGTAATAATGAATTAGGTAAATTAATAGAATCAGATACTAAAACACAGGAAATTCCAGGAACTGAGGTGGGGTAGGGACTGGTACACTAATATGTTAATTGGTATAGAATTTTTGGGGGGTGATGGAAATATTTTGGGAAGGGATGGTGCTGATGGTAGTAAAGCATTGTGAATATTATTAATAACAACACTGATTTAGGTATCTCAATGTGGTGAAAAGGAGATATTTTAGGTTACTAGAATACTTTTTTTTTAAACCTTAAGATTGTACAACACAGATGGTGAACCCTAATGTAAACTATGGACTATAGTTAATAGTACAATTAAACTGATATTCTTGCATCAACTGTAACAAAGCACCAAGGCAAAGTGTTAGTAATAAGGAAACCTGAGTGGGTGAGGGAGGTATATGGGAACTATATACTTCCTGCATGATTTTTTGGTAAATCTACAACTTCTCTAATAAAATAAAAAGAACACATGGGCACCTCTGTCATTGTGATCCAGGGGTGGGCACTGGCATGGTAAGACTGCTCCCCCAAACACTAGAGCATCTCCTGCCCCAAGATCTCATCTAAAGGGCACAGGAGGGAGAGAGACACCACTGCTGAATGTTGGGAGAGTCTGAGCAGTGGAAAGGCCTCAAGAGAAGAAAATTCAAACTCATTAACTGGTCAACTCCTTCTTTTACACTGGACATCTAGATTCTTGCATAATGAAATATCACTTCCTGGGACTGCCCAGCATCTTTTCTTACTTCTCCTTGAGTTCACCTTTGTCATCCCCACAGTGCTAAGGAACTAGCGTGGCCTTCGCGCTTGTCCACGGTCAAGAGCAAACAGTTCCCCACCTGAGATTTGCACCGATGTAGGTCTTGGTGTAAGTGATGTCAAAGAGCTACCATTTCTTGACATTGACAACTGAATGAACAAGGCATAGCAGAATCATGAAAGGTTTTATTTTTGTAAAACATTTCCTAAGGTTTAATCGAATTTTCAAACATTAAAATAAAGTTCTGAACTTAAAATAATTTTGATTTCAAATGTAATGGCCAGCTAACAGAGAGTGAAGAAGATCAACCACCACACCAGGGAGCCAAGAGTGCCTACAACTGCAAGCAGGAGAATTGCATCCATCGTCCATGTGGAATCTCACCCCCCCCCCTTGATGTAGAGGGGGACTGGACTTAACCATCCCAGAGTCCAAAGGATGGAGGAATAGAGTATAGATTAGAGTAGACTTATTGCTGTTCTGTTGGGGAACTATTGTGATTAGTAAGGGAAGAAATTTTAATATTGATGTGGAGAAAGTGACCACAATAGCTGCTGATGGTAGGGAGAGGGAAGAAGAGATATGATGTGGGTACATTTTCAGGATTTGGAGTTGTCCTGTGTGGTGCTGCAGGGACAGATGCTAGGCGTTGTGTGTCCTGCCGTGGCCCCCTGGGTGTACTGGGGGAGAGTATGGACTACAGTGTGGTGAAGCGGTGCTCCAGAATGTATCTGCCAGGTGCAGTGGATGTGCTGCGATGATGGAAGAGCTTGTTGATGTGGGTGGGGTGGGGGGTATATGGGGACCTCATATTTTTTGAATGTAACATTTAAAAGAAAAAAAAGAATAAAAAAAATCAGTTGATGATGGAAAAAAATTAAAAAAATAAAATGTAATGTTCAAATAATTAAAATTTGTGTTTTGTGTATTCTTAATACCTAATTTTGAATATTTTAGAAGCAAAAGAATTTTTAAGTTTGAAAAATTTAAATTTACTTATGTTTTTACCTTTACATTTCATTTATGTTTTTCAGTGAAAATACATTCAGTTTGCACCTTGAATACAATTTCATTTTTAATCTCTTTATCAAGTTTCCTAGAAGACAAATTATGTGAAAATCTTGATTATGCAACATAATAATTAGAAGAAAATTATGGCAAGAAAAAACAAGTTTTATGGAAAATATATACTAATTTATGAATTATAGGTGCCTTTTCCCCCCGCCCTTATTCAAAAATTCCTGGTCCATGAGAAGTACCCTCAGATGTGTCCGGAGCATTAAATTCAGCCATCTCTGATGCTCTGCCTCCTTTTGGTCATATAAAAGCCAGAGCGTTCCACCTGTTTCTGTTTTGCCAACATGAAGGTAAGAGGACAGGACTGTTCTGCAGTGTGGTCGGTTGGCTGGATTTACACCTTTAAAGACCTGCGCTGGGGCCATGGCAGCCTCTTGCTGCCGGCCCAGGCGCGCGGTGGGCTGGGGGCCTCCCCGTCTTGGGACAGTGCCCCCTCACTCCTCTCTTTCTTTACTGCCCTTGTCCAGCGGGGCTGACAATCCTCGTGGTTTAAGCCTGGAGAAAGTCCCGGCAGCCCGCATTTCCCGCCGCAGCCACCGCACTGGCCCCGCGGCCTCCACTCGTGCGTCTCTGTGGCCACGTGGCAGCCCAGCCGCCAGGACGCACCTTCCAGACACAGCCACGCGACACGCCGCCTCCGCCCGGAGCCCTTTCCCTGGCCCCCTTTCACGCAAGGTCTTCTGTGTCCCCAGAGCACCCCACAACCTGCCCTGCCCTCCAACCACCCAGCCGTGTTCCTATTCTTCCGGCTGCCCCCCAACCCCTTGCGCCCCCAAACCCGCTGGGCACAGGCCTGCCCAGGGCTCCGGCGCTGGCTGTTCCCCCAGCCCAGGTGTCCCCATCTTCTTCAAGTATGTGCACAACATCACCTCCTCCAGGAAGCCTTCCCACCTCCCTGTCTAAAACTGGGCTCACCTGTCGGGGGCTGGGCTGTTGTTGTGAAGCCAGGTTCCCAGGCGCAGTGGCTGTGGGGCCCCCTAAAACCAAGTCTTCTGCTGTGGCCTCCAGGTAGTGTTCCAAACCCAAAGACAGAAGGCCTAGGTAAATGTGAATTTCAGATAAATAATTTTTTTTTAAGTATAAGTATGTCCTGAATATTGTATGCATTCTGTTCACCGAAATTCAAAATCGCCGGGATTTCATCTGGCAACTTTACCTCCAGGGCACCGCGTGGGCGCGGGGCCACCCCTGCTCCACAGCCACCGGTTTCCTGGGCGCCGGGGCCACGGGAACACGCAGGTCCAGCTGCTCCCCTTTTTTCTGCCCCAGGTAAGCGAAGCCCTTCCATCCCGCCTTTGGGGCGAGCCTCTAGTGCCACCCCCTCCCTGGGCTCTTCCAGCCCCAAGCAGGGTGGGCTCGTCTCCAGGGCAGGGCTTCTTAACCAGACGTCCACGGACCGTGGAGAGATTCCAGGGGGTTTGTGAGCTTGACTTGAAAAAATCAACTTATCACCTTTATTTTCTCCAACCTCTCACTGAAATCTAGCATTTCCTTCACTTCTGAGTATAGGTAATAAATAAATTACAGTCCTATGCATTTCGTTCCACATTACAGTTGTGGCATATCTTGAAAGATTCCTTATGCCATCCATACTTGGAAATTACAGTACTTGGTAGACCCAACGCTAGTTGAGTGTCAAAAAACTCTCTGCTGCCACATGCTGAGAAGGGGACCCAGCTTTCCACACGACTGGCAGAGGGGTCCGTGGAACAAAATAGGTGCAAAGCCCCTGATCCAGGGCAACTCCTGAAACGTCGGGGGAGCACCTCGCTTTTCCCTGGGCGAGGAAACCTGACTCGGGGCGCAGCCTGGGTTTCTTCTGGGAAGGAGAAGGGAAACTTGTATTCTCTCCCTCTCTCTCTCTCCCTCCCTCTCTCTTTCCTTCTTTCCTTTCTTTTGCTGAGAATTCCACAGCAGCGCGGTTGTGTCACGATGGCTGACACTACGGCACTAGGTGTGGGATGATTGGGATATCATTAAATATACTTACGAAAGCTGCCTGCGCACCACCCAGGTTTTCGTGGCTCTGAAGGCTGCATGCTCCTGCCAGACCGACGGCTAAGGTCACGGCGCAGCAGTGCGGGGCCACCAGGGCTGCCTACGCGGGTGTGGAGAGCTGGCTCTGCCCGAGCCGCCTGGTGGCAGCGTGTCCGCTGCGGCAGCGTGTGCAACGGCCACGCGTCCAGAGTCTGGCGGTGGGAAAGAGGGACCCCTTTCCAACCATTTCTTTCTTTGGCAGGAAAAAAAAATGTATTTTGCTAACGAGAAATAAACTTGGGCGGCATAACAAAAAGGTGCTCCAATTCCCCGCGGGGAGGCGTTGGTGGACGCAGTCTCGACTGGCCACGCTTTCCCTCCAGGTGTGGCCTACTTAGCCAAATGAGCAGATCGCACCTATAATTAGAATTATATGCACAATGAAAAAACTCTTTAAGGAACATCTCCGGCTCCTCATAGCCTTAAGCATCTGTTGCCATGGAAGCCAGAGAACAGCTCCAAAAATCGAGATGGGATGTAGCACTTGCCCTCTTGCCTTTTTAAATAAAGTTGCCTTTTTTCCTTTGGTTTCTGAATAAACATCAACCTGGCTTTTTAGCGCAAAGTCCTGATTTCAAGGTTATTGATGCCACACTAAATTAATACAGTCTGCACGGCAATACACACCACCCCAGCCAAGCCAGGGGTACTCCTGTCTTCTGAAAGCTTGACATTTGTTTTTCATCATGAACTTAAAGGTCACGAGCTACAGATGGATCAGGCTACCTGCTTGAGTTTACATTTACATGCATTTTATTTTATTCCCACATGCGCTTTTTATGAGACCCATCACTGGAATAAAACTGTAGCGCTCCCGTACTCTCCTGGCTCTCGGTAAACCAGGAGAGTTGTCAAGCTGCCGTCTACATAATGTGAATTAAAATAAGAAATATATGCTGATTTGATATTTCAAAAGCAAAAGCTTTAAGTTTAGCCTGGGCCGAAAGTGGCTGTGGCAGAGAGCCCACACGTTTCCTGGTACTTTTTAGTGTGATCTGGGTGGTAGATGGACAATGGAAACTAACCCCAGCCTGCACTTTTAATTTGAAGACGGATGTTTCACCTCCAGATAAGCTCAACGCCATTAGCCAATGATCATTTCGCTACGGATGGACCAGGTGTGCGTCTTTTCCCTTAAATTTTTTGTTTGTGTGTGTTCCTGTTCAAGGTAAACATGTGACTTGTGCGGCTGCACCTTTTTTTTGGTGCGTGTGCAATACCAAATAACATTTTATATTTTTACCAAAATACCTGTGGAGCTGACAGAGCATGATGCATTCATTTTCCTTGATTTTGTAGTGAGGGAAAAGGCTAGCATGAATAATTCAAAAATAATGCTGAGACTGTTAAGATTTAGTAGTGGAGAGGTCATCACAGTTGGGAGAAATGAGCTAGGAGACTATTACTATTCCACGATCTTTGAATCTCAAGGTGACATCATTATTATTTCTCTATATCTATAATGTGGTGCCTCAACCAGCTTATTGCCGTGTTTCTCATGTAGGGGAGAAAGATCAATTACATACAGACCTCACAAAGTGAACCATAAGCATGGGGTCCAATAAAACTGTCATTAACAGTCCCCACAATTCGAGCTGCCTGCTTCCAGGTCAAGCTGCTTTAAAAATGAGAACCGACATTGAGAGGTTGAACAAAGAGCATTCATTCTGAAGGGAGCCGTTTCTTAGCCAAATATCTGAAACTCTTTAATAACACCTGCTAATTTGGGTCTGAACCGCAAAAAAGTATCCCAAGGATAAGCTTAGCACCGAGGATACTTAGAGGAAGGGATGTGAGCGCTGGTGTCGCCCCCCGCTTGAAAAATAGGTTTCTTACAAGATCGACATCAACCGCAAGCACTCTTGAGTAAGCATAAAGCAGTCCCAGGCAATCATATTTAATTTATTCCTATTTTCAACCAGAAGCGGAAAGATATCACCCCAAAATAAAAAAGCATGCTGGAGTAGTGTTTACAGCACTTCCTTCACCATTTGTTACCACTGCATAATCAGGGATAAATCTTGCTTTCTCTGGAACGGGATTAAAAAACACCTCTACATTCAAAAATATTAAAATGGAATAGAGCTATTACTACTGCAAAATCCCTCTTTTCTGCCCCCAAAGGGTCCCTCCATGTTTAAAACATCTTTTTTACTTTGCAGAATTTTACAAGCCCTTCTGCCAGCTTCTTTTTAATTAAAATGTCCCTGTTAATATCAGAACTCTGAAACATCACATTTAGTTTAAAGTTTAGCAGTCCATATAGCATTTGTGATCTTTGTAAGAGGGGCTACAGAAGTCCTGTAGGTTCATTTTTGTTTTGTTTTGTTTTTGCCTGGTACAAAAACAGTCTGCTTTGAAGCTCCTTGCACTTGCATCCCCAGGCTGCCCCCGTCTGTTGCACCTGACTCATAGGCAGTAGCTGCTCACAGCGGATGCCCTAAGCCCTGCATTGGAAGCCTTGCCATGTTTTGCAGGTAATTTCGGTAATGACTGGAGTTATTTCTGTGTGCAAGGACAAGTGCCTGGTGGGCGAAGCCGCTCAGAGCCCAGTTTCCCCTACCTGGCGTCTGGGCGCATGCTACCTGAGAGGTGCAGGAAAGCACGTGCTAATCTGCAAAGGGCTCCAGGCTCCGAGCTCCAGGCAGGTGCCTGCCTTAGAAGGAAGGCAGCGGGCTTGACCCGAGCTCCTCGCACGCTGGGCTGTGTGCTTGGCCATCTGGGCTGCGTGGACTATCAGCTGGTGATATTTGGCTGGGGGGAAGACAGAAGCCACTGCTCTCAAACCATCATGGGGAAACGAATGGCAGGTGACCAGGAGGAACCGAGGAGCCTCCCATCACCCTCAAGGCCGGGAGCCTCTGTGGGGCTTTTCATCTGCAGAGGCTGTGTTTTTAGGCCATGGGATTTGACACCAAATTCTCAGAAACTGCTCTCTCTTCTCTCCGCATGGGGGGCCGCTTGGGCTTGCCTCCCAGCAGAGGGCTCCCCTGGATTCTGGTCACTGCATGCCACGTGGGCGCTGCTCCAGGGGTGATCCAGGGACTGTGGCAAAGACGCGCTGGGCATAGTTGGGGACGGCTGCCACTGCTCCCTGGATGTCCACATTTGAGAGAGACTTTCGGGGTCCCCTCCTTGGGGCCAGTTGGAGCCCAGAGCCGGGCGTGAAGCTGCAGAGCCTGCGCCAGCCAGCCGGGCGGTGGGGGGCACGGGGCAGCCCTCCGCCCGGCACTGGCCCGGCTCGGGGCCGCCTTTGAAGCTGGCAGAGAACTCGCTCACTGCGGGGAGGAGCGCAGGGGCAGCCCAGGCAGGGCCCGCTCCCCGCTGACGCCTGTTCAAAGAGAAGAGTTGGGGCGCACTTGGCAGATAATGAATGAGTGGCGGCGCTGGCCGGCCCGCTGGGAGGCTGGCTTGCCAGGGCAGGTGCGCCCGCAGCCTCCGCACCTCCGGCCCACGCCTGCTGAGCCGGGGACTGAGCCCGAGAGCGGGACAGCCCCCTGCCTTCCTTTCTCTCCCGCTTTTTAACATTTAATGCTCAGGCCTCCTCCAGGGGCAGCGTAAACAGGTGATCTCCAGCAGTGGCTTCTTTGCTTGCACGAGCCTGCGAGGAGCCTGCGCCTTTCTTGGAGATAGACCCAGGGGCGGGAATTTTCCTGGGTGGGAATGACTTGGGCACGGTGCTCTCTCCAAGCGCTCTGGGGCGGGATCCCCCTTCAGTCCATAATCACAGCTAATGGGCTGGCCACGCGGCCCCGGGGGCCTAAATGGTCCAACACTACATTGACTGTAAATGGCAAAGCTGTAAGTGACATTACTTTGCAGATAAGAAACAATCACACCATTAAGCAAAGGTGTTTAGTGTATCAGTCACCCTAACTTTGATTTATTGCCAGGCATTTGTCTGTCACCAGCACAATGGAAGCTATAATGCAACTCAAGGGTTTAAAGAGAAAATTAAGATGAATATTGCTGCTCGATCTTCAGCTCCGTGGCCACGGAGTGGGCGGGCTTCCCTCACCGCTGGGGGGCATCTCAGCCCAGCGTCCCCGGCCCGGGGCTGAACGCTGCCTGGGGGTGGGCAGGGCAGTGAGCTGCCGGGATGTGGGGGCTGGGGCCCCCAGGGCAGGACAGTGACAACCAGGAGGGAAGACATGGCCACCGACCTGGGTTTCCCCAGAGGCAAGAAGGAATTTCCAAACGGGGAGGGTCTCCCCCAGCACGAGACATTGCACAGACGTCGCACAGGCTGGAAGGAGGCTGTGAGGTAGTTTTAAGAACATCATGTTTTCAAATACAGGCCTGCTGCCTGCAAAGGCTCCCGGAGCTTAATTGAGATCCGGCACACGGTTTTGGAACAGCTCCCGTAGCCGGGCCTGGGGAAGCAGAGCGAGGACCCAGTGCTGTGCCTCTCCTCCAGGGCCCCCAGCCAAGCGCTGAGCTCACCAGGGGGTGGTGACTGCTGGGTGAGGAGGCGAGGGAAGGCGGAGCCAGGGAGGACAGCGTCGTGATGGGTGTGTGACATGTGGGGGTTCACAGAGGAGGGGCACGCGTCTGGGCGGAAGCTCAGATGGGAGGGGACGGTGGCGGTGGAAAGGCCTGCGACGGCTGGAGCGCAGGCCTGGAGGAGACGGGCTGTCTCGGTCCCCCGGTGTCACGGCAGCGCCACGGAGGGTGGCTTCACTCAGCAGAGACGTCTCATCTCCCAGGTTTGGGGCCTGGAGTCCGGGGTCCAGGCGCTGGCAGGGGGCCCTGCTGCCTCGGGGCCCTGGAGGGAGCCCCGGCCTGGCCCCGGCCTCGTCCTGGGCCCCCTTGGTTTGCAGATGCCTCACCTCCGACGTCAGCGACGCTTCTTCCTGGGCCTGGGGTCTCCTCTCTCCTGCTAAGACGCTGGTCCCGTCGGATGAGGGCCCCCCGTCCTCCAGCGTGGCCTCCCCCAGACGGCACGGGGTGAGGACCTGTGCGTATCTTCCTGGGGGGCGCGCTGCATGGGGGCGAAGGATTTCCAGGAGGAAGTGGGTGTTCATTGGAAGGCACGGGTGGGATGGGAAGTGGGCCGGGGTGCGGGCTCCGGCTCGGCTAGCGTGCGGGCACGGGGGCCATGGGAGCCCTGGCTAGAAAGGCAGGCTGGCGAGGAGGGGTCTGGGAGTGCCCCAGCTCCGGTGAGTAACGGTGAGTCGGTGACTGCGTCTCCCCTGCCCCCTCGGGTGTCTTGGAGTGTGTTGGGATGACAAAAAGGGGCAAGAGCACTGGGTAGGGTGACAGCGACTGGCAGGGGTGGGCGGCCCAGGGAGGCGTGGGGAGTGGGCAGCAGGGGAGGCTGACATAGCACCTGGCTCACCCCCGGGGGTGCAGGGTGCAGTTCACGGGGAGCCTCGGGAGAGCTGAGACCTGGGCGAGGTGTAGACGGTCTGGAGAACTTGGGAAGGGCCCGAGATGGAGTTAGAACTGTTTTATCTCGATGGCAAAACACCTCCATGGGCCCACAGAGCTCATCTTCCTTCAGACTTGTGCTTGTTAAATATGTCCTTGGAAATGCGTGAAACAAAGACCAGGCAATCATAACCATTAAACGCCTACTCTGTGCGTCCACCCTGTGCTGGGCCTTGTTGGGGGGTGCAGTCACAGGGTCTCTGCAAAAAGCCACAGCGTGCACTTCCCTGCAGGATCCTGCCCGCCCCCCTACAGCCCCCCCGGAATGTATCAAGAGGCCCCAAAGAGTTTGCAGGGCCCTAGAGAAGGAAGGGTCACCGTCCTCTGCAGGGCCGCTTTACGGACATGCCCGCTTGACGCTTTGAGATGGCGCAACTGTCTGGGGAAAATGAGTGTGACACCTTACGTCCTCAGGGGTGCTTCCTGAAGGCTTGGGAAGGTCGGACGTGGTCTCTGTGCCACCCCGAAGCAGTCTAACCCCTGGCTGAACAATCGACATGAATCCGAGTGGCCTCCGTGGTTCCTCCTCCTGTGGCAGCCATCCTTCAGATGGGAGCGGTCCCTCCGTCAGCCTCGCCGAGCCTTCCGGGTCTGCCCAAGCAGGCCAGCTGCCCGCCCAGGCCCGAGCTCCGCGTTGAAAGATGCCCGGTGCTGCTCACTCATCCTCCTGACATCTTGAGACCCTAGCCTGCCCCAGCCTGTTCTACAGGCTGAAGGACAGCGGGGAACACGGCAACTCGCCAGCTTGCACGGACAGTGTCCACCGCTTTCAGGGGTGGACTGATGCTGTGGGGACGGTGGAGGAGAGCCGGGCTGGGGCCGGGGATGCAGGTCACATCTGCCTGTGGCTCGGTCCCTCGGGCCTTGCTTCAGGCCCCAGAGCGTGGAGACAGCCGCCAGCTGTGGCCGTCAGCGTCGCGCCTCTCGACCACGGCTGTCTGTCCCCTAGTTCTTGCTCATTAAAGTCTCCTTGACTCTTGCTAGTATAAAACCCAGGGATACACTCATTTTTTAAGTCCACCGTCCATTTTTACTGTAAGTCAAATGTATGGGAATAAAGGAAATCATATTCAGCTAGGTCCCCTTCAAATGTTAGGCGGGCCTTATTTTCTTGGGTTTATTCCATTTGTTTCTCCACTTTCGACCTGATTAAAATTCTGTTTCCAGAGCGCTGGTTGCCTGAAGCGACCAGGTCCTCCCCGGCTCCCTGCTAATAGCGTGGAAGGCTGGGTCTATCCATTTACTCCAGTGACCTTGGCGCCCTCTCCTCCCCATCCTCGCGGGAGGCCTGGCCTTGAAGTGCCCTTCTGAGCCCCTCCATTCTCCCTGCTGCCCTGAGTGCTGGCCAGAACCCCAAGGCCAGTCCTGAGATGCCACGGCGGGTGCGGGCTTCGCAGCGTGGCGCGCTCACCTTGGACTCCCGCGCTAGGACCTGAGACCGCCCGAGGGGAAGGGCTGGGCTGCCTCCACACTGCCTCCGTGTCAGACCCAGGAGCAGCAAGCGGTCACAGCACCCTACACGGAATCCATTCCTTGGTGCCCCCTCCCCTGAGCTGGCTGCTGAGAGAGCCGAACTTGGTGTGGTTGATCCTATTGCGCCCCAGAGGGCTCGGGGTACCAGAGGAACCCACCTAGGAGAAGATACGGGTGATAAACATTCCTTGAAGGCGCACTGTGAGTCTTGGAGGCATTGTGCTTCGTACCGTGTGTGTGTTTTCTCACTTAGCCCTTCTACCCACTCTATGCGGGACAGCAAACGTGAGATCAGAAGGCTGAGTAACTTTTCCAAGGCCACAGGTAAGCGTCAGAGCTGGAGCTCAAGGGCAGCTGTGGATAACTCCAAAGTCACAGAGAGTGGGGGTGAGAGCCCCATTCCAAATAAACGCAGCCATTCCTAGGTGCAGTGCTCAAACTTCGGTGGGCATCAGAATCACCTAGGCAACTTGCTGAAAATGCAGATTCCTGGGCCCCACCTCCCGAGAGCCTGATCCAGGGGGTCTGGCTGGCAGCCAGGCATGTACATTTTCAGCGAGCAGGGTAAGAACTCACGGATTGCCGAGCTATGAGAAGGGCTTGGAGGCCGGCAGCTTCCCCTCCCTTCCCGTCACCTCTCTCCTCCCGCTAACAAGCCTTAAACATCAACTTGCTATCAATGCCTGAAGAAAATTCCAGACATGAAAACTTCAGGGCTTACAAGTACCATTCTTTGGGGAAAATAAAGGTGGAACAGGGAGCTCAGGGAACCCGTGGTCCTCAGGAAGAACATGGGAGAAAGCTGGCTGCCCCGCTGGTTTCAGGCACGCTGGCCACGGACGCCTCTGACCTGGCCCCCGCAGTGGGAGGGCGGGATGTGTGTGATACCTCCATCACACTCCTGGTAGGTGAGGGGCGAGAGGCGACGACAATGGCGACCAGAGTGACAACAATGAGTATGACAACAACGACAGTAACGGCAACAAGGACATGACAATGACAACATGACAGTGATGATGACAACAACGAAAACGATGATAACAAGGACAAAGACCTGATGATGACTCAAAGGATAACAATGACAATGACATGACCATGACAACATGACAATGGCAATGTCGTCAATGACAACAATGGTGACGATAATAACAAGGGCAACAATGACTACTACAAGGAAAATGACAAGGATGACAATGACAATGACAGGGCAACGAAAACCGTGATGATGATGACCACGATGACAACGGCAGTGGGGACAATGGCAGTGATGACCGCGACCGCGACGCACTGCCAAGGAGCCTGGAAGAGGTTCGGTCCCGACGCCCCTCCTGGACAGCGCAAAGTGACGTGCGGCACAAAGCTGCGGCCCAGAGACTCCTTCCCGGAGGTTTTCTGGGAAAACTTGAATGCGAATGGGATTGTCAGTTCTCCAACTTCTGTATATAAGCAGGTGACAGGAAGCATCAGTTTGTGGTCTATTTCATATTGCCAGTGATTTAAATTAATGTTTGCTTTCCTTCCCTTGCTTCTTTCCTAATTCTACTGGCTCGACTTCATCTCCAGTGGAACTTACATTTATTTGTAATCTCACTGCTTACACTCCACTGAACAATAAAAGAACAATAAACTTAATAAAAAGCCCAAGTGATTGGAAATTGCTCTGGGAATGGCAGTCCAGTATGAAAGCTATAAATTTACTTGTGTGCTCATGACAATGTCAGCTAATTTTTATGAAAAGCCCGTCGCACAACAGGGCACCCAAACACTGTGTGATCGCTGGCATGTCAGCCATCAGACTTCCCCTGATAACAAAATGGAAAATGCATCATAAAATGATGTTTCAAGCCACAAATTCATCTCGAATGCTCACTCTATCCAGGAACATTTCTTTTCTGACCCTGCCGTGCACCTGAACTTTGAATTAATCATTCCCTTTCTGTCCTGTTACACAGTATCCACTGGCACCATTATGGGGGAAACTCTAGGAAAACAACTACCAGAAATATCATCCCACGTGGCGGACTTGGCTGGCCCACGTCGACATAATTAGTGCACAGAACCACAGCAGTGATGAAGAAGGCGAGCACCTCATCTGAACACCGTGATCATCAACAACCCACTTTTAAATAGACCCCTGGGGACCCACTTTGCATCGAGCACGACCCAGCGGGAGGACTCAGCTTGTTGCTCAGCCTCCCCTGGGATTACACATGATAAAAAAAATAGGGCCTTCTTTTTAGCGTTTGGAAATCTCCTTTTTGCTTCATCCTTGATGCTGGTTTCTAACCTGCGCTTCCGATCCCAAAATATTTTTCCTGTTCTAGAAAATCAAGTTGGCTGAAAAGAAAAAACAACCACCACCAAACTTTGGCCAGATGATTGAAAGGCCAGATAGCTGTCCTGAAGAAAAATGGTCTGTGTAAATACACAAGGTATCAACAGTGGAAATTTATCCCTTGGCCAGAGAGAGTTTGTAAACTTTATGGCCGGGAGCTGAGGAGTGGAAACCATCTGTCCTGACTTGGTATGATTATAATCGTCAATAGATAACACCCTAACATTTATGGCCACCCAGGGAAGCAAGTAAGGGGGGTGGGGGGGGGAGTGAGAAGACCAGCCGAGGCCGCTGTACCCCACGTGGTCCTCCCCCAGGCTAGCCGATTCACCTCGGCCGCCCCTGCCGGCCTGGGCTCCTTGACATCTCCGGAAGACTCCGGCCGAGTGAGGAGGAGGGCAGGCTCCCAGGGCTCCCCTGAATCCTGCTGGGCCACTGCTGGACAGTGGCCTGGACACCTGGAGAGGGAGCGGACAGGTGTGTGGCTGGGGTGGGGAGGGACACAGAACAGGGCCCGGCGTGCCTGGCACCTCCTCCCTGGCTTTGGGCTGGCGCTAGCCTGACTCACACGGTCTGCAGGCCCCAAGCACGGCGGGGGCTCAGGTCCCAGAGGCCGGCAGAGCCGCTCACTCTGGATTGGCTTTTACTCCGCCTTTGGGAAAAGATAAATCCGGAGCCATTTCCCCTAGGTCGTGCCCCGCCCGACCAGATCCGCAGCTCTAAAATCAGCAAGGTAGTGGGAGAGGGCTCTTGGCACGATGCCTCCTCTCGGGGGGCTGCTGGAAAGTTACAGCAACAGTGGGAGGGGGCCCGTCTTTGGGCTTTCGGGGGAGCTGGATCTCCCCAAGCCAGCGCCTGTTAGACCAAGAAGAGCTTGTTATTTCTGTGCACAGCATGCCGCTTTGTCCCTCTGCGTAGAAAGCCTCTCCCCTCCTGTCCCTTCTGAAGCCTTAGACTCCTGCTGACCCTTGAAGGCCGCGCTGGAAGGCCACCTTCTCTGGGAAGCTATCCTGGATTCTCCCAGGGAAAAGGGATCAGTATTCTGTGAGCACGTTCTGTTCCCAGCAGACCACAGGCCACACAGCGGATCATCAGTGCACCTTGCCATCCCAGTGTGTGTGTGTTTCAAAAATAAGCTTTAAAAAGCCTAAGTAAAATGACTTGCAGCTTGCGATTTGAATAAGCCATGCATCATGCACAATCAGCTGCAAAAAGGCCGGTGTTTATTTTCCCAGAAATGTACTAACATCGCACAAATAAAAGTAAAACAACTTTAATAAAAGACTGAAAGTTTACACTAAATGAATCAAGTCTTGGTGCTTAGCGCTGGAGCAATTCTTTTCCCATTTAGAGGGTGTTTTATACTTAAGGGTTGGTGCCTCTGTATGATTAATTACCAGGATATGCAGCAGACTGGAGTCTTATGAAAGTTCATTTATTGCAAGTTAGGCTGCAGGAGCATCCCCTCTGTATCATCACCAACTGCAATGTTTTCTAATTCCTACTGGAAGTACAGCTAGACTATACCTGCTAAATTGAACTTCACTGAGAGAGGAAACAGGGCCCCTTGTCTTCTTCAAAGCCATCAGCTTAACCAGTTTTGCATGATTTCATCAGCCCCAGATCTCATTATTATTGTAAACTAGACACATGTATATTGCTTTGTCTTCCAGGTTGTAGAATTTTGCCTGTCTTTATTTTAACCAAGGAAAATCCACTTTGTGTGTGTGTGCACACAAAATAAGCTTTTAGCTTCAATCATTAAAAATAAACATATAGAAAGATGGGTAACTAGATTTATAATCCATCCCTGTGTAATTAAGAGATAGCTTTTGATTTCAGTAAAACAGCAAATTGCATAATGGGTTTTGAATGCAAGATAAATATGAAGAGGAAACAACACATTATGAAGTACACAGAGAGAAGGGGTAAGATTTATTTTTCAAGTGATAAAGCATCATGCAATCACAATATTCACTTTTATGGTTACATTTTGCCAAATGATCTCAAATCTTGTTAATTAAAAAAGGGGGGTTGGCATGGCTAAAAGCAAAAGAGCTGTCTTTTGTGCTTCTAAATGAAAAGATGCCTGCTGATTTCTTAGGACCAACCCACCCAGAGAAAAGCAATTGCTTAGAAATATCTGGCCAGTGAGCATTTTCCCATTTATTGATTGTTCTTTTTTATACTTCTGGTTATTAAAACTTGATTTATACTAGACTACCAAAATATTTGAGAGTTTCTTTCTTTAAAGTTTCATGTTCTCAGTATTTGATTTCTAGAGACTGAAAAAAAATGAACCGGTATAAAGTAATAAGAGTTTTAACTGTGTCCATTAAAGTTAAGGGATCCTACCTCTTATCCAACGCTTGACCCGAGTTTTTAAAATTAAGGGTTTTTATCTTGCCCACAATAAGTATAAGGGTGAGGATGGGAAAGGAGACTTCTATTTGGCTCCAAGCCAGCCTAAATTGGCCAAGAGACAAGTTTCCTCTAATTTGAAGATCTGCAGTAAAAAATGAACCTATTGTTTTTGCCAGCCTTTATTTAGCTGTTTGCAATATAAAAAAAAGTTTTTATATTGCTTTCAAGAAAACCATTCTTACAACTTTCAATTCAACAAGACAAAAAGTTAGTCATGGCGAATGAATGTACAAGGTTTCTATATGAGATTTCTACTTTGGCAGTTCCAATATCCCACAGCTGTGTTGATAAAACTAGGATTGCTTGTCTCCGAGCGTCTAAGGCCACCTTTCAAAAATAAAAAATGTACTCTTACATGTCTCCATCCTCTCTAGTTTTGAATAAGGTTGAAGGGAACTAACCTCTGCTTGGCGTAAAAATCAAGGCAAAACGAACAAAAGATAAAACTCAACTTTGTTTTCATGTGGAATACATCGGCACTATGTTGGCCGATCACCACTTGGGTGCTTTTCCTTTTCTCCGTACGTCATAGCAGGTAGAACTTGGGCTGCACGTCTAATTTAGGCACTGTGGCAAAGACTGCCAGCTGTCGGCCAATGCGCACCGGCAGCCTCCAGGCTGGACCTGCCATCTTCAGGGGCACCCGAGTGCTTGGGTGAAGCCAGCGTCTGCCTCGGCCTTGCAGCTGGTAGAGGCGGTGTCCCCAAGGTCTGGCTGGTAGGACGCAAGCCCTTTCCTGGTTGTATTATAACTGTCGAGGGAGGGCCGAGGCCTCCAGTTCCTCTTTGCCCCCCTCCCCACTGGTGGCAACGTGTGCAGGGTAGGAAGTCACTTTGAGCAGGGGAAGAAGGTGATATCTGGGGTCAACGAGGGCTACTCGCTTATTTAGCATTTGCCACATGCCAGGACTGTTCTAAACACGTAACCTCTTTCATCTCATGTATTTCTCTCTACAACTTTATAGAGTAGATACTGCTATTATTCCTGTGCTACCCATGAGGAAACTGAAGCACAGAGAAATGACCAAGCCAGCAATCCAGGCGGCCAGCCTGGAGTAGGAGGCAATGCTCTCTGCCACCCTGAATGCACTGCGGCTAGAGACGGTAGGCCTGTGGGAGAGGGGACCCAGACCACAACATCACGGCTCCCACCACAGCCCCGCACTGCCCAGTCAGAGTGGTAGTTTCTTTTTCTGTTAAAGCTGCCAAACTGACATCCTGGCTAGTGGAAGGACGGTGGATGAGAGGCACGATTTGATGATTTAGAAAGGAGGCAAATCTTGTCCAAATGTCCACCTGAAACAAGGCAAGTAGTCCAACACCAAAACTGAATTATGCCATAACTAAAGTCCAAGTCCCAATTACAGAGCTCTGGCAGCCAAAAAATAGGTTTGTTGTGTCTCAGTCCAACTCTCAGAATCCAGGGTCTCATGAAAGGAAAATCATACCCCACTCCTTTGGGAAAAAGTTGCATGTCAAATATTTTTTTCCAGAATAATTTATCTTTTGTTACACATTTTTTTCCCCTAATAGGAAGTGATATGTTTCTCCTCTGATGAAGTAGAATAACCCCTGTAAAGATCATATGAAGGTTACTTCTTTTGGGAGTGAGTGGGTGAGGCAGATTAAAGTAATATTCAGTATTTATAGTACTATGACTTTGAAAATATCACTCAGAGCCATTAACTATGATGACATTATTTTCTTATAAACCTTATGGGTTTTCCTGAAGTTAGTGATAGCCTTTTATTTTCTTAATTGCCTATTTGCGTTATTCCCTAAGTCTTCGCCTTCACGTGTCAGCTGCTTAATCAGTTCCATTTCTTAGAGTCAGCACTCCCAGGGACCTTTGTCTCCAGCTACAGGTCCCCAGGAAATCTATAGGAAAAGGTACGTGTGAGTTCAATTTTTAGGAACTTGCCTTTCTGAAAATGCTGATTCTGCCCTCATGCTTGATTAACCAGTTGGCCTTCCGTAGAATTCTAGGTTGAAACTAATTTTCCCTTGGAAGTTTGAAGTCATTACTCCAGAGTCACCTAGCTTTTTGTGTTGCCATTGAGAACTCTAATTCCTATTTTTTTGTATGTGACCTATTTCCTCCCCCTCTTTACAGGAAGCTTTAGAATCCTTTCCTTATTTTTGGTTTTTGAAAAATTCATGATGTTGCACCTTAGTGAAGGACTGCTTATATTCATTGGACTATGCATTTGGTGGACTTAAGTCTGGTGACCTATTCCCTTAAGCCATAGAACATTTTTCAAAAAACAATACTTCTTTATCATCTTCCCTTCGTTTGCTTTGCTTTCTTTTTACAGCACTCCTACTATTCAAATACTAGATCTCCTTGGTTAATCCTCCTAAGTTTCTTATCTTTTCACTCCTATTTCCCTTCTCTTTAATATTTTGTTCTTTCTTGAACAGTTCCTCAATTTTATCTTCTAAATCTCCTATTGCATTAAAAACTTTACTATAGTTTAAATTTCCAAGTTATTATTTTCCAAATGTTCCTTCTGAATAAGTCATCTTACGTTCTTACTTCATGAAGGCAAAACCTCATCTCCAAGGATATTAATTGCAAATTTGACTTTTTATTGTGTCCACCGCATTGCTTGTTTCCTAAGGGTTCTTTAGCTCATCTTGTTCATTCATTTTGGTCTCAGTCTTTCAAGTGAGTGGCTTTCCTGAATATATAAAATACACGGGGACTGGTGGCAGCTGGGGAGGGGCTCTACAAAACCCACTGGCAATTCTCTGTGAGTGGGACCTCTTGACTTGCAGCCACAACATCAGGGGCTCAGGTCAGGATCGATGGTACCACGGGAGTGGGGCATGAAGTTTAGCACTAGAGGACCTCCTCCCTTGGATGGGCCAGTTTCTTCACTACTCTAAATTCTGGGAGCCGAGAGGAGAAACAAGCTGGGCGCTGCAGTGTTCAGTAAGCAGACTTTCACCAAACCTCCTGCTGTCAGTGTGACTCCTGGTCTTTACCAGGTGTGATTGGGTGGCCCCAGACAGTCCTGGGCTCAGCCTCTCCAGGGGGAAACCTTCTGCCAAGGTGCAGGGGGGCTGGTTGCCAGGCTGCCGGGGCTGGGGAGGGGACTTGGGGTGCAAGGGCTCCTAACACCGCCTTTCGATGGCTTGCACTTTCCCAGCCGCTACCTGTGGGAGCCCTCAGCGGTGCCCGGTGCCTCCAAACCCAAGCCTTCCTGGCCTTGGGGGGCAAACATCAGGCTCGGCTTTGCGTACTATTGTGAGTGTTGAAACCCATCCATCTGCTTTCCATCATCCCCAACTTCTTAACTTTCCTCGGTGGCTGTCAGCTTCTAACCTGTCCCTGTTTTCTTTGTCCTTGTGAGTTCATGACTTCTTACAGTTTTATTACAGTCATTTGGGTAGTATTTCAGGAAGAAATGAAGGATAAGAGCGTTCAGTTATCTGCAAGTCCAGCTTTTACCTTTTGTGTTTACAAAAACAAAGATCATTTAAATTTAAAATTTATTAAAAGGTACTTAGATTCCCTAAATGTCCCATGTGCCCCCCTCTCTACCCCTCCCACACTTTCCCACATTAACAACATCCTTCATTAGTGTGGTACATTTGTTACAATTGATGAACGCGTACTGGAGCGTTGCCACTAAGGGTGGGTTATGGTTTACATTATAGTTTAAATTCTCGCTCACACAATTTTGTGAGATATGACAAGATATATAATGGCCTGTATCTGTCATTGCAATGTCATTCAATTGTCATGCAATTCCAATGTCCTGAAAATGCCCCCAAGTTACACTTACTTTTCCCCTCTCCCTCCCCTCAGAACTTCCGGTGGCCACTGCCTCCACATCAGTGATAAAAGTTCTTCCATTGCTAGGATAACAATACATCTATAGTAGAATAATAGTAAGTCGGTTCTAGTCCATCATTCATTCCCCAATCCTGAGGATTCTGGGACGGCAGGTTTTACAGATGAGAAAAGTGAGGCTTAGAGATGTTAACTCATTTACTCAGTATCACACAGTGCATCAGTAATAAGGAAGAATGCCAATGCAGATAAAGATCATTTTTAGTAGTGGACAATGGTGGAGACAAATGAAATTGTTTTAGAAACAAGTTAAATATTTCTGGAAGGCAGAGAGGATATTATTTTTTTTACAATATTTACTGGAAATATAGTTCTAGAGGCCACGAGACAGTCCTAGTCCAGAACTGAGAGGTGTTTCTATGTATTTGTTAGTGGCTTCTTTGACAAAGTGATATTTCTACCAGACCCAGTTGGGTCATTTCTGTAATTGTTTTTAGCTGAGCCTGGGTCAGCGCCACACTCTTAAGAGAATAGATTTATTTCATCTCAACTCTGACCTGGGCTATTTCACTACCCATACTCTTTTTAAAACTAGTAATGTGGGTTGGGGCTCAATGCTCTTTCAGGTTTAGGGAAGTCTTTATTTCAGGGTCTTGGAGGACTTGTGGAATGTGGAACCATCTTCCCCGAACATTTCAGGTGACATTGGGCAACGCTCGTCTTCAAATGACTCCGTGCTGCCAGGTTCCCTTGATTCCAGCGTCTTCTTCAAGCCAGGCAAGAGCTTCCACAGCCTTCAGCCAAGGTCTGACCACTCAGGTATGAGGGGCCTTGCTGGTGGGACCTACATAGACAGGTGCTCTAGAAACCCAGGCCTCTGGATAACCTGGTAGCACGTGAGACGATCTCTCAGGAGTAAGGTGCGTCAAAGCATGTCCTAGCTGCCTCCCACCACGGAAGACGCGCTTCTCGGTCAAAGTGGCCCAGTCACTGGGCAGCCCAGCGAGTCACGCTCTCCTCGGGAGTCATGTGTTCTCCCTCAGCGTGCAAGTCCCGGCCCTGACTCCATCACAGACCCACGGGCAGGCACACAGTGTGGCTGGCACACAGTGTGGCCATCCCACAAAAAACACACCTGAATGAAGGTAGGACCCAAACAACTTCTGTTTATAAAAGAAGTGTTAGGAAGTGGGGAGTCTGGACACATGGATGTCCCTTCTGTAATTTTTGTGACTGTCTCGAGTGTCTCCAGCACCCCAGATTTCCTGGGTGGTTCTATCCTTTCGTGTTGACAACAGAAAGGCCGGGATCCCCTCCCCAGGGACACTGGGAAACCCGTTGCCCCTCGTGCCCTCTGCGGAGTCTTGGATATTGACTCCTTGGGTCTCCGCTGGCTCCCACGCCCCACTTGCCAGCATTCCTGAGCTTGGCCCTTTCTGGATAACTCCCCCATCCTTAATTTCCCCCAGAATTCTCCTAGCCCAGGGCCGTTGCCTGCAGCCGCCTTTCCTGAGGTTTGGAGCACGTGGAGAGGGATTAAGTCACCACAGTACAAAATGCAAGTTAATCCTGGCTCCTGGCTCTCGCCGTGGTGAAGTCCACCCCTGCTGTGGGAATGTGTCCCCCGCTGGGTCCCTTTCGGTGCTGCTTGCCACCGTCCTTCCGTCCCCTGCGTTCCCACAGCCTCCTTACTTCCCCTCCTCCCTTCTCCGAGGCCTCTGCTCCCCAGCCGCTGTCCTTGGGCGCGCAGAGATCAGCTGTTTGTTTTACTCTTTCCTGACCACACTGGGAGGCCTCATCTCTCTCAAACAGGCCTTAAGAAGGTCTTTTCCAATAAAGAGGAGCAACTTCTCCACGCCCTAGAAGTCAGGTGCGGGAAGCGGACTTGGCCCAGTGGTTAGGGCGTCCGTCTACCACACGGGAGGCCCGCAGTACAAACCCCGGGCCTCCTTGACCCGTGTGGAGCTGGCCCATGCGCAGTGCTGATGCGCGCAAGGAGTGCCGCGCCACGCAGGGGTGTCCCCCGCGTAGGGGAGCCCCACGCGCAAGGAGTGCGCCCCGTAAGGAGAGCCGCCCAGCGCGAAACAAAGTGCAGCCTGCCCAGGAATGGCGCCGCACACATGGAGAGCTGACACAACAAGATGACACAACAAAAAGAGACACAGATTCCATTGCCGCTGACAACAACAGAAGCAGACAAAAAGAAGAACATGCAGCAAATGGACACAGAGAACAGACAACTGGGGCGGGGGAGGGGGGAAGGGGAGAGAAATAAATAAAATAAAATCTTAAAAAAAAAAAAAAGAAGTCAGGCGCGAGGCAGTCTGCTTCTGTCCAGAGTAGCAGCTGCGTTTTCTTCCCAGCACGTTCACTGAAGATGGAGGAAATGTGCCTGGAAGTGCCTGGAGCAGCCTCTGTCCTGCGGGTTCTCTCGGGAGGGCTTTTCCCTTTGCAGGACGTGTCACAAGCCCATTCTTGGTGCTGAGTAAGGAGCATGAAAGCCTGTTTAGGACCAGCCTCATCACTGACAACTTAGCGCATCCTAAGTGGGTGGCTGTCGGGGGCACTCAGAGAAGAGCCGAGAAGATGGGTCTCACTAAAGCAGACTTGCTTTTCCCTTTTCAAGGAAAGAGCGTGATGCTGCTGTATCGATTCTGCAGGCTGGCAGGCAGCGCTAGGGATGACCTCGAGAGCGTGTGCGAAGCGGCAGGGGTGCTGGCGGGTGGAGGAGGCTCCCGCGGGCTGGCTCGCAGCTGGGACCACGCTTCTCCACACCGATGCTTTAGGAGGATGAAGTTTCCTGAGAGCCGTGGCACTGGGGCAAGGGCCTCGATATTCCAGCTTGTGCAAAACCATTCTTCCTTCCCAGAAAGCTTCCCCAGGCTTGGGGCGCATGGCTAGCTCTTGTACCCATTCCCAGCTCTGGCGGGGTCAGCCACGAACTCCCAAGTAAGCGGCCTCCCTACAGGTTTGGAGCCTGGCCGGGGGTTGTTCTAAATCCCACTTGTGAGGTATCACATTCAATCCTTGCCAGAGCCCTGTAAAGAGGCACAATTGTTATGGTGCCCGTTCACAGGTGAGGAAACGGGAAGGTTAGGTCACCCTTTGAAGGTCACTCAAATAATAACAATAGTCCTGGGATTCCAAGAAGGCCCCAGAGAGAGACTGTACTGGTTTCAAAGGCTTCCGCCACTCAGGAGAATGTCTAACACGTTCACAGTGGACTTCAAGGGTTATGATACCCACTGTGTGTCTGTGTTCAAGGCTGGCTCGGTACCGAATGTCCTTTACGATGCTTCTCTGTGGAAGGACAAAAAGAAGACAAAGACTGTTGCCTCTGGAAATTTGAACAGGATGGAAAATCTAGCCCACCCCGTGCCAAGCAGGTGCCCTCATCACTCTCTGTCATGGGTCTCTGGGTTCTTCCCCTGCATTGCTCTGGGCTCAGTTTGGAAATAGGATGGTTGGTTTGTTTCATTTTTCCTGTGTTCTCCACTAGATGCAGACCCCGTGAGGACATGGGAAAGGCCCGCTTTCCCTGCCTCTGTGTACACTGCATCTCCGAAGCAGTGGCACATGGACAGTCGGTGTAATTCTAGGTGCATGAATGAGTGAATGGGGTTGACAGTCACCTGGATGATGGGTAATGCCCTTCTCTATCCTTTAACAACTTAATATTTTGGGTTGAATTTTGACCGCATGCCCTAAATAGAGATGTTGAAGTCCTGACCCCACTGCCTCAGAGTGTGCCCTTACTTGGAAATGGGGTCATACCAGACAGAATTAGTCAGGATGAGACCAAAGGGGACTAGGGTGGGTCCTACTCCAAGATGACTGGTGTCCTGCTCAGAAGAGGAAAGTCCAGATCGACAGACACAGAGAGCAGACGGCCTCAGAAACCAGGAGCAGAGCACGAAAGAGGCCAGCTCCAGGCGAGTGCCGCTCCCGCCTCGGTCTAGACTCCTGACCTTTACAGCTGGCGGAGGATAAACGTCTGTTGCTTCAGGCTCCCCGGTTACGGTGCTTGTTATGGCAGCTGCAGGAAACGGAGGCAGTTGGTTAGGAAGGAATGTGTCTTCATTGTTTGAAAAGCTTGCTGGGCCGGAGCGGGCCGGGCTTCTACCAAAACTGACCAATGCCCGTCAGGATTGCCTAGTCACAAGGTGGTGAGAATATGGTCACACCGGGAAAAATACAATTAATGTAACTTACGGGCTACAGTTAACAGCAAGATTGTAATATCTGTGCCTCAGTGCCAAAGAAGGTACTATGTCAATGCTAAGGGGCAATGATAGGGGTATGGGGGGTTTTCTTTTGGAGTAAGGAAAACATTCCAAGATTTACTGGGGTGGTGACTGCAGTCTTGTATTGAACGTGAGAGCCACTGAGTGTGCTCTTTGGATAGAATGTCCAAGGCTTGCGGCTGTGAAACACATGAACCATGTGGTAGAAGATGAGATGTGGTTAACAGAACGAACACAAATGTTCTCTCATGAACAAATGTATAATACTAATACATGGTGTTAAAAATGGGGGCGTGTGTGGAAAAAATGTACCAGGTGTACGTTATGGACCATAGTAGTAAAAGTCTGATCATGTTCTTTCATAAAAATGTTCCACAACAATGTAAGGTGTTGGTGGAGGGGTGATATATGGGAATTCTGCATGGTATGCATGATTGTTGTGTAAGCTCTTAACTTCTCTAATTAGATAAAAAATCATCTAGCCACAGTCTATCAAATCATTTGAAGCAAAAATTACCTGCATTATTGAATTCGAGGAAAAATTTTTCCCCCATGTATACTTATTTTTTAAGGATGGTACCTGGGATTGAACCCAGGACATTGTACATGGGAAGCAGTCACTCAAACACTGAGCTACATCACTCCCCAATGAGAGATGGTTTTTCGTTTTTGTTTTTTTTGGAATTACTGGGGATTGAACCTGAGACCTTGTACATGGGAAGTGGCTACTCAACCCTTGAGCTACATCCATTCCCCTATACCTAGTTCTTTAGGTTATTTTTCAACAGCTTTTAATGAGTTTTAATTTTTATTGGCTAGACTTACCTTAGATTTAGTTGCAAGATGCAATTTTTATCTCAATAAATTTTGAAATGGAAACAAACCTGTACTGACTATCCATTAAGAGCTGAAACTTTCTTCCCACCCAGGAGTCCTACATTGAGCATAGTTGTATAAGCTTATTCAAGGGTGCAGAAGAAGGGTGTTCTTTGACTAGAAATAAGAAGAAAGTCATAAAATGAAGTAAACTTTTAGCATCAAGAGACTTTGAAGAAGTGATGTGTTCATAACAGCACTTATGAGTTCAAATCCTCTATTACATGGGCTGTGGACCTTGTGACACAACCCTTGAAGAGCACATTCTTCCCAGAAACAACTGTATTAGTTGGGTTCATTGACGGCAAGTGACAGAAAATCAACTGAAACTAACTTAAGCCCAAGGAAATTAGTTGGTCCATGACACAGAGAATCCCAGGCTCCGGCACAGCTGGATCGCAGGTCCCAGAACCCGTGACGTCTCCCCCACCTTCTTGGCCTCTCTGCGCGCTGGCTTGGCCACCTCCCCCGTGGGCTTCTTCCACGGGCCGTGCAGGTGCCACGGCAGCTCTGGGCTCATGTGGGCTCTTAGAAAAAGAGCAAGAGGGGGAAAAGGGAGGCGGTCTCACGTTCACACGCCAGGTCTCTGGCAGCCTTGCAGTGGCCCCGCTTGTGATGTGTGCCCACGCCTGAGCCCGTAACTGGACCCAGAGGCCTGGGCTGGCTTGGGTGCCCACACCTGTGGGGGGATGACAGTATCAGCACAGCAGGGGCCAGAGGAAGACCTGGGGGAAGGGAGGCTCTCCAGCCAAGGTGCAGGGAGGCAGGCCGGGCAGAAGACAGGTGCGGACGCCCACTCCCCAGTTTAGGAGAGCAGAGGAGAGCAAAGGGGAAGGCGTCCTGGACACGGCACCTGTGTACAGGGGGCCCAGGCATGGCTTTGAACTGAAAGCAGGTGAAGGAAAAGTAGACTTTAATAAGCTGTCTGCCTCTTAATCGCATAGTGCAAATGTACTTAAATAACTTGGATACAAATTTATTCTGAAAGCACTTTGACGATTTAATTCATTTTCTCCTTAAACACTCCAGAAAATATTCAGTAAATATTATATTCTGATTCCGATTCCTGCTTTAGCGAGTTGAGAGTTCCTCTCATCCGTATTAATTGATTAATTAGTCTTTGCCTTCCTTTCGCTTTTCAGAACTTGCCACGTAGTTACTCGTTTGGTCGGCCCACATCTATCGGGCACCACCACGTATCAGGCGTTCCTGTGGCTGCTGGGAGGGAATTCAGAGGTGAAACTTACAGAGAGACCAACTTCGCATTTGACTGGAGCAACAATTAAACCACTTAAAGGGCTCCTGACTAACATTGGGGAAGAGCGAGCACGGCCACTTCAGAAAATTCAAGTTCAGAGAAAACCAGCTGCTTCGCTCTCGCTGGTTTTACTTTAGCCAAGGTGAAAGAGACGGGCACGTGCCAGGCACACTGTGGGCGGAAGGGAAGTTTCATAACGGTGATTGTCAAGGACGTGCTCACGACTGATGACTGTGGGGGTGATGCACAGAGGACTGTAAGAATTCCTGACCTTGCACTTGTATGGCTCCTGTATTGAGAAAACATCCCTATAGATGACCTCAGTGTCCTCCTGCAACCCTGGAGGAAGGCCAGGGGAGAGCCTGATTTTTATAGGCAAATGCCTTAGCCCGGCTTTCCCAGAGGCCACACCTGGGATCAAGCCCCGTGGAGTATTTGGGGAGGGCTCCTGGGAGCAGAGAGGGGGCATGAGAGCAGGAAGAAGGGCACGCCGTGCGCGGACGCACCACGCTGGCCACCGCTGCGGTGACCTGGTGCATCTGTCAGCTTGCGTCCTGCCCTGGTGGAAGGCGGGCCCCAGGGTGGAGGCGCCCAGGTCCCCAGGTGTGCTGCCAGCCCCAGCTGGTTCTCCTGAGCAGCGTGGGGTGGGAGGGGTAGTGCTCAGCGCCAGGCCCAGGAGAGAGGCCGCCAGGTCCCTCCCGCACAAAGGCGGCCCAAGCCTGCGCAGACGACGGATGCAACCGTGGGTGGAGGAGGACGGCGGGGCGCTGAGAGAGGGGGCTGACCCCACCAGGAAGCAGACGTGACATGCCCAAGGCCCACCCGCCCGCCGGTGACCACCGGGGGACCCGACACCCGTTCCCTGGCCTCGCGGCCCGGCGGCCTGGCCTCCACGCACGCGGCCCATCTCTGCTGACAAGCAAAGTCAACTGTGGTGAAACCCGGGGAGGTGCGGCTCGGCAGCCCGGGCCCGCGCTGGGCGTCTTAACATGGGTTGGTTTACGCAGATGGCATCTTCTGGGGTGACACGAGCCCGTCTGGACTCCCAGGGTGAGCGTGAGCTTTCCAACCGAGCCAGGACAGAGGACGCTTCACTGTCACCAAGACCCCGGAGGTCGAGGCCAAGGGCTGATGTTCTGTTTCCTGGTAGACCGTAGAGCGCGCTGGAGCAGCTGCTGCAGTTGTAAAGCTGTGCCTGGTGCTCACACTGCGAGGCACCTGTACCCGCCCCGAACCAAGCGCAGCTGTTGCCGATGGTCTGGGTGGGCGGGTGCGGCCCTGCCTGGAGAAAGGGGGGCTTCTTAGGGACCCGAGTCAGAGCTCAGAAGAGGGCGAGTGGAGGGAAGCAGCGCTCCAAAACTTGCCAATCCAGATGAATGCTATTTTTTCCTTCTTCTTTAAAACGGCTTTATTGACAAACAATTGACGTATTATAAATTTCACATAACTTGTACCCTTTATATGCATTCACCCTTGAAACGATCATCAAAATCAAGACGATTTCTCTTTCATCACCCTGCAAAGTTTTCTCTCGAGCCCCTTTTGCCTTTCCTGCTCCTCCCCTCCCCTGGGAACCCTCGATCTGGTTAACGACCGTGGAGATTGCTTTGCATTTTCTAGGATTTAATAAAACCTGAATAGCACAATTTGTACTTTTTTGTCTTCATAATCATTTTCTCATAGTACATCATTTGGAGGAATAATTAAACTTGCAGGCACCTGTTGTGAGTGCGGTGCCTTCTGACGACGGATCTTGAGTATGAGGGGCACCTGTTGTGCTCAGGCGCCTTCTAAGAACTGGGGACACCTGTTGGGAGTATGGGCCCTTACATGTCAGGGTTATTTTTCTTTTCTTCTTCCCTTAAAGCAATGCAATATTTTGAAATACTGAAAGGACTGCAGGAAAAATCCATGGTGAGTAAATATCAGCATTTTCCCTAAAGGCAGGATCCGCAGTGCTGATTTTGCCTCTGGTTACAGGCTCCAGGCTAGTTTAGCAGGACACTCCTGCTGATTAATTTACATGAGTTTTGATTTTTAAAAAAGTATTTGGGATCACTTACTGAGTTCTTTGGTGTTCCCTTAAATTTTATGCCTGGTATGAATGCCTCACTCTCCTCACCCTAATCCCATCCCTGCTGGGAAGATTATCAGGAAATTTCTAGAACAATAATGTGCCGTCCTTTGTCAGTTGGGCCCAGGATATATTACAGGTTTTCTCTCTCAGACTAGTCTCAGGTATTGATGCTATTTGTTATTTCATCTTCCAATGCACTCTATGTACGCAGTCAAGGTTTAGCCCCCCACCTATGAATGTTTTGTTATCCTACTTCTGGGCATAGCAAGATCAGGCACACACTGCAGGGCCCACTGCCCACCTGGATGAGATGCGGCCAGGGACACCTGGACCGTGAGTGAGCGCCAGGGTGAGCCTGGGAGCTGGAAAACACCTTCCGGGGCTGGACGGGAGGCCCAGAGCTGGGCCCGTGGTGGCCACGCAGAGGGGAAGGCAAGCAGGACAAAGCACCTCTGGAACGGCCAGGCAGGCTGAACAGGAGATGTCGAGGGAATGATGGAAAACTCCCAGCTAAGGGCAGCCCCGGGCCTCGCCCCGTGAGGCCTGGAGCCTCCTTTCACCTGCCAGCGGGAAGGCTGCTGCAGGCACCCAGCCCGGCCCCTGGGCCCGCCCGGGCCATGGATTTGCTCCTGCCTAACGTGGAACCTGCCTTTGGTGGTCACTGTGCCATTTTATTTACAGCCTGTCTTTGTGGGGTGGGGACGGGGACTCTGGAGCAAAAGATTCCTTCCTTTCCCTTGGTCTTGGTTGTATTTCATGCCCCTCGGGGCTGCCGCAGGTGCTGCTCGCCCTTGAGGGAAGCGGGCTTTGTAAAGACGGCGTGGCAGCAGATGAAGCCCGGGCTTGGCCCCTGCCTGGCAGAGGAGAGAGGACAGAGGCCAGAGGGCGGGACCGGGGCAGGTGCGTGCGGGGGCGGTTCCCCTGCTCTGTTCTGGGGCCTCGAGGCAGGGTTGGGTTTGGACTGACCACGACTGAAGCTGAGGCCAGGGTCCTGCGGTCAAGGGGCCGTTGCCCTTGGCTTCATCCTCGACGTGAGCAGGGCAGACCCCTGAGACCCAGAGAAGCTCCAGCGGCAACTTCTCACCAGGCGCAGGCTGCAGACGGCGCCCAGGTGAGGCCTGAGCTCACCTGGAGAGGTGCGGGCCGAGCCGGGTGCTGGGAGCAGGGCTGTGACAACTGCTCATTGGTCCCAGGGGGGTCCCAGCGGAGGGGCCATGATTTTTGCCTAATTTGAGCACGACAACCCGAGCACAGCAACAGTATATAGATGGTGATTTGTGCGATTTAATTAAATTATTGTTTGCATTTTCATGCAAATGAAGATAAGTTCTTCTGGCACTTGAATTGTGTGTTTAATAAGAGCTGCAGCTTTCGGGCTGTGAACAGAATGTGTTAACTTTGGTTGCTGGGAGTGGGTGGTCCCGACTGCATTTCCAGGAGCTTCCACTGAGCCGAGCCCAATAATTCCCACTGATTCAGTAATTCATGGGTACCATATTCTCACGCTTCCCCTTCATTTTCCTCTCAGTATTCCACAGAGCAGCCTTATCTCCACCTATCAATTACGGCAGTATTAATTTATTTCCCTGGATCGCTCTCCCCATGCTTCGTGGGGGCATGTCGCTATATATATATATATATATATATATTTTTTTTTTTGTTCCTCCTTTTTCCCCTCTGGCTGGAGGATTTCACGAAACAAGGCTAATATTCTGCACTTGGGATTGAAGCCTCCACGTTCTCACAAACTTTGGATGTATTAGTGAGCAAAAATAAGGGTGCAAAAAAGCTGGAAAATTAGCTGCCAGCAGAGAGCAAACAGGAAGCAGTCTGATTATGCGCACGAGGGCAAAATTAGCCAAAGAATTTGAAATTGTCTTGTGCGCAGAGTTTCTATTGTTTTCAGAGAATACTTCCATCTATTTTAACATTTTCAAGTGTAACTCCGTGGGCAATCTCTCTTCCTTTGATTGTGGCTGGCGTGAATGGTGAGGCGTGGTGCCCGTCTGTTTTGGCAGTTAGACTTCTATCTTTTGTTTAAAAACTCAAAGCACTGGCTTTCCTGCCCAGCCTTCCTTAGGACTTCTGTTTTGGTGATGTGATGACAGACTTACAGTGTGTTTCCTTGTGTGTATGGTAACAGATGTTTGTGTGAATAACAGACTTTTTTATGAAGGCATACACTTTATAGCCAAATACTAATTAAAAATAATTGCATGTAAGCATTTTTGTTTATTCCCTGTTGTGCATCTTTAATCATTTGAAATCACCTGCAGTTGAAAATTGAGGCAAAGATTTGATACTGCAATTATAAGAGGCCATCTGACTATATATTAGGGAAAAATAGCAACATATTTGGGGGAAAAAAAACACAGATTAAAGAGAGTAGCCGAGGGCCAGGTCATTCTGGATTTTCTTGATACTGGGTCAAAATACTAATACATGACTTTGTTAAACTAATAGGATTTTAAGGCATCATTCAGCCACCAAAACAACTGCTTCATGAATAACGTCCTACACCTGACACATTCTGTGCACTAACAAGCTCATTACAAGTGGGTTTTAATTAGAGGCGTAACAGATGGTTCCCAATAAATATGAGCAGTGGCGACTCCCTGGCTTTTTTTTTTCCCCCTTCCTCTTTTAAAGACAAAAATTGCGGGTAATTGAGAGACTCAGCATCTTAGTTTGAGTTTAATAGTATGTGTTCAATTAACACAAAGTGTGAAGGGGCAGGAATGTGAACTCAGGTAGTAGAAGACTGAGAGAAAAAAAAAAAGAAAAGCGGGTTAGAAACGGCTTTCCTGTTTAGCAGTGAGCTCGCATTCGCCGCGGCACGGGAACCGGAGCAGCGACGCGGCTCACCATGGCTTTCTTCGCAGGGCTTTGTTTTTTAAGCATCACCTGTCAACGTGTTATGAAGAATTAATAAGACATTTCCGAGTGTTCTTGAACTCCAGCACCGACCGCTCTCACCGCTGTGACATTTAACACAAACATTTAAGCAGAAAATCTAAGGACTGGTTCTAAAAGCTGCCCGCGTCTCCCCGCGTGCACATCTTAACGCTACTTGGGGACAGCGGGCACAGATGGAGGGCGCACTAAGTTCCACTCCGAGAAGTCTCTCAATTTTCAATGAACCGGTCTTGACGTCTGCGTCACAGGTGGGGCAAGGAATGGGGCGAACCCCGGGTAGGAAGGGGACTTCTCTTTTGAGACGGAATTGACTCTTTTTTCAGTGTTGGCAAACTCTGAAGCCACAAATTAAGAGAGGTTTCGAATTAAGTGTCTAAGAATCAAGATAAAGCATCATTTCACCAATTTTTCTTTTAAATGCGCTTTTTTTTTTTGCGGGGTGGGGAGTTAGAGCGGAGGTTGAGCTCGGGAGGCCTGCTGCTGGCTCCGTGCCTTCCGCCTCTGCGCGTGGATTTTGGAATGACATTTCCCGACTCGAGGGAAGTGGCCTCCCTTGCATCAGACCTACAAAGGGTGGTGTGGGGAAAAGAGGGTGCTGTTTATGTCCAGGGGAGGCCTCTCCCAAACGTCAGAATTGGAAAAGCAGGTTTGTGAATGGCTTTCCTTTCTCGGGGTGCCGGTGGGGCTCGCCTTGCTGGCCACGTGGCACTGCTTCCCGCACACTCAGCGGAGCTGCGTGCCATGGGACGCCGCTGCTGGAAAATAAAGCCACTTCAGGTGCAAAATATTCCACCCGTACTCCCGGGGGCATGGCGCTGACGTGCGCCAGCTGGCGTGGAGCCACCGGGCCGAAAAGGCCACTGGGGGAAGTCACAGGTCTGCAGGCCCCAGCTCTCACAGCCAGAAATAGCTTGCGTGCGGGTGCGCCGGCTTTAATTTCATTAAGAATTTCTCTTTTTTTTTTGACGGTGTGACACCCCAGAGTCTTGTCCCAGTTGTTTCTGATCACTCAGAGCGGGGAGGGGCCGAGGAGGCAGGAAGTCGGTCCCCGGGCTGGCCGCGCACGTTTCCTGGTGGAGGGGCAGCCCCGCGGGCCCCCCTCCAGCCCTGGGTGCGGGCGCGCAGCCCTGGGGCTAGGCCAGGGTGGGGGCCCCGCTGAGCCACCCGCCTGGGCATGGCCAAGGTGGGGCAGGGGTTGTTCTGAGTGGCTGTGACTTCAGAGTGACAGGGACCAAGGCTGGAACGCAGCTGAGCGGCTAGACCTGGCTGGCCCCGTGCCCGGGTGTGCCCGCGCCTCGCTCCCGCAGCTGCCCAGCTCCCCTCGCTTCCAGCTCGGCCTCCGCCTCTGCCCGATCTGCCCTGGGCTGCTGACAGTGACTGTGACACGTGCCTGGCATTGAAGGCCAGGGCTGGGCTGCGGGAACGCGGATCTGCCTCTCACATAGGAGGCGGCGAAGTGGTGCTGGACCCTGGTCCCTCTCACTCCGGGGAGCCCGTCGCGATGCCCCCAGGACCCCTGATTGTCAAGGCCCGGGCGCTCGGGGCTGTCACCCTCCATGCTTTACTGTTTCCGGAGGACGGCGGTGGAGACTGATGGATGCCGCGGCCTCCGCCGTCGTCAGTGCGAGATGAAGGCCGGGCAGCACCAATGAGGCGTGGGCCTGGGGACAGGGCACCCGAGCCTGGGGACAGGGCGTGGGAGGCGGGGGTGGCAGGCCCTGGAGCGGCTGCTTTTGCCCGCAAAGCTCTGTCTTCTATCCTAGGTGGCCTCCCAAGCGGGGCCCTTGGTCGTGGGTTTTCCAGCTGCTCCCAGAAGGACCGAAGGCTTCTCTTTTCCCCTCTGGCAGAGAGCCTCGCCCCTGCCCCCGGCCTGGCCTGCCCGCCCGTGCCACTGGAGATGAGCCCTTGAACGGGGCTCGAGGCTCCTGGCCTTTCAGGCTTTCCCAAGTAGGTCCAGATGTCACAGGGTCAGCACCTGCTGGTGTGGGGGGTGTCCTTTCCAACCGGAGCCTCAGAGACACCTTCCTGAGTGCACCCTACCCGTCAGGCACACGACCTGAGTAACGGCAGGACGCCCGGGCCGGGAAGGGACCCCAGGTGCACTCCTGAAAACGGCCTTGTGCCAAGATGCCACTAGGACTTTGTGACTCTACAACTTGACCTTCAAGAGCTTTCCCTTTGTTTCCCCATCACACAGCTTCAAGGGCTCCATCTAACCCATCTGCCGCGCCAGCCCGTTGCCAAGGAGTTGCCGGCACAGGCCCACGTTTAAAAGGGGCGCAAGGTTCTATCTGGGAGAAGCTCTTTGCCGGGCCCTGCGCCCCAGCTGAGGGCGGCAGGGGAGGGGGCCCCTGCTCCCTGCTCCCCGGTGGCTTGTCCTTGGGCTCCACACCTTCCCTCTTGAGCTTATAAGGACTTCATGTAGACTTTATTTTTCTTACAAGTATTAAAAAGTACTTCGGTCCACGGAGTAGGGACACGTGTGCCCAAAGAAGCCATCTAGCTCAGATCCCAAATCCAGAAACAAGTCGGGATTCTCAGTCTGTTGAAGGTTGGAACCATTCCCATCCTTTCATTCACTGCTGCGTGTGATGCTTCTCCGTGAAAGCGAGGGTGGATTGGCCTCCGCGCCCTCCCACTTGTCAAACGGGAGCAAAGCACCTGTTCGTCTCCAGCCACCTCATCCAAGAGAGTGGCTGCCGCACTTCAATTAAGTTGGAATTAATTCTTGCTAGTTTCCTTTACAAAACATCCAGGTTTTAATTGTTTCACCTAATTACTGGACTGCGACCCAGATTTCAGTCCTGTCACAGGTGACAGGAAGCGGTGGGTTTCCTTTGATTATATTCATTTATTTTCTCAAGAGCTTTTTGGAGCAGAATCTTCTTCCTTTTAGTTACCATTTATTTATATGCCCGGCATTCCTGACACTCAAACCGGGTGAAATTCCCCTAAATAAACATGAAATCTCTTAAGTGACACATTTAGGGTCAAATTTCAAAGTCAGGATGCTATGGTGTTTGATCGAATGAGAAACATTTGCCCTTAGATGCACAACTTTTGTATTGATCCAAATTGTGTATGTATCTATCGGGGGAGGAGGGGGGCGTAAAGACCAGAGACCTGCAAATTCTAGGGATGCTAATTATAGTATTCATTTCTAGCTACATATTTGCATGCAAATATCAGCCTGTATAAATTTGGCATTGAAAGCACCCCAAGGCTCTCGTCTGGCAGATGGGTATTGGATCACAATGAAACTTAACAGTTCCTGGGGGCTTTGGGGCAAACAGAGGCTCCGAGCAACAGGAACGCATCCGTCTTCCCTCCAGCGCGGGCTTTATCCTTTGTTCTGGCCAGAAAATATTTAAGAGGTGGTTTGGAAAAACACCCGGGCTGATCGCCAATTTCCCTTAACGTTCCGCAGACGGTCTGTAGATCTTGGAAAGTGGGACATCTTTAAATCACTTTATTTTGTTTAAGTTGAAACGAGGAGTCTCGGCATAAGCTGGGAGGATAGCGCAGCCTCTCCACGGCTTCCGGGGACCCCAGCGAGAGGCGGAGGCAGGTGTTGAAGGAGTTCTGCTAAACCCCAGGATCAATTTCCCATCTTTTCTTCCACGAGGAGCACTGCGAAGCTTTCTGGGCCTTATCCTTCCTCACCTTGCAAAAGAAAAACACTCAACCAGAAAACACGGTGAAAGGAGCGCTTTTCACAGGCTGAGAGGTGTTTTCGAGAGGTGCGGGCGGCGCGGGCGTCCTGCCTGGGGGCTGGCCCGCCGTCAGCGTCTGCTCCCAGGGAATTTGGATTTTTGGATGCAGCACAAGGCAATTTTTTTCTTATTAGACTGTTTTAAGTAAGTGGACAAGGGCATGGATGCAATCGAAATAAAATGAGGCGCCTTGAAAGAAAACTGGGAGGCAAGGAGAAGCCTCTGAGAAAGAGACCCTCTTCCCCTGCAGTGAAAAGGCATTTTGAGCCAGGGGGAGTGGACGGGTCTCTTGTACGAGAGTGTGCTACGAGGAGAGCCAAGTTCTCTGCAGTTGTGATTTACACACTTGCTTTTTGGGGAAAGATTTCAATATTTCCTATATATAAATAGCCTTAACTGAGAACACAGGCTGGCTAAAACAGAAAAAAAAAGCATTTAGGAAAATTCCCATCAGGTGTATAGATGTCCTAGGAAATGGTACTCAGGGGCATTCAGGTCTGTATTATTTCCTTGAAAACTTCCTTGCCTTAGAACTTCATAAAACAAACATCTCTGATTATCTTAAGTAAATGAATGAAATTGGGCAAAATATCATGTAATATTTTTAAATTTGTCATCATTTCAAAATAAATTTCGAATCAAGTGCCAAAGCCCCACCAGGGCCCACAAAGTCCTCCGGGAACCCCTGCATCATCATCTTCATCGCCTCACCTTGCTTCACCATCATCTTCATCGCCTCACCTTTCTTCCTCATCATCTTCATCCCCTCGCCTTGCCCTTCCTCCTCCCTAAATTCTTGTCATTCTCTTTTCCGCCTCAGGACCATTGCACGTTGTTATGAATTGAATCATGTTAACAAAAAAGACCCATTCAAGTCCAACCCCCGTCCTGTGAAGGAGTGAAATGTTTAAATAGGATCTAAGACTGTATCTGTGAAGAGGAGGCCAAACCGTATCAGGTGGGCCTTAATCCCAGGTGCCTGGAGTCCTCGGACGCACAGGAGTAGGAGACGTTGCCATGGGATGGAGGCAGGGCCTGAGCTGCTACCACACGGCGGCAGGCTTTGGTGAGAGCGTGGTCCTGCCGACACCTTGATGTGGGCCCCCAGCCTCCCAAAGTGTGAGCGGATCGCTGTGGTATTTGTTACGCAGCCCTGGCAAACTGAGACGCACAGCTGTGCCTGTTGTGCTGGGCTTCTCCATTGCCCAGGCAGACCCCCTCCTGTCCCAGGTCTTAGATTAAACGGCCGGTGCTCTGGGAGGTGAGGTCTCCCTCGCCCCTGCCCCGGGCATGGGCTGCTCCCCTTTGGGACGCCCAGTGCAGGGGTCGCTGCTCCGTGTGGCCTCTCGTCCTTCAGCCTGTCGGTGCCTGGGCCTGGCCCGGCACAGGATCGGTGGCATCTATTTTGCTGAGTGCTTGTTGAAGGAAGGGGGGGCCTTCCCAAACACCCCCAGGAGGTAAACTGAGACCGAGATGTGGCACGGGGCTCACACTGTATTTTCAATACACTTTAAAGTTGTTACATTTGGACAAATCGCTTGAGAAAAACAGCAAAAATATTTTTATATCTCTTCTTCCCTCTCCCTAGCCTCAGGAGCTACCGTGGCCACTTTCTCCACCTCAGTGCTACAGTTTACTCCATCACTAGTCACAATAGTTCCATAGTAGAATATCAGTAAGTCCACTCTAGTCCATACTCTATTCCTCCATCCTGGGGACCCTGGGATGGTGATGTCCACTCCACCTCTATATCAAGAGGGGGCTTAGATTCCACGTGGATGATGGATGCAATTCCTCTGCTTGCAGTTGTAGGTGCTCTTGATTCCCTGGTGTGCTGGTTGACCTTCTCCACTTCCCTGTTAGCTGACCTGGGTAAGTCCAACAAACCAGAGAGTAGGAGTCACAACTCTGCTGAGGCTCAGGGCCCAGCTGGCACATGGGCAGTCCAGAGATTCAAGTCTCCTGAGTACACACCAACCTAAAGGCCAACCATAGGTCGAGAAAAAGTAGTATGAGATGTGATGTGGGGGCATTTTCAGGACTTGGAGTTGTCCTGGGTGGTGCTGCAGGGACAGATGCTGGACATTGTGTGTCCTGCCATGGCCCACTGGGTGGACTGGGGGAGAGTGTAAACTACAATGTAAACCACTGTCCATGTGGTGCAGCAGTGCTCCAAAATGTATTCACCAAATGCAGTGAATGTGCCGCAATGATGAAAGAGGTTGTGGATGTGGGAGGAGTGGGGTGAGGGGGGGGGGTATATGGGAACCTCATATTTTTTTAACGTAACATTTAAAAAAAAATAAAGGAGGAAAAAAAAGATATTCCCAGATTTAAAAAAATTTTTTTAAGAGATTCTTTGATGACAAGAGCAGGATTAAGAAGCTTAAACTTGCCTGTTCCCTACACACACCCCAGTGTCCATCCCAAACCCAGCCTGACGCCCACTGCCGCCAGCCACAGGTGTGTTCTGGGGCCCCAGGGCGTCCAGGAAACACTCTGCAGAGATGCGATGGGGATGGGGTGGGCACCGGCGCCCGCATTCTACAGCCGAGGAAACGGAGGCCCGAGAGGTGAAGCCAGCTGCCTTCAAGGCCACCCAGGCGGGGCTGTGGGCGCTGGACCCTGAGGGACAGCCTCCTGGAAGTAAGGGCAGTGGGCCCGGGGCCCGAGGTGACGGGCAGGGCTGACGTAGCCGCGTGTCATCGGCCCGTCTTCCGCGTTCAGCGGTCACCACCTGCGTCCTGAGGCGGGGCTGGCCGCGAGCGTCCCGCGGGAAGGGATTCGCGAGGACTTTGGGAACCCGGTGCCGTGACCGCCAAGTGACGACTGACCCCTGGCTGGGGCTGGGGCTGCGTCAGAGGCAGTCACGGCCCCAGGTAGGCGTCCCGCTTCGGTAAGGGACCTCCGTTTTCTAGATGGCTGAGAGGCCAAAAAAATCGGCGATTTAAAAGTAATGACTTTCCTGTAAAGGCACAAGCTTCAGTCATATGGCAAATTGATTTATCCTTCACTGGCAAAGGAAAGGCCACTGCTGTCTGCCAGGTGTTCACAGGGAAAGCCCCACCTCGGGGTGCTCCAACCACGGGCTGCCACTGCGAGATACAAGTGCCACCTGCTCATCAGGAACAGGTAGCTTTCTATATTTGTCCTTCCTTAAATTTTTATTCTCTAACTTTATGTGCCTGTTCCACCCTTAGCCACAATGTGAAATCTGAGTGTCGCTTTTAGCTTTTATCTTGCCAGGGAATTTACTTCTAGCTTTTTAAAATGAAAAATAAATAATATAACCCTTTATCCACAGCCGGGTTATCAACAGACTTTCTGGGAGCATGGAACGAAAGAGTAGAACACAGCAGGATTGCTGACGGAATAAACTTTAAATAATTGCCATGCTATGTGGCTTATTTTCCTTTCAAGTTTGGAAAACGTTGTTTTTTTTTTTTAGCTATGATATAATTTAAGAGGGTTTTAGTTCTTGACAAATTTTTATCCTGTTTTCACTCATTACACTCATTTAACAAATTGGAAAGTTTCCATTCATTATAATGTAGTTTAAATTAGATTGTAAATTGTCGCAATTTTTCCTTCTTGATGAGTTAACGTTGGGAGTTAAATCGCCTTGGGTATAAGATGTTGTCTTTGAGTAATAGAGTAATTCACATCATCTTTTAACCTGAAAAGTAAAAGGATACTTCCAAAGAGCCCTTGCCCCCTGGAGGCCCGAAGGCAAAGTGCAGAGTGCTCTCTGATGCCCGCGGCCCTGGCAGGCCCTGGCAGGGCTTCTCCCCGGGGGCTGGGGGCGCGCTGGAAGGGAGCTGACCTACTCTGGTAAACTAATACCCTGAACTCGCATTCTTGGGAAAACAGGTGCCAGCAAATCATGTCTTCGGAACATATTACAATTTGTAAAGTTTATTATTACATAAAAAAAGTTTATTTGAAACCAGGGTTGTGAGAAAATTGAAGGGCTGTTTAGCATTCATCATTTGGGGAGCTCCTGTTACTTGTTTCTCCAGGGTCCAGTCCTTCCTTCCCCTTCCCAGCAACCTCCAATGTGCCTTTTTGCTTCAAGTTTTTAATTTTAGATAAAATAAATTCTTTAAAGGTAAATGTTGAACTGTTGCCCCTACCCAGGCCACTCCATTCTGTCCACATGTGAAATTACCGTAGCGAATTTTGTATCATCCTTGCAAGGCATAATGATATTTTACTTAAACACATAGAAAACGATGAAAACTATTTGGTATAGTTTTGTGTGCACCTAAAAATTCATAAACAGCCTCATAGTTATATTTGGGAACTTATTTAAACAATGTTTCGCAGCATATCCATGTTGGCATATAAATATGTCTATCATTTTTAAATTTTATTTTTATTTAATTTTATTTTTTTATTTATTTATCTCCCCTTCTCCCCCCCCCACCGCCCCCCCCAGTTGTCTGCTCTCTGTGTCCATTCGCTCTGTGCTCCTCTGTGTCCGCTTCTATCCTTATCAGTGGCACTGGGAAGCTTTGTCTCCTTTTGTTGCATCATCTTGCTGCGTCAGCTCTCTGTGTGTGCAGCACCATTCCTGGGCAGGCTGCACTTTCTTTCACGCTGGGCGGCTCTCCTTACAGGGGGCACTCCTTTTGCATGGGTTTCCCCTACGCGGGAACACCCCTGTGTGGCACGGCACTTCTTGCACGCATCAGCACTGCGCATGGTCAGCTCCACACGGGTCAAGGAGGCCCGGGCTTTGAACCGCGGACCTCCCATGTGGTAGATGGACGCCCTAACCACTGGGCCAAGTCCGCTTCCCTGTCTATCACTTTTTAAGACTGCTGTACTGAAGAACACGAAGGTGTTAGCCAACCGTGGCCATGCAAATAGCCATGTGCTACGCCTTTCTCGGCTCGATTTGCGTTCACATGCAGGAGTTTCACCGACGATAGGCTGCTCGTGGACCTTCTGGGTTGTGCGATATGTATGTTTTTGGTTTCTTTTCATACTGATAACTTTGCGCTCCTAAATGACTATACAAATTATATTATGATTTCTTGCTTCCCAAATCTATGCTATTATCAGACTCTCATGTTTTTGCCAATCTGGAGTGTGCGTGGTCTCTCATTTTGGTTTTATCTTTCACTTATGCTGAGTTAATGCAAATAATCATCTTTTCCTATGTTTAATTGTTTGAGTTTCTTCATTTGTGAAGAGCCTTTTTAAGTATTTTGTGCATTCGTCTATTGAACTGTTTGTCTTTCTTGTTGAGTCATGGGCTTCTTTACATAGGCTTTCTCCTAATCTCTTTGTCTATTAAATCTGAAAACCTTTGTCTTCTTGGTTTTTGGATTTACAAAGGTGTTTCCCCTCCCCTAAACATAAAAACATTTGTCTGATTACTATTTTAGTTAAAAAGATGTGTCTTTTAAATATTAGAATTAAATTAGGTGAGTAGTATAAAAATGCATCTAATTTTCTTTTTGTCCAAATGAATAGCCAATTTCCCCCATAACATGAATGAAAGAATATATTTTCCCACTGACTTAAAATGCCACTTTATAATATTATACAAATAAACATATGACACAAGGATATTTCTGAACTCTAGTCCATTCATTATTTGACTCTTCTGTGACATTATCATTACATTTTAATGACTGTAGCCTAAGAGTATATTTTGGCATCCCATTAGAAAAGCCTTTCAGTATTATTATTTTGTTTTTATATTTTTTCTTAGCTATTCTTATTTTTTTAATCCTCCAAATGAAATTAAGGGCAAGGCTTCCCTACCATCCTATTGGGAATTTGAGTGGAATTGCATTAAATTTATGGATTCATTTGGGGAGAATTAATAACTTTGTAATATCCTATTCAGAAACATGGCAATATCATTTTGATTTAGGTCTTATTTAGGTACCTCTAAAGAGTGTTTTTGCTTTGTAAAAATTAGTGTTGGATTTAAAAAAAATGTATTTCTCTGTATTTTGTCAATTCTGCACTATGTGGTAGAGAAATCCAAGAGATGGGGAAGTCCTTTCATTTTTTTCACTTAAAAATTCTATATTATTGAAAGTTTTTCAAGGATAGGTTACTTTTGGAATTTAAGAAAAGGCAAAGAAAATTCCTCTTTATGTACAAATTACATTAATTCTTTTTGTCCCCAATTTTATTTTGTCAGATAATATCACCACTTTGTGTTTTGTTTTTTTTTAGGTACCTGACCAAAAGGATTGAACCCAGGACCTTGTATGTGGGAAGCTGGTGCTCAACCACTGAGCCATATCAGTTCCCTTGAGTTCGTTTCTTTGTTCAGTTGTTTGTTTGTTTGTTTTTAGGAGGCACCAGAAACCAAACCTAGGACCTGCCATGTGGAGGCAGGTGCTCAACTGCTTGAGCTACATCCGCTCCCGTCACCTTTGTTCTTTATATTTCCATTTGCCTGTGTATTTTCCCCAAAATTTATTTGTACCTTTTCTGTGTCATTTTGTTTCATTTCTCTTACCATTGTGTTTTGTTTTTTCATTTCACAGGAGTACATATTTTAGTAGGGAAAATTAACCCAGTCACAGTTGAGGTATTTATTAAGATCTTTGGTCTTCTTGCCATCTGGTGTATTTTTTTTATGCTATTCTTACTTTATAATTGTGTTTTTGCTACTCTGAGCCTCTTGGTAGGTTAATATGTATTTTTCATGTTTTCTGTTTTCTCCTAGTGATTTTGAAGTTTTGTGGTCTTCTTTCATTTTACTAGTGGTTATCTTTATCTTTTATAAAACATACTTAAAACCTGTGTTTTCCTGCAGATGAAAAGACCTAACACTGCTCACCTCCCCAGGAGAAAGGAATGGGCTTAGCTGGGCACCCATGGTCCACGCGGGCGCGGTGGGCTTTGCTGGGCACCCAGCCCACGTGGGCACCTCTCCCGCAGCACTGCAAATGCCGCCCTGCTACCTTGTAGTGCTGGACTTTGCACTGAGGAGTCTGATGCCTGTCTGATTCTCATCCTTTGGAAAATACTGTGCAATTTTTTCCTCTTCGGAGTTTACAAAGTTCTCTAAGTTATGCCTAAAGGTACAGCTTATCCCTATCTTGTTAATTTTCATCTGTATATTCAATTCTTCCTCGGAAAAATTTCTTATTTTCTTATTGCTTCTCCATGTTCTTTTAGCCTCTCTCATATTTACTCTTTTTTTTTTTCCAATTTGTAGAATTTTTCACATTCTAAATCCCAGGTTAAATTTGAAAAAGGACCATTCTATTATTCATTGCCTCAATTTAGTTCACACACACCCATACATACCCACACACTGCACTCACACACACATACACACTGCACTCACACACATTCACACTTACACACACTCACACTCTGCACTCATGCACACACACAGTACTCACACACATTTGCACACTCACACACTGCCCTCACATACACACTGCACTCACACACACATTCACACTCTCACACACACTGCACTTACATTCACACTTACACACTGCACTCATGCACACATACACACTGTACTCACACACATTCACACACACGCCCACTGTACTCCCTCACACACTCACACAATGCACTCACACCCACACCCACACACTCACACACAGGTGCGGAGGCCTGTGAGCTTCTCCCAGCCTCCCCGCGCATGTCGCTGATGTGCTGGGAAGAGCCGCAGCCCCGCGTCCCTCCGTGGGGGCAGGTGCGGTGCCTGCGCCCGTGCCCGCCGAGAGCAGGCCTGGAGCTGTGCAGCTGGCTGCAGCGACCCTTCCAGCGGGAGGCAGGCAAAGAACTACCAGGAAGTTGAGGGCTTTAGGGAATTCTGCCCGTGGGGTTGATATGTGTTTTTGTCACTGGGGGACCCGCCCTCAGCTATTTTTCAATTCAGACTTCTCTTTGTTGAGCCCATATATTTTCTCTCTCCCACAAATTTTTCACTGTTTCTGATCTTGTTTTGAGTCATATTATAAATTATTTTATATTTTTATATTCCTTTGGCCATTGATTCATTTCCTTTTCTCAAAACAGAAAAAAGACAAATTAGGATATTTTCTTTTATATTTCAGTGTTAGAGATGTGGAAATAGTATAGAGAGCTAAGCTATTTGGCAGAACATGTTGGACACACTCGTCCTCCTGCAGCTCAGAGCCTTCGCGCCGGAGGCAGAGGAAGGTTCTAGCACAGTAGGAGGTGGGGGTTGGGGCGGGGTCCTCTGATCCCAGGAATGATAGAGAAGGACAGATCTGATTTTCATTTTGCCTTTGATTCCACGAACTTGAGTGATGGTTTCCAGTAAGGACGCAGGGCAGATTTAGCACACAGCCCAGTGTCATGGGGTGAATTGTGTTCCCCAAAAGACATGTTCAAGTCCAAGCCCCTGTCCTGTGAGTGGACTTACTGCAAGTGGGGTCGTCGATGACGTGACTGGTTAAGAATCGGGTGGGCCTTTATCAGGTATGACTGGCATCCCGCCAGGGGATTTGGAAAGAGCGAGCGCGCGGGCCACGTGGTGGGCAGAAAGGGAGTGCTGCCACCATGAGCCACGGAGCGCGTGGCTTCCAGCCCCGACCAGAAGCCGGGGGTGGCGTGGGCGGGCACTCCCCTGGACGAGGAAGCGGGGCCCCACGATGCTCGATTTTGGACTCCTTGCCTCCAGAACCGTGAGACGGTCCACTTCTTTTGCCCTGTCACAGCAGCCCTGGCCAAGGAAGGCACCTCCTCAGCGTGGCCACTTCAGAACTCACCGTGTGCCCTGAGTCAGGACCTCATGTCATCACCTGCCTGCCTCCCAAGACCACCACATCGCCCACAAAGCTGGTGTCTTCTTTTGAGCCTCAGGTCAGAGGCTCATGACAGCCCTGGAGCCCAGGAGCCTGGCATGGGGCTGGGGCAGGGCTGTGCCCCCTGCCTTCTGTCGGGAGGAATCTGCCCAGACTCTCGCCTGGCTGCCTGGGCTTGCCACACCTCTACCACGTCCACCACGTCCACCACGTCTACCACCTCCACCACCTCCACCTTTATCTACCTCCTCTACCACCTCCACCTCCACCTTCACCACCTCCACCACCTCCACCTCCACCATGTCCACCTTTATCCACCTCCACCACCTCCATGTCCACCACCTCCACCTCCACCATGTCCACCTCCACCACGCCCACCACCGCCTCCATCTCCACCACGTCCACCTCCACCATGTCCACCTCCACCACGTCCACCTCCACCACCTCCACCTCCACCACATTCATCTCTACCACCTCCACCTCCACCACCTCCACCTCCACCACCTCCACCTCCACCATGTCCACCTTTATCCACCTCCACCACCTCCATGTCCACCACATCCACCTCCACCATGTCCACCTCCACCACCACCTCCACCTCCACCTACCTTTGTCTACTTTCATCTCTGCCTCTGTGACCCATAGCCGACCTTCCTCCTGTCACTCCTCTTCCTAATCCCCAGGCTCAGTGGACCAAGGCCGACCCTGCTCCAGGATGGCCTTGCCTTAACTCAGTTCCATCCCTAACGGCCTTATTACCAAAGGTCCCCTTCCCAGCTCCTGGCCTTGGCACTTCCGTGGAACACTTTGGGCCTGAAATTCCAGCCCTGATGAGTCGTTTCCTACACTCTCTTAACTTCATCCATGCCCCTTTCCATGTTTCTGTCCCATCAGTGCTGGAGTTTGCCTTGGGGAGAAATCCATCCCAAAGCTGAGTTCTCTGCAAGGTGCCTTACAGGAATACTGGCCTGGCTGGAAAACCTGCCCTCTCAGGTGTCCCCTGAGATTCCCAGGCTTAGATGCACGGTGGCGCTAGCTGGAATAAGATGGTTAACTCACTTTTGAGGAATCCAGCACACCCACATCCTGCACCATCAGTTAGTAACTCTAAGAGTGTTGCCCACTTTCCAATTTTGCTTGGCAGACTCTTTTGAGGACCTGATAAAATCTAGAGATTCTCTCACCAGGAAAATAGATAAGTATGTAACACACATGCGAAACTGGGAATTTAGTTTCAGGGGTCCTGAAAAATCAGAAAAAATCCTAGCCCAAGAAACCCTGAGGGGGAGGCAGCTTGACCAGAGCCTGTTTGACGCTTCCAGCTCAGAATGGGTGTATTTCCAGTAGCAATTATCCGTAAGAAAACACTGTGGAGGCCTCCTATGTGCACACCCGATGCCCCACGCATCACAGGCACCCGCTCTCCCAGGGCACAGCACACGCCAGCCCGATCCCCCAGACGTCCAAATCGACGGGGTGAAGCAACGGGGTCCGCCTGACCCTGAAGTTTGTGCCACCAGCCATTGCAGCCCCCACCCCTCCTCAGGCCTGGGGGGCTGGCACCTGCCCCCTTCCCCGAGTTGTTCTTTATGGTCATGCTGCAGCTGCATCGGGGCTTCTAGGCCTTTCTAGCCTTTTTGTGCTCCTCTCTGGACTTGGACCCACAAGGTCTCTGGCTGGGCCATGGCTTGAGATCTCCCCTTGACTGGCTGAGGTGTGGGCGGGCTTGGCGGCCCCAGCAGGCGGACGAGAAGACGGGGACACTTGTACAAAGTGGCGAGTACGTTTTGGAAAAGAACATGTGTTGTCTATGAGCCTCTTTGGAGATTTGTTTGCTTTTCTTGCATTTTGCTCCATTTAAACCGAGGTACTTTTGGGAAACCCACTGTTACCGACGAGCATATTTTTTTGTTATTGTCCTGTGGCTTTGCTGGGTTTGTGGTCAAAGGGGCCTCTTTCCCTCACTGTCAAGTTTTCGGGATGACGTCTGTGGTCTGAAGTTGCAGGTTGTCCGTGGGAAGGCGTGGAAATAAGTGTCAAATGGGAGCCGGGTCTCCCGCACGGATGACTTTTAATCGCTGACCTTCCCAACGTCCCCTGAACCGTTACCGTGAAATGTGTCAGCGGCGCCTGTGAGTCCCCTTCAGAGTGGGCTCATTTGCTGTGGCCAGGAACTCTTCCTTCCTCGCTCTTTGGGAGGAGGATTGATGGGCTTTTCTTCTGGAGATTGATGCCCCACCTCTTTTCTGGGTATTTTACAGCTTCAGAGGAGGACGAGGGAGTGTGGACAGAATCACAAGCCGATGTGCCCCAACACGTCCTTGGTCACTGCCTCTACAACAGGGCTGCAAAGGCTACATCCTCAGCTTCCCTTGCAGCTTGGCACGACCACGTGACCAAGTTCTAGGCAGTAAGACATAAGCAGGTGTTTGCTGGGACTTCTGGGAAGGCTTTGGTCAGATGTAGCTGGCAAATTGCCCGGTGCCACCTTCTTTTCTTTCTTCTTCCTTTGAACAAAGATGTGGTGCCTGGAGCTGAAGCAGCTATCTTGTGACCATGAGGATCGCAGAGATTCTGTTCCTGGGGTGATTGAGCTGCCGGACAAAGGCTGACCTCTGTCTCCCTCCAGAATGCTTGTTGTGAGGAGGGGTGGGTGGGTAGGTGAGAAACTACATTGCTTTAAAATGCTATTTTATTCCTGTAACTTGCAACAACATAAAAAAAAAGTATGCAGAGAAATGTGACCCAGCCAACTGGACCCAGGATCCCTTATGATTTATGCCTCCCCCTTCCTTTAACAGGATTGATGATCACGGCTCGTTTCCAGCTCAAGTATGGCCCGGCAAGCAGGGACGCCATCCCTGTGACCAGGTTCTCCTGACTGATGAGCAGAGGTGAAGGGCCTCCTCCAGGATCCGACTCTGACTGCACGCTGTTGACTCCGAGTTTATAAATGTGGAAGAAGAGAGTAAATTAAGTGGCGTGAACCCTGGCAGTGTGCGGACATCGCCAGGCCCGCGCGCACAGCCTGAGCCACTGTGCGGCATAATGATTACATGGCAATTTTGTGATATTATTCAAAATGACTCGAGATGAATGAATGATAATCTGGGGGTTATGCCGCCTTCATCACAGCGCTGATAAGGGAGCTCAGCAGTGCCCACGTCGATGCCGTGACGTCAGTTATGAACCGGAGTTGGATGTGAATTCCCAGGGAGGCCGGCTCTGAGCCTCGTTTTGCAGGAGGCCACAGGCTGCGCTCTGGATTCTGAAAACAGCAGCCCTTTTCGCTCTCATCGTTTTTGTAAATTACCCGTAGATATCTTCAGAGGCCCAGGGAATATGCTTTCATCCACTGACTGACTTTCTTCGGGGTAAATGATCAACTCTTTCCTCTTTCCAAGCCTTTTCTCCATCCGCTGTGTTCTGGGTATCCATTTGGCAAGAAGCTTTTCTTGTCCCTTAAGATGGGAGTGTAGAAGAATAATAAAGATTAGGAAAGGACTGGTCAGGTGCACATTGGCAGAGAGGCGTGACGCTGGGTTCTGAATTCTCCAAAGCAGTCTAACGCCAGAAGCCGGCTCTCGGGGACAGGGCCAGCTTTCTTTCTGTGCCTTCTCAGGCAGCTGGGATGGGAGGCCTCGGTAAATGTTTGCTGGATGAATGAGTGAATGCCTGCCATGGAAATGACACTTCCAGTGACGGAGCAGCACGGAGGCGGTCGCGCAGGGCTGTGCTGTAGAGAGAGCAGAGCTGGGTTTGAATCTGACTGCCCATGTATTAGCTGCACATCCTGGTGCAAGTTACTGAAGTACTTTCGACCTCCACTGCTTTATCTGTAAAAGGAGAAAATACAGGATCCATTCATACTGATGGTGAGGATGTCACGAGATACGCACACACTTGGATGGACACTTCTACCAGGAGCAGAATTTTAATACGCCCTCAAATGCCAACGGTGCTGTTACTGTGATCGCGGTGGTTGCTCCCAGGAGGTTTTAGCCTTGACGTGTTTGACTGGAGCCCATGAGGTAAAGCCCTGGGCTGGGGTAAACTGTACCTCTTGCTCCAAGTTCCCCTGGGTAAAGGTTTTTCATATGCAATTTGCCAAATTTCAGAAACAGTTGCATTTTGTGGCTTCCTTTTGGGTCATGAGACGATGTTCTAGGTGATGAGCAACAGGTGGGGCCGGGCTGGCTTGCCAAGACCACGTGGAGCCCGCCGGAGAAGAATGACAGCAGGTGGCTGCTGGCGGGGCGGGGCGAGGGCCCTGGCCCCGGGCACTGCGCTGGCAAGGCCGGCCCCTGGCGTGGCCCTAGCGAGCCTCTTAACCGTCCATGCCTCTGAAAAGCAGTCTGGGGGACACGGCTAATCTCTGAAGGCGCAGCTCCATGAGCTCTAAGGTACTTAAACATATATTTTCGTTTTGACTGACTCTCTTCAATTCTGCTCACGCGACTTTTAGAATCATACATTTATTTCCAAAGGACTCATAAAGGACCATTTCACCGGAAGGCGAATGGCCGACGGATTGACATCGGAAACGAAGAAGGCGGGGAGCCCCTGAGGATCGAGAGGGGACCAAGTGCTGGGGTCGCCGGGGCAGAGCCATGCGGAAAGACAAATAAAATGGGGCACCTTCAAAAGGTTTTGATTGAATCTGAGAAATAAAACCGGGGGCAGAAAAGACTCAATGACATTACATTCAAAGGAAGGAGGAGGAAAAGAATGAAGGGGATTTGTCACATCCAAAGAGGCTGATGACACGAAGCCGTCGACGTGCAGCAGGAGAATAAGTGCGTGGGCTTGGTTCAGGGCGGGCAGCGCGCTCTGGGTCCAGCGGAGGAGACGCCACCCCTGCCAATGGTGTCACGAGGTACTCTTGGGACATCAAGGTGGAGGAGATGGGGCTTGGGTGATGCATTTTTTTTTTAAAGTTTTTTAAAAATTTATTTCTTTTCCCTTCCCCTTTCCCCAGTTGTCTGCTTTCTGTGTCCATTTGCTCTGTATTCTGTGTCCACTTGTATTCTTGTCAGTGGCACACAGAATCTGTGTCTCTTTTTGTTTCATCATCTTATGTCAGCTCTCCGTGTGTGTGGCACCACTCCTGGGCAGGCTGCACTTTCTTTTGTGTTAGGCGGCTCTCCTTATGGGGCGCACTCCTTGCGTGTGGGGCTCCCCTATGCGGGGACACCCCTGCATGGCACAGCACTCCTTGTGTGCATCAGCACTGCGTGTGGGCCAGCTCATCACATGGGTCAGGAGGCCCTGGGTTTGAACCCCGGACCTCCCATGTGGTAGGCGAACACCCTATCTGTTGGGCCAAATTTGCTTCCCTGGGTGATACATTTTAATGATAATTTAGGGTTAGACATTTGTTGCTTCTTTTTCATTTCATTAGGAAAACAATTAAAACAACTTTTGTCTGTGCCAGGTTTGCTTGGAGGGTTTCGGCCAAGTGTGCTAATTAATGCCCAGTTGCTGGGGAGCCCACCCAGCACCCTCACAGGAGCCCACCCAGCACCCTCACAGGAACCCACCCAGCACCCTCACAGGAGCCCACCCAGCACCCTCACAGGAGCCCACCCAGCACCCTCACAGGAGCTGCCGACCAGCCTCAGTGGTGGGATACATACAATCAAGAGGGCCTCAGATTTGAAGAGTGCTAATGAATATCGACATTCCAGCTGAACATTCTAAATGATAACCTAAGTTTAATCAGTTCACCAAATATTTTTGGAATGGCTTGTTAGAACACTCAAGTATAGTTTTTAGTAACACTAGAGATTCATTAATATCTAAGAAGTAAGATTATAAAAACAATGAAGGATAGCCGTTGAGAAAGAGTAGGATTTTAAATGAAACCAGAGGAGAAAATCAGATGCTGGCATCATCAGCATCATCGGTGGGAGTTTAACTGGCTTTCTGCATTCCTGAAGCGCTGGGCAGTCTCAAATATTGAAGATTAGAAGGCAATGAATTCTTATGTCTGGGTCTTCTACGACGTAGATGCTCCTATCTGCTTAATTATGCTTTTAAGAGAAACCAAACGAGAAGTCCACCTGCGTTCAGGTAGGATTTGGTATGACAAATCAGTGTCTGTATTTTATAAACATTGTGTGTCCTTAAAAAGTGGGTTTTACGAATTCAATATGCTTGCGCGCCTGGTGCGGCCGAGGAGTCAGAGCCCGGCTGTGGGGCCGGCGCTGCGAGGCCCGCTTCCGGCTTCCGCCTTGGCTGCGGCACCTGGACTTGGGAGGGACTTTCCTGGAGAAGGCCCCACTGCAGGGAACAGTCGGCTTCTGTTTATTTGTGGGCTGAGGCTAAGCAAGATAATTGTATTCCCCAAAGATATTTTTTCTCAAATTTTGATAACGTCAAAATAAAAATTAAACTGTAATTCTATAGCTGATGGTATTTATAGTAGTTTTTGCTAACACAAATGTTATGATATTTTAAAAACGAAGGAACTTGGCCTCTCTCCCAGAAAGGCAATGCTGGGAGAGATCAGCAGATCCTTGGAAGCGTACACAAAAATAACAACAACTCTCTCTCTCTCACACTCCCACGTTCTCATACACACGCATACTTCTTTGTGGAAAGCTTAGTGGTGGAGAGTTCACTCTCTCTTTATGAAATCTCTGAAGTTCAAAATAAAGTTTCTTACCTTACAGGTAAAGCTGGGTCTGGAATTTACAAGTGCAACATTGAAACGTTTCCACTGAATGGCCACAAAAGCCTAGCATTGCTAGTTTCCTTTCTCAATGTATCAAGGTGTATGTGCGCATGTGCGCATATGCACATGCATGTGTGCAGATGATGCTTTTGGCATTTTTAGTAACTACCTAACTGATTTTTTGGGACCTTGATGCTAAGTTCACATAGCCCCAAGAACTGTAAGCACTTGGACTGAATAGATGAAACAATTCAGATGATTCAAATGGAAATGAAACACTAGTCAAACCCTGTCTACAAAGACCAAGCAAATCAGATTCATTCATTCACTCACTCATGCATTCACTCATTCACTCATTATTTACTCACTCTCTCACCCATTCACTCCCTCATTCACTTGCTCACTCTTTCATTAAGTCATTTATTCACTCATTCTCTTATTCACTGACTCATTCACTCATTCACTCACTCACCCACCTGCCCAGTCACTCAGTGAGCAAATGTCCCAGGGTCCTTTGCTGCATGCCAGCTCTGTGCTGGGCTGGTGAGGGAGACGTGTGAGCCCTGCTTTCTGGGAACTCACTGAGGTGGACTCAGTGAGGGACGGTCACGGAGTCAAGTTGAGAGCAGCACTGGGAAGGGAGTACTGGGGAGAGGTAAGGAAGCAGGAACAAACTGGATCTTGAATCTGTCGTGAAAAGCCTCCTTGTCCAAGGAAGTGGCACTTGGGCAAAGTGCTGAAACGAGGCCGAGAGAGCGTGAGCCTCACTCCTGGCCAGGAGGCCAAATGTGCACAGTCCAAGGGAGAAGGGCACAGATGTCAGGCCAGGGGGCCAAGCGAAGAGGCTTGAGAGACACGTCCTGCAAAGAAGCCAGGTCTGGGGAGGTGGGTTGTGCAGGGCCTTCTGGGGCAAGGTTGGGTTTTGTGAGCAACTGGGTTCAAAGGGAAAAAAAAAAGACTTTCCGAATACCCAGTGTGTAGAGACCTGTGTGGGGCATGTTTCCTTATGCCATGTACTCCCTTTGAGCTTTGGCCCCCATCAGTGGAATTTTCACCTGTCTCTCCATGGCCACACCCTCCCTCTTGGGCATGGCCACTCCTTCCTTCTTGGCCACAGCCACCTCCTCCCTTGTGGCCATGGCCAACCCCGTGCTCTTGCCACGGCCACCCTCTCCCTCTTGGCCATGGCCACCTCCTAGCCCTTGGCCATGGCCATCTCCTCCCTCCTGGCCATGGCCAACCCCATGCTCTAGCCATGGCCACCCCCTCCCTCTTGGCCATGGCCACTCCTTCCTTCTTGGCCACAGCCACCTCCTCCCTTGTGGCCATGGCCAACCCCATGCTCTAGCCATGGCCACCCTCTCCCTCTTGGCCATGGCCATACCTGCACTATTGGCCAGAGAAACAGAACTCTGGTTACAAACAACTTCTTCCAGCTCTTTGCCCTACTCCCTAACACTCATCCTTACTCTCCTGTCCTTTCCCTTTCAGCCCCTTTAATATGGTTGGATGGTGTTGGGCAAGTCTGAATTTCCTTCCTCAAAGGCTTAATTTTACTACCCCAAATGTCTTCAGATCGCGCTATTGAGACTCATGACTGACGTCAGGTATCCTCTGGGTACCAGACCCACCTGGGGGTTTAGCCCTTACCTTGTGGTGCCACTGGAAGGGACACTTCCCTTTCAAATGAGGTAGTTCCCATGTGCATCTTGATTTCTGGTGCAACCTACCATCTATAGGTGGGCCTTGGGATCTGCTCAGAGGCGAGTGAGCCTGGTGTCGGCTCCCTGATGCCAGGGGCTCCTGACCCCCTTCATCTTGCCTTCATTGTTTTCTTCATTAGCAAAGTTTTGTTGGTTGGCAAGAATGGATGACTCCCTGGAGGAGCGGACGGATGGAGGGGGCGTGCAGAGGGGGAGAGGGACGAGTAGTGGGCAGGGCCTCCCCGGGTGGGCAGAGGAGGGCAGGAAGGGAAGACGCAGTCAGGGTACTTTGGAGCCCGCGGACGTGGAGCTGAGTCCTGGCCTCTGCTCGCTCACTGTGTGGCTTTGGTTAAGTTATCCAGCTTCACCGCGTCCCAGTTCTCTCATCTGAAACAACAGTGTCTCCCTCCAAGAATGGTTATCAGATGGAGACAAAATAGTGAAGTGCACATCGAGGGTGCTCAATAGATGTAGAAAATAATGATGGGGTCTATTATAATAATAAAAACCTGATTTTTATTACTTAGCTCAGGAAAGATTGTACCATAAGCGCTTGTAAAAATAAAAATGTGTGCTCTTTTTCTCAAATAGGCAGAATAAACTTTGCCAATGGAAAATTAAAACTGACATCTCACAATTACGGAAACAGTGATGACATTTTAAAATGTATTCTGACATGCAGGCGGTTTCCTTTGTAGCGACATTTTCTATCTCGTTCTCCTCTTAAATGACATAAAAGCGTTCACTTTCGTACAGAGATGGGCCACTTTTCAATAATAGATTGTGTAGAAACAGCAAAACAACGACGAGAACTTCGGTCCTTAACATCAGATAAGCCTGCAGGAGACCCAGGTGACAAAATTCAGGAAGGGAACGAACGGCTCCCCTGAAGATGCCCTGCCCTCTGCGTGGCCCGGTCGTCCCCACGCCTTCCCTGGCGCTAACTGCCATAAGCAGGTACTGCAGGTGAGCGCAGTGTGGAGAGGCAGGCTTGGGAAAATAACTTTTGAGTATTTGTTTCCATGCTCCATTGATGAATGAAATAGTAAATATTTAAAGCTCGAAACTCTTTTCATTTCCCCCTTCAAAGACCCGTGTGCACGAAGCCGATCTGGACGACGTGGTGTTCCAGCTCCCCAGGCCATTAATCACTCTTTGTTGGGGCCGGGTTTTATTGTTCAGAATTGTCCGACTCCTGCGTGGGGTGGGCGGGCGACGAGGCGAGAGGTCCTTTGTTCAAGCCGCGTCCTGCGGCCACACCTGGAGGTTCCGGGCCTCTGCAACGAGGGCCGCTGTCCCTCCCGCCTGTTCTGCCTGGGAGCTCCCGTCACGTAGAAAGTTCAAAATGTGAGAGGAAAAGCAGAAACACATTGTTTGTAAATCTGTGGCTCGACACCGGGTCTCCATCTTTGAGATCCTTGTTTAAGAAAGAGCTTTTTCCTAATTAATTTAAAAACATGTATCGAACAACTGATGATTTTTACTGGTGGCCGGCCATTTCTGAAGATTTATTTATATGCTGAATGGGGGAAAAACGGCTGTAGGATTGCAATGTGCAAAAATAAAAAGAATCATCAGAGGCCTTTGACTTTGCCACTTAATTCACAACTGGGAATTAGATAGTTAAACTTGGGTCCTGGGAGACCCTAAAATACAATCCATCATTAGAAAATGTTTAGGAAAATTATAGGAGAGCTGTGATAATGTATGGCTTTGTAGCTATGTTAATGTGATTTAGGAATAAAAAATAACTTTCCCCACGAAACCGTATCACCTAAAATATCTTCTGTCAATGTATGATTTGCAGGTATCATCCCGAGCGCATGCACAGGTATCGGCAGTTCTTTATAAGATGCATGCATTTTTATTTTGTTTTCTAGTATGCAAGGCACTAAAAAGGGTTTTATTTGAAGCACACACTCCAGATTTACAATATTATTTTTGCGAGTATACATTTTCTAGCAACAACAACAAAAAAGCCTCGACTGTAGCCACACCAGTGACAAATCTGCCAGGGAGTGACTAGTTGATATGCCTTTTTATTACCGCAGCTGCCTTGTTTTTTCTACTCAAAATAAAAGAAAATCACAGGACCCTTAAAATAATAGCTGGCAGCAGGTAGTTACTGAGAAATGCACGTCCCTGGCTTCCTTCCTCTGTAGCATCCATCCAGATGGCAGATTAGAGCCTCGGATCTGCAGGTCGGTGACAAATACACGGGTAATAGCATTCAGCTTGCCTAACTGTAAAAGTGAATTCGCCAGTCCTCTTTGTTTGATTGTAGACCTGACATGTCAGATGAGAAGAGGCCCTCGGATAACCTGCCAAAACAGCGGCACAAATAAACGCCAGCCGCGGCGGCCGCTTGATGTGGAATTACAGACACCGCGCGGCTCATCGATTCAAACGGAGCCGCGATGTTAAGTCTGCGTTGCCTTCCACGCAGGGGCGTCCCCCAGCCCGCGGGGCGGGGAACAAAGTGCCTCGGCGCTGCCTCTCCCGCCTCTCGCTCGTTTTCCTTGGGCGAGACGCGCGCGCGGCCCCTGCGACCGTTTGACATGCCTTGGTTTTCTTATGAAAGTTCTCTGATTGTCTAATACGACAGGCTCTGGCGTCGGAAACACAGCCACGAACATTCCCTCCTGCAGCCAGGCCTGATGGACGTGAGCGGCAGTTCTTAGCAGGAGAGCTGGCCAGCGTGGGCATCCCCTGGCAGGCCTTGTCCTTTCTCGGCTCTCTCTGCCCCCGTCCGCAGCCTCCTGCTTTCTGGATGACAGATCCTGGGAGAGGGTGGCGAATGTTGGCTGTATTCTTTCCAGGTTCAGAGAAAGACTTACAGCGGAGTTTATTACATTTCCCCCTCCTGATAACGCCAATCCTCGGATTCATTGCAAGCTTCCTTGCGTGAGGGTCTAGCCGGTTTTATATAATATCTAGCTGCTCAGAAAAGACTCTTAAAAATGCCTTAATGTGCAGAAAAAGCCTTTCCCACTATTTTCTGAAATTTTGTACCAAGCCACAATTTTTACCACTCTCTCTAGAATTATTCAGCTAAAATGTTACCTATTTATTGACCTATCTGTTTTTGCACAAATCAGCAGGTGTGAAGGTTGTAGGAAAACCACATTGCAGCAAAACATCGCCCATGCCTGGTGTTTTCCAGCAACGCAGGGGAACCCTCTGGGACTTGGGTGGGGTCACATCATCAGTTTTCCCTGCCGGCTCGGCTCGTTTGCCCACGTGCTACCAGCCACAGCACATTCCAGATGAACAAGAAACTAGAGTGCAAAAGAGCCCCCACGCTAAGTGGTTTAAATGATATTTAAAATAAGGATTGAGTGACATTTGGAACTAACTGAAAGATTATTGGTAGCTGCTTTTGTTCTCGTGGGCTCTCAGCTTGAGAATAACCTGCATACTTAAAATATGCTGTCTATGTCAGAATGGGCATTCTCTATTTTTAGCCCCCAATTTAAATCACCTCCCAATAAAAAATGTTTTGAACTATTAGCAGGAACTCCAAGTTGATCTGAATTCCTTGAAAAAGGCAGCCCCAGGCCGTGGGTGTCCAGGTCACTGTAAGGCCTGGATTTCCTATTTTTCACAAAGAACACAGGCAAAGTTCCCAAGTGGACCTCACCATGGCTGCAAAAACTGAACGTTTTCCCCAGGATGCTTAACAGCGTGTCACTTTACCTCTAGCAGAGTGGAGACTTTCAGTGTGCCTGTGACATCCTGATTTAGCAAACAGACTCATCAAAAAGAGAACTAATTTCAGTTCTTCAGAAGGAGGTTATAAATACTGATTTTTCTGTTGCTAATATCGATGATTAAATCACCCTCGTTTACATTGTCTGAGCTAATCATCGGATGATTTATTTACCTGCTAGTTTATATGTAGTGGAGAGCAACAATTAAGCTTATTTTAACTATGAGAAATACGGTAAATGGGAATATATGCCAGAAGCAAATAAACATATTAGCAAGAACTGTTTCAATGAGCTGGATAGCCCTCTGAATCAGCCGGGCAGACGGGGTACCCTGTTTTTAAATTACTCCTCGGCAAGTGAACATAATAAATCCTCCTGTGTTCTACATTTCGCTGGTAGCGACTTAGGCTCGCATTATTCTGTTTGACCTCATTCCTGCTAATCACCATCACGGTTTTAATAGCTGCCACAGTGAGTGAAACAGTTAATGCAGTATTTCTTGCCGAAAGAGTGCCTGTCAGGCTATTGATGACAAATTAAAATTAATAAAGAAGATCTGTGTTGAATTCGAGGTAGTGGAATTGCAACGGCGTCCACGTGATCGCAGCGGCCTCTGGGGCGCTCTGTGAAGAATAATGTTTTTGGTGGACGTGTATTGTCTTGAAAGGAACGCTAAAACTGCCAAATCTCTGCTTTTGCCTGGAAGACTTCCTGAAATAGGAGCTGTATTCTTTTGGCCCTCATCACATGTAATTTATTCCTCCGAGAGTTATTTCCCGTTCTGTACACCTTAGCTGTGTGCTGTAATAATAGTGTTTCCAAGGTTCTACAATTTTATTTACCTCGGTAAGAACCTTTACAAGAGCAATCACACACACATAGGAGTCCAGAAGACACAGGAAATAAGTAAAAGTTCAATACTGCGTTGCTGCCACATAGCTCTGCCTCCATTTCAAGGGGATTCGGGCGGCCGGTGGAAGAGCCTACACTGCTCCTCGTTTGAAATGCACTCAGCATTTTGGGGTCATTCTTTCCTTTCTTACAGAAAATGAGGTATGATCACAGTGCGTTTATCTTTTCGGTGGTGCCAAAATGAGAAAGCAACAATCCCCGGGAGATGAGACTAAGTCTGCTCCCACAGCTTGCATACGTTTCGTGTCTGCTTATAAATAGCATGTTTGTTAAAAAAAGTGGGAGCCGCGTGGAAGGCCCCTTGCCACGTGGGACTGTGGTGGAAGGCGGTTCTGGGGTGCTGAGTTAGATGGATATGGCAGAGTGGGGTCATACCAGCCTTCCTAGGGAGTTGCCGGCATCTGTGCCCAGGGGCACCCCATGGGGACGGAGCTGCCCTTTTCCCAGCGAGGTGGTCCTTGGAGGTCAGTGCGGAAGTCGTGGTGGGTGGGCTCAGGATGCGCCGAGCACCATGGTTGGTGTAGAGGTGGGGGCAGAAGAAAATCAGCCCCCCCACTGCTCTGGAAATTGGGGGAGCCCAGGACTCCATGTGGTCCAGGAAAGCAGGCGGCGGGGGGCGCCGTTTGGGGGGCTGCCGTCTGGGCTCCGGGGCTGCCCCCTGGCTCCTCTCCCTTGGGTCCATTCCTCCCTCGGTGGACTGAGCTTTCTGATGCCCGTGTGCCTCTGGGTTGCCGGCTCTGGTGTTGTACGGGAATAGAGAATCTAGGAGGCAGTGCTTTCTTGGGATTCTGGGGCCCTGGGAAGACGAGCTCTACACCTTGGAGGTTCCTGGGGCACCTGCTTTCTTGCAGGTCCCTGCAGCCCCTTCCCAGGCCTGTGTTCATCCCAGAACCCTTTGCCCTTCCTGACTGCTTACCTACACTCCTGGGTCCCCCCAGGCTCCACCCCATTCACCTACCACCCCTGTCCCACTCACTCTGGCTGGGTGCCATCCTTGCTTCTGCGTACTGGAATCATTTTGGGTAGAGATCATCTGAGATATGTCCACTCAACAAGGAATTTGGACGTTTGGTACATTCAGATGGACTTGTCATCTATTCATTTCCTTTTCTCCCAACAACTGAACTTGCCTCGATACAATGTGCTGAACGATGTGTTTTAAAGTTGGGATGTGTCAACCAGGTGAAAGTGAATTTGGGATTTAGAGAGTCAAGCAAACACAGTCTCTTACCAGATTTCCAACTGTGACAAGTACCTGCCTGGCTTCCATAAAAGTCCAAACGTAGGCTTAATTAGAAATGGACAATGCCCACTATAACCTAAAGCAAGCTAAAGACTGTCTACACTTTTGCCCGAATGCTTAATGATATTGCAGTAAGTTTTATGCTTAGTGGTTGCATATTCCCCCGCTGAGGGAACGGCCATCCATTTAACAGGTGTGCAAGATGATGCTGTACATCCATCTCCATCCTGAGATGGAGAATTGTTTTAACATAGGACGAAGAGGGCTGACATCTTGAATAATTGAGAGGAGATCTTTTGTAATTCATACAGTTGACATATACTAGTCAAATGGCTCTGTCTTCAAGTTGTAAAATAAAAATATAGAAAATGAGGAATTAATTCAATTAACCATTTTCCCACCCACATTTTACCTTTCCCCACAGCTCTGGGGAATAATTTATGAAATGTATATCACCAGAAGACTTATTTTTGCCATTATTTTTAACTTAATGAGTATACCTTGCACATCAGAGGGAAAGAACAAAGGTTAAATTTTACATTAACAGCACATTGCAACATGGTATGCAAATATCTATATGCAAATAGAAAGCCTCTGGAAGATAAATGTGTTATATTTCTAACTAGTTAACTATGACTGTGAAGTATTGTGTGAGCTATTCAGTGGTTTCATTTTTATATCTTTCTTGTAAATAATGCATAAACTATGTAGATGGTGTCAAAATATGATTAAGCTATTAGCTTCGTAGTTCCCGTAGTTAAGAATGTGTTCAACATGGAGTCCCTAATAACTCGTTTCTAAAGGCAGCGACCATTATGAAATATTTCTTGTTCAAGTGAACGTTATCATGTGACATAATGATTTTGCTTAAAACCAAGTTAAATGAGGAGTAAAATTAAACAATATTGCATGAATTGTGTTTGACTAATTTTGTGTCACATTATATTAGCCAAGCTTTCAGAATATGTGTTAATGACAAATAGTGTAAGCCCCACATACTTTATATGTCTCTGCCACCACCCTTAAGTCATTAGCTTTGTAAAGGTTCATTTTGTTGCAGTTTTTGTAGCCAGTGGCTTTTCTTGATTACTTTTGCCCATGAACGTGGATGCAATTCGGAAATAAATTTTACATCCGTTGTGGGGATGTAATTTCCATAACGAGGCCATGATTTTTAAAAGAAAACAAAAGCAGAGCCTTTGAAAACTTGAGAAAGTCAAGGAGATACACGTGATTTCTAAAGCAGACATATAATGACTTTTTAAAAACAGGCGTCATCGTCACAAAAGAATTAGCCTTTGGCTTGGGAATAAATGTCTCCAAATACAATCCGGGGAGGACCCACGTGGACCCCCACTTTTCAAGCACGCTGCATCCTCTCTGAAGGCGCTAACCTCTCAGAGAGCTTGCTAGGCTGGTCTCTTTGGTATATGATGTTTGTGGCTGCCGGGATTTGCTCTTTGTGCGCTGTCTGTGGTTTGCCTGCAGCTTGACTGTCATCTGAGCGGACCAGATTGTCGCAGAGAGTCGGGCAGAGCAGGAGAGGGGCCTCGGCTCCCCAGAAAGCAGGCGGGAACGTGCTGCTGTTTACACTGGCTGCCTGGGAGGAGAGCTGACCTTTTCCAAGAGCAGCGGCGACCTCCTCGTAGTCATAACTGAGGTCTTTGCTGATCATATAAAGGGATTTAAAGTGTTGGGAAACACCATGTACGCAGTAATAAAACCGACGAGGTATGAAACAAACATCATGTAGGTATTGATGCCATTTTCCAAAATGTTTGCAATCTCACAGAGCTTTCCCTGCAAGCAGGGCTGGGGCAGTGGGAGGGCTTACCAATGGGAAGAGATGGGACTGAGTGTCTTGTGCGTGTGCACGTGCGTGTGTAAGAGTGTGCGTAAGTGGGGGGGGGGTGTGGGGTGGTGCTCATCAGGCACCCAAACTCTTTGTGACCTGGTGAAAAGTCCCGGAGACATGAGTAGATGTCAACGAGCGCCTGGCCCTGTTTCTTTGTGGCCTCCCCAGGACTCCGTGGTGCCTCGCTGCGCCCAAGAAGTCTCGGCTGGGACGCACTCCACGCTCCCTGATGGATTCATTTGCAGTTACAAATAAAACACTATTATATTTCATGCAATTTTGCTGAATTTAATTCAAATGAGTACAACTGACATGTAAGGTAACGGAACCGCGGTTCGACAGTCAAGCTAAGGGCCTGGCGTGCTAAGCGCTTGAAGAAGACGAGAAAGACCTGCCTTTACAGGGAGGTTAGCAGGACAATGAGCCGAAGATGCTTAGGTTGGCATTCAGTACCTGGGCTCCGAATCAGAAGCTGTGCGCGCAGACAGCAATTTCTAGAACTTTGTAAAGGCTATGATTTCAGTAGTGTAAAAACGTATATTGGGAAACAGACTTTGGCCCAGTGGTTAGGGCGTCCGTCTACCATATGGGAGGTCCGAGGTTCAAGCCCCGGGCCTCCTTGACCCGTGTGGAGCTGGCCCAAGCGCAGTGCTGATGCGCGCAAGGAGTGCCCTGCCACACAGGGGTGTCCCCCGCGTAGGGGAGCCCCACGCGCAAGGAGTGTACCCATAAGGAGAGCCGCCCAGCGCAAAGGAGGGAGCAGCCTGCCGAGGAATGGCGCCACCCACACTTCCGTGCCGCTGACGACAACAGAAGCGGACAAAGAAACAAGACGCAGCAAAAAGACACAGAAAACAGACAACCGGGGGAGGGGAGGGGAATTAAATAAATAAAAAATAAATCTTTAAAAAAAAAAACGTATATGCACCTCTCTACAAAGAAAAACGCAGAGAAGGAATTGCTACAAGTTAACAGCACTTATCCATGGGTAGGTGGATAATGTGTGATTTCTGTTTCCTTCTTTATACTTTTCAGAATTTTCCAAATTTCCTTCAATGAGCACTAAATTTTACATTTTTTTTAAATTCTAAGGAATATATTCATATTTCAAATTGAGATCAATATTAGGGGAAAACATACTGTCCCATCCTCCCAGCACCCATATAAGCTGGTTTGGTATGAAAGGAAATACATTAAAAAAAATAATGGTTAAAAAGTTCGAGCAAAATGCAAGGGCAAGTCTTTTTTTTTTTAGATTTTAGTTTTATTTTATTTTTACCCTCCCACCCCGACCCCTTTGTCTGCTCTCTGTGTCCATTTGCTCTGTGATCCTCTGTGTCCGTTTGCATTCTTGTCAGCAGCACTGGGAATCTGTGTCTCTCTCTTTTTTTTTTTAAGATTTATTTATTTATTTATTTCTCTCCCCTTCTCTCCTCCACCCCAGTTGTCTGTTCTCTGTGTCTGTTTGCTGCATGTTCTTTGTCTGTTTCTGTTGTTGTCAGCGGCATGGGAATCTGTGTTTCTTTTTGTTTTGTCATCTTGTTGTGTCAGCTCTCCGTGTGTACAGTGCCACTCCTGGGCAGGCTGCGCTTTTTTCGCGCTGGGTGGCTCTCCTTACAGGGTGCACTCCGTGCACATGGCGCTCCCCTACGCAAGGGACACCCTTGCGTGGCAGTGCACTCCTTGCGTGCATCAGCACTGTGCGTGGGCCAGCTCCACATGGGTCAGGAGGCCCTGGGTTTTAACCTTGGACCTCCCATGTGGTAGACAGACACCCTATCCATTGGGCCAAATCTGCTTCCCCAAGGGCAAGTCTTTACTCATTCCTCTCTATTCCTCTCCTCAACCAATAGTGCAACTAACCGGTTTTTTTTTGGATACCTGGTCATGTGTATACTAGTGTGTGTAATTTACACATAAGCGATCCTATTATATAAAACTTTTAGCACTTTGCTTTTTTCACATAACATATCTTGGACATATTTCCATGTCAGCATAGAAATATCTGCCTCCTTCTTGTAAAAGTCACGCATTATTATTTTTTAACTAGTGGGAGGAGTGGGGTGGAGGGGGTGGGGGGTTTATGGGGGCCTCTTATATTTTTGAATGTAACATTTTAAAAAAATAGAGGAAAAAAAGTCTTTAGATTTGAAAACTTGTTCCCTCTCCCCTTAATTTTGTAATTAGGAACAAAAGTGAAACTGAACAGCGTGAGTTGTTTGAAAGACCAGGCGCTGACGAAGGTGGGTTGTTTTGAGCTGGGGGCAGCTGAAGGCCCCACTCTGCCTTCCGAGACTCCTGTCCCCTCGTGCTCCGCGGGGCAGTGCTGACCGCACCAGGTGTGCGCTTGCACCACGAGCACACCTGTGGGTCCCCACTCCATCACATTCTTACAGGACACCTGGGGCTCGTCACTAGCGGTCCCGGGGCACAGGTGACTGCTCTGGGAAGGGAGAGGCCAGGCACCAGCTCTGGGAGCCTGAGGCCCTTGCGGGCCCCACGAGCTGGAGGCTGCAGAGCTCGCCCTGTTCTGCGACAGCACAGCACTCCCGTGTGTGACGGCCCCGGGGCTCAGGCTCAGGACGGCCCCTCCTTCGCTACTTGGTGGGCAGGTGAACCCAAGGCCCCCAGGTCTCCCAGGAATGCTCCATTTGTCTCCCGGGCCCTTTCTTTTCCAAGCGATTGTTCTTATTTTAAAAAGTAAAATGCAATCCCGGTAAACCATTCCAGAGCTTCTTAACCAGGGGAGTCCGTGAGCTTGAACCGGAAATTGAAAAAAAAATTGGTCTTGTGGGGACGTGTTGGTGCGGGCGTGTCGTAAAACCATCCGCCGCTCCCTTCTGAGAAGGGGTCCTTGGTTTTCACCTGCCCGGCACAGGGGTCCGTGGAACAGAAATGGCCAGGAAACCTGCAACGGCGTCCTAAGAAGGAAGAGCGGGCGCCAGCAGCCCTGCAGCCCCGCCCGGAGGAAACCCCCAGAATGGCTTGACGTGGTCCAGCCTGAACCACACGCGTGTGCACGCCACCCACGGGGCTTGCCCGCGTGCTGCTTCCACACCACGGCGCCCCTTCACGCCGGCCCGCCGCGGCCACCCCGTACTTGACACAGATCCTCTGCGTGCTGTTTGCAGCCGCCGAGCCCTGCATCGTCTGCATGGACTTGTCCACGGCTCCTCGCCAACTGTCCCGCGACCCAAATCCACGTGTGTCCACTCCACACGCATGTCCGCGAGGGCATTTCTGTTGTGGAATTTAAGAGAAGTTCAATTATTTGAGTATAGAGAGGCCAGGACTCAGGAATGATTTTGAGAAGGAAAAATGGTTTATTGACGGCCGGCCGGACTCGGGAGCTTTCTGTTTGAATCCCGAGCCCGGAACAAGATTTTCAAACGTCTTTTATACAGAGAGGAAAGGCCAAATGGTCCCTTTGTTTCAGTTCTCAATAGGCTTCAATTAGCATATATCTTCCACATCTTAGGTAAGCTTTTAGCAAGGACTCCAGACATTTTAGATAAGCCTTGGTTTTTGCATTTCCCCTAAATACTTAAAGTTTATAGCCCTTGCTTTGTTAAACATTTCCTGGGACTGGAGCCTGCTGGTCCCTAAGAGCAGGACTGCAGCCTCTTACCGTTTCACACCCACAAGTCAAACAACTTAGTTATCTCTGAAGAGACAAAGAGCCTTCCACCCATAGCCCACATCATTTCTGCTCACAAAAGTGGACCTGCGACATCACAGGCTTGTCACACGCGATCTTTTCATGGATTTTGCCTACAGGTCCTCCAACGTGGCGGGAGCGATGGCGCTTTCCCGATGCCCAAACCTCTATCGACACTGGGCATTATCAACCTTTTAAATCTTGCCCAAGTGCTAGGTAAAAAAAATGTGTCTTGGTGGACCTGCTATCCTCCAACGTTTCCTTCCTGCCTCCTTGGGACCTGTGGGGTGGGTTATCCACCTGCCTGGCCCCCTCTCTGCTTTCTGGTCTTCTTGCTCCCACGTGTTAATTTTTATATTTGGAAAATAAAACCAAAGGCCCTGTCCGCATGGAACGCAGTGTCTTCCTGTATCAGGGTGAGGGTGGAATGAGGCTGCCCCTGCAGCCCCAGTGAGGCTCACGCCTTCCTCTTCCTCTCAGGATTTCTGGTGAAACCGGTGGTATTTGGATAAAATTCATTTAACTTTAGAAAAGTGCACAAATACGTAATGAAATTGTGATGCCACTTGCTCCAGCAATTTACCTTGAAAATTAATCGGGCTTATATGTAAAGTAAAAGGATGTTGGGTAAAAATTCAACACAACGTCAAAGCCCCAAAGCAGATGGTTGATTCAATAAATTAGGAAATGTGTATCTATTTCTGAGTAAGAAATGTTCACAATATACTGTTAAATGAAAAAAGCAAGTTACAAACTATTATTTAGAATATGACTTATTTATGTAAAATAAATATTAATACACGCACCATGCACAAAAAGTCTAGGAAGATATATACCATAATGTTAAGTATGTTTTACCTTTTAGTGTTTTTCTTACAGAGATTTTATAACTTTTCTAGAAGGACGATGTGTAAATTATAAAATAAAGGTTTATATAAAGAGTGCTCAACAGACTCAATATCGGCAAACCACTTAACTATGCTGGCTAATCGAAGGGACTTATATTCATATAAGTTACGAGGAAGTTCAAGCCTTGCCCATTCCCCAGAGTTGAACAAAAGGAAAATATTGCAACACTGAATTCTTGCCAAAGGTTTCGAGGCGTCGCCTTCCCTCTACAAGAAGCCTTGGCAGAAGGCGCTGGCTGTCTGTCCTTCCGCTCCCCTGGGCCAACTGCCCCTCTGCAATAGGACGCCGCCCTCTCTGCTCATCTCCCTGCCGATGCTCGTGGGTGCAGCGAGGACCCCCGATCAGCACGTCGCAGCTCTCTTGCCAGTCCCGGTCACAGTGGGCACTGGCCCTCTGGAGCGACGAGCCACCATCTCCTCCCCAGGAGGGCCCTGGTGGCCGCCATGCCTCTGCGCTCCTTGGCTCTCCCTTGGCACAAGGACCCTGCAAGCATAGGAAGCACCAGTCCCTAAGGCTCTGCAGAACATCTGCGCCCCGTTGCTGAGGGGGGTGGGAGCGCAAAGAAGCGCTATCTTCATTTATACATTTAGGAGGTCCAACCTTGCGATTTCTACAATTAAAATAGTCATTTTACCATTCGGGCAAAGGCTGGTTGGTTTCTCTTGGGTGTCGCTGCCTCGATATGAGATCAGGTCATGGAATGGGACAAATGCTGGCAGGAGAGGGGCTGAGGGGCACGTGGGGAAAACGGATCCCTGTCCAGGGTCAAGGCACATCGTGTGCCTTGGGGAGCTGGAGTCCAGGATACTATGCGTCATGTCAATGAGTAAAGCCCAGAGACAAATTAGTGTCAACAAAGATTACTGACGCGTGCATTTGTTGTGGGGGATGTACTTTTCTCCCAAAGAAGATGGTCACCAGTTGGGCCCTGACGCCAGGCTCGTCCTTGGCTCCCCCGGAGGGGCTCTAGCAGGGCTTTCGGATCTGCCTCTGGAGTGCCGCAGGGACGAAGGTGTCCTGGCAACAGGGCTCGGTTTAAACAAAAACACCATTTTCTAAAATTGTAAAACTCACACTTGTTCCTTGGAAAAATTTGGGAAATGCAGGAAAGCATAGAGTAGCACACCTGCCCCCCGCCCCGCCCAAAGCAAACCATGAAATGCGCTTTGCCCAGGGACCTGCGGCTCTGTCCCAGCGTGGTCCCATCAGCAGGGTCTTCCCGCCACCAGCTGAGCGGCCGCCCCTGCTCTGTGCCGCTTCTTCACAGCACTCACCACCTGGAAGATGATGCATTCAGCTGGCTGTTTTCTTTCTCCCCCTCATAGAGTGTAAGAGGCGTGAGAGCAGGGGCTTTATTTTGCTTTTGTTATTATTTTACAGCCAGCTTTTAGAAAAATACCTAGACCAGTGATTCTCAAAGTGTGATCCAGGCACCCCTGGGTCCCCAAGATCCTTTCAGAATATGCACGAGGTCAGAACTATTTTCTGAATGTCAAGGCAAAACAAGTTTCAAAAAAACTGAGATGCCATTTGCCTTTTTCACTTTCTTCCCTCACAAGTATAAGTGGAATTTTCCACAGTCTACATGAAGTGTGATATCACAACAAATTGAACGCAGAAGCAAATATGGGAATCCAGCTGTCTTCTATTAAACCGGACTTACAGAGATTTGCAAAGAGGTAAAACAATGCCACTCTTCTCGCTAAATGCTTTTTGTTTCTGAGAATGCTGTTATTGTTGATAAAAACACATATACTCTTTGTATTAACACACTATAGATTTATTATTATTATTTTTTTAAACTGAGTAAATGAGTAAATACTAAAAAAATTATCAAAGTTAATTTTAATATAGGGTAAATGTCGATAGATATAACCCATATAAACAAAATCTCTTTGGGGTCCTCAATAACTTTTAAAAGTATAATCACATCCTGAGATCAAAAGTTTGAAAACCAGTATCTTACACCAAAATATTTGTTAAATAAAGGGATGAAGGACTCAAAAATATTTGTTAAAAGGATGAATGACTCAATTGCATTTACAGTTTTGATGTCATTTCCAATTTCTTTTATACATATTTAAAATTTTAAAAATAATTTGTATCATTCTTTCTTCACTAAATATGCTAACTTAAGCACATTCCCATGTTGTTAAAATGATACAGATATCATTTTGAATGATGACATAATAGTCCATTCAGCACAGTGATGCTCATCTACAGGTAAGCATCAGAATAGTCTCTGGAACTTTAAAAACTATATAGATATTTCTGGGTGGCATAGTCTCTGGGTGTGGATAGCCAAATTCCTTCTCCCAAAGTTCTACCAATTCACATTCCCATCCATAGTGCATGAGACTGACAAACTCATTTTCACTGTCAGCAACATTTTCATAAATCCCCACGTGCCACTTTGTTCTAAGGGGCACCGATGCAGTGGCCCGCTGGCAGGGTTCTTCCCGGTGTGTATCAGGCAGTTGTATCTGATCTTTGGTGAAGCAGCTGGTTGTGCCCTTTTGGGAGGCCCCTGAGAAGGCCCAGCCACAGCTCTCAAGGCTTCATTTCTTCTGTTTAAAATTGGGGAGCCATGTAATCATCTTCAGAGCCCAGTTTCTGAAGCTGTTATTTAGGTCTCTTACCCTTTGGGCTTAAGAAGAGTTGCTGTGGCTGGTGACCCACTCATATGCCACAGTCTGGCTTGCTTTTCACTCCTTAAGGAAATGTGTTTTCAGCCAGTGCCTGCTGTGGAGTAGGACTCAAAAAACCACCGACTGTGTTAGCAAATAGTGTGGGGCTCCTTTGACCAATTCCTACCTCTCATGGCAGGCCAAGGTGGCACCAAGAGCCCACGTTGAGGCCACAGCCAGTAGAGAAGATAGAGAGGGAAATGCCAACAGCCAGTATATATGGGGAGGACATTGCATCTTGTTCCAGAGCAAAAAAGTGCAGCAAACTAAAGCAATGTGAGGCCATTTTCACCTGCCAGATAAGCAAAGATTAAATAAATGGCAAGACTCAACAGCAGGGTGATGTGAGGCAGGCACTCTCGGATGGAACTGCTGAGAATGTGAAATGGGCAATCTTCTGGAAGACAGGCTGGCAGGAGATATTAAGAAGTCCTTTTGCATACTTTGGACATCATAATTTAATTTCTTGCTGTCTATTATTCTATGGAAGTGCTGAGAGACACATTCAAATCTCTATGTGTAAAGATGCCCTTCTTAGAAGTGTTTCTAACAGAGGAAAATTAAGTGTACAACTAAGGGGGCATGGGGAAGTGAATTCTGGGACGTTGATAAGGTAGATTATTACTTGGCATTCAAATGTGTTTTCTGATCATTTCAATAACATAGAAAAAAACTCATGTATATATTTTAAAAATCTGAGGGTGAACCTGTATTTTCTATTTTCCAAATTATGTAAAACTATATATATATATGATGGGGAAAATCTGAAATAAAGACATCAAAATGTTAGTAGATGTAAGTTTTATCTGTTTTTTGGGGGGAGATAATTTTTGTCCCAACCTCGAATTTCTACAATAAGTATTTACTTTCCTGATTTGAGTTTAAAGTATATTTGAAAAATAACCCAACACAAGTTAAAAATAAAAAGTGGTACAGATTTTAGGAAAGACTCAACTAAATTGGGAAGCGATATTTAAACTGAGAATTGGGCACATTTGACCTAACAGGCCTGGGGGAGCAGAACATGTGGGAAGGAGGGGAGCATTCTGGGAATAAAGGAAGAACAGCCGGTTTAAAGGCTGAGAGGTGAGAGAGGACACGGCAGGGGAGGAGGTCAGAGGCCCCCACTGGGTGCAGGGACCTGGGTGCCCTCTGGAGCAGGGGTGGCCCAACCAGAGCCTCTGGGCCATGAACAAACTGCTGCTTATTTTTGAACATAAAGTTTTATTGCACACAGTCACACCCATGTTTCTACAAGCTGTAGCAGTTTGATATTATTTATGAATTCCAAAAAAGATATTTGATTATGTTTGTAAACTGGTTAGTTCCTTTGGGCATGATATCCTTTGATTGTATTAGTATTGGGCATGATATCTTTGATTGTATTAGATTCGGCTGAGATGCCTTTGATTAAAGTATGTTAAGATTTGGGCTTTGGGCGGTGGACTTGGCCCAGTTAGGGCATCCGTCTGCCACATGGGAGGTCTGTGGTTCAAACCCCGGGCCTCCTTGACCCATGTGGACCTGACCCATGTACAGTGCTGATGTGTGCAAGGAGTGCCGTGCCATGCAGAGGTGTCCCCGCGTAGGGAAGCCCCACGCACAAGGAGTGTGCCCCGTAAGGAGAGCTGCCCAGTGCGAAAGAAAGTGCAGCCTGCCCAGGAATGGTGCCACACACACGGAGAGCTGACACAACAAGATGACACAACAAAAAGAGACACAGATTCCCTTGCCGCTGACAACAACAGAAGCGGACAAAGAAGATGCAGCAAACAGACACAGAGAACAGACAAACCAGGGCGGGGGGTGGGGGGAAGGGGAGAGAAATAAATAAATAAATAAATCTTTAAAAAAAAAAGATTAGGGCTTTGATTCGACCACATTATAAGGGCAACTCAGTTTGAGTCTCCACCCACTTTGTGTGCTATATAAACGGACGTTCAATCAAGGAGATACACAGAAAGAGACACAGAGAGAAGATACACAGAGGAATAGAGAGAGAGCTCCACAGACCTGGAAGAGAAATGAACTTTGATCCTGCAACCCCAGGAAGAGAGATGAGCCATTCACCTGATAGGTTACAGCAGACCTTGTGAAGGGAACAGTGCAGCAGAATCCAGAAGGAAACGAACCTTCCAGCCTACAGCCAAGACACAAAGAAGCTGGGCCCGTGGAGCCTTAAGAGGAAGAGGAAGGCTGAACCCTTGCAGACATGGCCCGCCATCTTGCTCCAACACAAGGCAACAGACATTCGGTGAGGAACCTACCTCTTACTGTACTTTGAGTTGGATTCTTTAGGGCCTTGTAACCATAAGCGTCTACCCTAAACAGATACCCTTTATAAAAGCCAACAGAGTTTCGGTACTTTGCATTAGCACCCCTTTGGCTGACTAACACACAAACCATCAAGGCTGCTTTTGTGCTAGGATGGCAGAGGTGAGTTGTTGTGACAGAAATAGTACAACTGGCAAAACCTCAAGTATTTATTATCTGTCCCTTTACTGAAGACGTTGGCTGAGCCCTGGTTTGGAGAACCCAGATCCTGAGAGAACTCTAAGTCGTCGTCCTGAGGGCAATGCAAGGCCATCAGCTGATTTTAGGGGGGAGACTGATGAGAACAGATGTGCACGTTGCGAGGGCTCTCTGGATGGAGCAGGGAGCATGGACTAGCAAGGGCAAGGTGGGGTCATGACGGCTTAGGAGCGGAGTGTGAATGTGGTACATTGATGGTCTGGATCAGGGTGGCAGTGTGGACATGGAGGAAAGCATAGAGGCCAGAGAGAGGTCTGGTGCCCGGGACGCACAGCACCAGTGGTGGTGAGGTGAGGGAGGAGCGGTTGACCCCTGTCAGGGCCCTGGCTCAGAGCGTGGGATGGATGGTAGGACCTGGTCACAGGGGCGAGGCCAGGGGGTGGGTTTGGTGGAGGGGATGCTGCCTCCCATCATGGAAAGTCTGAGGTTCCTGTTCAAGGAGAGATGTCCAGAGGCAGGGGGCCTGGGGCTATTTAGGGAGGGGCTAACTTGCCTTCACCAGCCTATACATGTGAACTGCAGCCCAGCAATGGCTTGGAGGGCCTGGGGCATAAGCGCAGAAGGGAGGAGAGGGTGTAGGCTAGACCCCAGAGGAGAGGGGACTACCAGAAGAGGCAAGTGCCACCGAGACAGCGCAGAAGGGGCTGGAGAGTGGGGTTAAGACAGAGGCAGGTGGAGCCCCAGGAACCAGGGAAGCAAGTGTGTTGAGGACAGACAGTTGCGGTCACAAATGCTGTAGAGATGTTAAAGGGGCAAAGGCCTCCTTGGCATCGTTCAGATTTAGCTTCTAGGGTGCCACAGGTGCCTTGGCAAATTTGAATCTGTTGAGTGACATGTTGGAATTGGGCCCTATTTTTTCCCCCTTATCCTGTGAGCCTCATTCTTGGTCTCTATGGGCATCAAATGCAGGCCCAGGACAGTCCACCAAAAGCCACTGGTCAATGAATTCATCCTGCATGCCAACGTGGGCTTCCACCAACTTCAGGAAAGAAATGGCTATGGTTTGACCTGTGGGAATGACAAGGGGGAAGTTACTGTGCCAGTAATAGAGTATTATTTTTCAAATCTTTAGATCAGTAGGCTCCAGTAGAACTTCATGCTGTGATGGAAGTATTTTGTACCTTCACTGTCTAAGACAGCAGCCACTGGTGATGTATGGCTACTGAATACTTGAAATGTGACTAGTGCAACTGAAGAACTAAGTTTTACAATAGATTTTGTTTAAATATTGATATTAATGCTTATTACTTATTAATTACTTATTAACAATATAGCATTATCAATTATAAAATTATTATATAGTAATTATTGCACATTATACAAAAATTATTACATATTATATCGTAACTATTGCATAAACTAATGTGGTCATTATTAATATTATGACATGATTATTTTTATTAATTATACAGTAGCTAAGGTTTTGGACAGTGCAGTTGTAGATAATAATATTTCAGGGGTGAGAGCTGTTTCTTTGCAACAAGAATAGATGATACTGACTATAAACCTTTACTCTCTCAACAAACTTCCCTTCAGTGTCCTAAGATGTATCATAAGCCTGGCATTCGGCTATGCCGGTACCTTCAAGCAACTGTGTTGCTCTATTTGTCTAAGAGGTCCATTTGGATGAACTCTTTGCGTGTGAAGGGATTTGCAAGGAGAGGGCACACAGCACAGTAAATAGGGATGTTGTGCTTCTGCTCCTTCCTGGAGTCAACTTTGAGAACTATTACAATTCTATCAGCACACAGTCTGCAGCACCCCATGATTGGACCCCACATGCTCACCAGCATCGTGCACCAGCATCCTGTATTTGGCCAACAGAGGCTGCCATGATGACGAACTTGAGAGCTGATCACAACTACTGCTTTTCAGAGTTTTTAAATGGCCTGGCCCTGACCTATGCATGGGCTACTCTCTATCAAATCAGGATAAGGGTCAATGAGGACAAGAAGTTTTTCATTCTTGGATGTGGGCCTAATCCCATGTCACCTTGAACTCATGGAAGAGTGTGGCATTTTGATATTACTGATGAATTCCAAAAAGAAATATTGATTATGTTTGTAAACTGGTCTGTTCCTCTGGGTATGACACCCTCCGATTGTATTATATTCAGAGGTTTCACTTTTACTTGATTATATTAAGAGTAGGGCTTTGATTTGGCCATGTCAGTAGGGCATTGAGTCCCCACCCCCTTGGTGGGCAGACACTCTCACAGAAAATGACAGGGCAGAGAAGAGCGCTTAGTTTTTGATGTTGGAGCCCTGAAGAGAGAGCCAAGCTGTTTGCCTGATAGTTTATAGCTGGCCTTGTGGAGAGACCAGAGCAGCTAACCCTGGAAAGAGACAAACCCTGGGAAGAGAGATAAGCCTTATGCCAGGCTACAGCTGAAATTGGAAGAAGCTGGGATCACGGAGCCTTAAGAGGAAGAGGAAGACTGAGCCCTCACAGAGACTGGCAGCTGTTTTGCTCCAACACAAGGCAATAGACTTTAGTGAGGGAAGTAACTTACTCTTTGTGGCCTTGTGACTGTACGTTTCTACTCCAAATAAATACCCTTTATAAATGTCAACAGATTTCTGGTACTTTGCATCATTGCCTCTTTGGCTGACTAATACAAGCAGTTTGAATTTCCTCTTCGACTTGCTTTCCTACAGACCAGGAAGGAAGGTCCTGCATCAGTCCCAAGCACCCCAAAGTTCCAGAGAACCTCACAGAATGCAAGCCATGGTTAATGTGATGAAAGAATTACTTCCAAGAAATTTTCACACAAAATCTCCTGGGGAAGTTGAGTGGTGAGGGGAAATGCACTGCCTTCTCTCTTTGGCTGGGGGAAGGCAGGAGATGGGCAGCTGGGCCTCTGAGAAGCATGCTCACTTCCTGGGCAGCCACTGTGCTCAACTCTCATGGCACTCACCACACAGTATGCTCCACTCTCCCTGAACCCCAGTGCCCAAATCCACAAAGCTCAGGGAAACAAAGTTTTTTTCTTTAATTTGGTCCCCATACTCATTTGGTGATAAAAACTGGAACAGATCTGGTGGGAGACTACTTGGGTGGTTTCTCTCTGTTCCATCAGGGGTCAACATTCATATGTCACTGCGGAAATATAAGGTGTTAAACCAGAGCCAGGACTGGGGTGACGACTGGGGTCCCCAGGGTACCTGGATTCTCCTTTAAACGTGGGCTCCTGGTACCTCACTTGTCTCCCCTTATGTCTGATGCTGTCCTAGACCTGACTGGGTGTTCATGTAGTATCAGGTATTTTTCTAAAATCTGAAAACATTTGAATCCCCAAACACATCTGGCCCAAGGAGTGTTCGATAAGGACTACCTGTGGATTGTGTTCCAGCTTCCCATTTGTGTCGATCTTTCCTGTTGCCCTGGGGCTCATTAGAGGCCAGGACTTTGCACACTTCAGCCTCACACACCCTTAACAAGTTCCAGAGTGAACTGTGCACCGTACATTGTGCAACTAGTGTTTGGTGCATGCTCAACAGCTGAAAACCTGGCTGACCTGTCAATAGAAGCTGGGCAGCTTAGAGTGCTGGCACGTGCCATGAGCATGGTGGCACAGGAGAGAAGAGGAGGCTGAGGCACCTTGACCAAGGGCATGGAAATGGTCCCCTCCACTGGGGAAGAGCCAGATTTGAGGAATATATGCAGAAAATTCAGTAGTAATCAATGCCAGAGTTGGTATCCAGGAGGTTCAATCCCAGAGAAGGAGAAGGTTTGAGAAGGCTCATTTAATCAAGACGGTTCCTGTAAGATGACAGTATGGAAATCAGAAAGAGAATTTAGCTCCAGGAAGAAAGACTGGGCTAGGGTTGCCAGATTTACCAAATAAAAACATAAGACTCCCAGTTATTTTAATTTTCAGATGAATAAGTCACATTTTTAAAGAGATAAGTATGTCCCAAATACTTGCTCTAAAGTGTAAGTAAAATTCTGGGACATGCTTATCCTAAAAATCTTTGCATTTATTCTGAAATTCCAATTTAACTGGCTGTCTAGTATTTTCTAAGACAGCCTTAGACTGGGAAGGGTTTGCAAAGACTTGTGGGACTACAGAGGGAAGGAGGAGCTGGCCCCGGGAGAGCACTGAGTCCACCCTGTGGGCGCTGGGGGCCAGGACGTGACTGCTGACCACTTCTCAGCCCGCCTGTCCTAGGAGAGGACTCAGTGGCACCTGCCTGCTGCAAGGTGGCCCTGGGCCTGGGTGGCTGAGTCTGCTCACATGCAGAGCCCTGATGGACAATTCTGGGAGGGGAGATGGGGAGTGGGCCCCACAGCCTCGATTTGGCAACCCGTCTTGTACAGGTGCCAAGGTCCAGGCCTGTGAAAGCTGCTGAGACACCGAGGCCGGAGGGCCCAGCCCTGCTCCTCTGGTCGAGAAGAACTGCCCGTCGAAAGCCCGGAGTCGTTTCGGAGCTTGTGAAAGCAGAGCGTGGGCTGCTTAGGAGGTGACTCTAGCTGGTGAGTTTAATTTTCCTTCAGTTTTTTGTTGTTGTGTTTTTTTCCAAAAAACACCTGTTCTAGGCAGTTGTTACCCCTAATATTGTCTTGTATCTAGGTATTAGATAATTGCCTAATCTAGACATTTGCCAGCTCTCTAGGCTAATACTTGACCAAGGAATGACCAGCTGTCAGCACTTCCCTCTCCATTACAGAATGTAATTGCAGTATTGAGTCAAAACCAACCCACTGGCAGAGGCTTTCTGTCAACCTGCTTTGAGTCTGTGTTTAGAGTCAATTTAAATGTCTTTGCAAGTTACACACAACTAGTCTGGGTTGATTTTTCCAGACGGTGGTAGCAGTTTTCAGAAGCACCAATGCTAAATTGATACTATCCGACACGGTACAAACCTTAGGATGCCTTCATTGCAGTTAACGGAAACTCAGCTCACCTCGGGGACCCGTTTCAGCCCAAAGCACCTCTGCACCGGCGGCCCTCTGTGTTTGTATGAGTCTCTCAGGCTACATAGATGGGGAGACTGCTGTCTTCTCTTGGAAAAGGTACTCACCTCACTATCGCTGTTTTGGGCATGAATCTAAGATAAATGAACAAAACCCCAAGTCCAGGTTACTCAGTGATGTCCTTGGTCCGTCCCAAAGCCCTCTTTGGGATATCCCTACCCATCCATCTCCTTACCACCCGCGGGCCTGGTGCCTGCGGGCATGGGCTGGCGGTGCCCCCTCCATGCTTGAGGTAATGGCGCCACTTCCTGCCCCGAATCGCAGGCTGCTATCCCCGTCCTCGACTGCCCCACTCAGGATGGTGAATGTGGCTCTCAGGAATCAATTACGGTACATCTTGTGCCACCAAAACTATGGAAGGGACAGAGATCCTTCTTACATGTGGCTTCAATGCTTCAAAGAATTTCCCCATCCACAGGGGTCCAGCAGCCACGGCCTCCTCTGGGATGAAGTGACATTTTGATTGAATGGCCAAACCTGTGTGAGCAGGAAACAGAAGGTATTAGGAGGAGCTGCTCAAAAACTCAAGTGTCCCAGGGCGAGGGCTCCCTGGAAGAGAAACAGGCAGGGCTTTGAGAAGTGAGAATTTATCAGCGATGGAGACCTGCCCACATGGTGGACGGCCAGATCCTGGAAAGAAGCCCCAAGGGCGTTCCAGTGGAAAGGGCTGTGGTGGTGCCTCCCAGCAGTTCTCCACTCAAGACGCGTGTGACCTGTGTGGGGGACTCACAGATGCCTGTCCAGGGCCGCAGCCTGTTCACACTGGCTGCCAAATGCACGACTTTCTCACCAGGAGGACAGACAAATGGATGAGAGAATGCAAGTGGTCAGGGCACATCCCACACTGTGGCTGGGAAGCCAGTTCAAAGTCCAGTGTCCACTTCCATCTCTGCCTTGCTGGGCACAAATGCCCAGGCTTTCCAGGGTTAGAGACTTTGCCTCATTTGGTCCTCGTGGCAACCCTAAGAAGTAGCTATCTTCATTTCTTTCTTCAAGATCCAGAGTCTGGGGCTGAGAGAGGCTAAGTCTCTTAGTGCCAGAGAAATATAGGTGGGACTTTGACTCCAAACCCACCATCAGGCTGCGTGCCGGCCTGGGCTGGGACAGTCGGTGCCGTCGCTGATCTTTTCCGTCAGTGATGGGTGTAGTTCAGTGGTCACTAACAAACCCACTGACCTTGCTTTCCCCAGTGAGATCAGGAACCCACTGCAGGCTGCACTGAACAATTTGGGGGGTGGGAGGGTGCCGGGAGCACCAGACACATCAGGAAATGTTTGTTGAGGATGACTCTTCTGAGCCTCTCGAACGGCCCTGCCACCCCTAAATACTCACGTGACAGTGACGACCACGTGTGGACAAGTGGCCCAGCTGCAGGCAGCTGTCTCATCCTTCTGACTACTCACAGGTAAGATTGGGGAGAGAACTTTTTCCTCTGGATGAAACTAGAGGGGGAAGTGTCATTTATCAATGTTCATGGCAGCACTGTTCACCAAAGCCAAATAGTGGAAGCAACCTGCGTGTCCATCAACAGACGAGGGGACAAAAAAATGTGGTATAGAGCACAATGGAATAGTATTCAGCCATAAAAGAGAAATGAAGTTCTGATACAGGCAACAACGTGGGTGAACCTCAAAGTCACCATGTTGAGTGAAATAAGTCAGACACAGGAAGACAAATATTGTATTCTAGGTACATGAAGTACCTAGAACATGCAAATTCTTAGAGACCAAAAGTAGATTAGAGGTTACCAGGGTGGGTGGGCAGTGGGGAGTCATTGCTTAATGGGTGCAGAATTTCTTTTTGGGGGTGATGATACAGTTTTGGTATTGGACGGTGGTGAGGGTAGCACAACACTGTGAAACTGTAACTAATGCCACTGAATCGTACATTTGAAAATGGTCAAAACAGCAAATTTTGAGTTTTCTATTTGTGACCACATAACAAGTTAAAAAACAAACGAACAATAAAACTCTACAAAAACCTGGCTTCTAAGCTTTTCTCCTGTCCTTCTAAGGAGGCACTGGAACTATTCTGTAAGATCTCCTGTCTCCTTTGTCCGGTCTAAGGTTTGGGTGCTGACCACTTCCTATGAGAGACCATGCCAGGGTTTCAGATTTCAGCCTCCAGAAAACCTCTAAGTGTTTTAGCAGAAAGCCCCTGCTTAAGTTGATTTTCTTTGACCTGTGGCTTACCCCACTCCATGTGCTAAGCCAGAGAGAATCTGCATGTAGCTTGGCCATTTGTGGACGTCTTGCGGTGTGCATTTCTACTTGCTTTGCTCAGCCGCCCAGATTTAGCTATTTAAGTTTCCCTCATAAATCAGCTGCTCCGAGAATCTTAATCATCTCCTCCCAGTTCGTCTATAGCTCTCTGCCCTTCAAGAAATAAATTACCCGCAATTACTTAAAGTTAGTAATTGAATTTATTTTAGTGGTCGAGAGAAAATTTATCCATTTTGCTTGTAATTTGTAGTCATTTTTAGTAATTGATAGTAATTTTCTAGTAAATACTAATTAAATGTTTCGCTAAGTAAAAGAAGGACAGAGTAATGTATTCACTAAGCATTAGTATTTCCAATTTATCTTTGTACGGGCAAGTGATTTAGGTTGAGTTGATAGGATCTAGTGGAATTGTTTGCGTTGGGCTAAGCTTTAAAAAAAGTCTTGGATGCGTAGAATTAAAGCACGTTTTAGGGAAGATCTGCCATGATGGTGCAGAAGGGGAAACAGAGGCAGAAGGTGGCCCAGACGCTTGCCAGGATCATTTACAGGGTCAGTGGCTTCAGGCTTCCTCTCCAGGCCCTTCCCTTGGACTCCACACTCCTTGGGGAGGATGGGGCAGGAGGCTGAGAAATGGACCCAAAGAGATGTCCTCACCCACGCCTGGGGCGGCAGCCACTTCCACTCCTCGGGGCCAGTCCCAAGACCTTGGGCTTACTCTGGAGAGTGTCGAGAAGTGCCACTGGGTCCACTGACAAAGCAGAAGTTTTAATTTCATCCGATTAATCCATTGATCCCAACTTCTTGGCAGGCACTTAGGTTTCCCCAGGAAGTTATTTTTCCCTTTTAAAATTATTCTCTGGGAGCTTACCAGTGAGCTGGAGATCGCCGGCATGGGGCATCTGGATGCACAGCACACGGGCTGGAGGCATTTCTTTACTCTCCTGCTTCTCTGGCCACCAAGAATGTTTGTAGGAGGGAAGAAAGGAGCAGTAATTTTCCCCAGGACATGCTCCTCGTTAGAAAATAATATCCCTCTAGAATTAATTCATTAATGGGAGTTGATACAATTAACAAATACTGAGCGACAAGTCCTACAGAGGCGCAGTTCTCCAATTAAAAGGCAACACAGAAGCCTTTAGCTCCCTTTCCCCATCAGCCAAGCGAGGGCTGAACCAACCCGTCCCTTCCAATTATGAGCCACTTTCCAGTTTTTTGAAGAACTAGACAAACACGATCAAATGTGTGGTTACGTTTATTTTACATGGAATACACTGTCATGAGGAATATTTTGAAACTTACAGAAATGACATTAAAATCATCCAGTGTTCCCAAATGTACTTAATATATTAGCACATTTTCTTTCAGACTTACTTTTCCCCTCAGGTTTGTTTTTTGGTCATAGTCAATCAGAATATAAACCTTAAACTTGTTTAGTTTTCTTCAAACAAAACACACATTTTAAAAAAATGTTAGAAGATGGATTTTTGCATATTGTGTTTAACGATTATATAATATTCTATCAAATGTAAGAATCATAATTTGCTTAACTATTCCTCTAATTTTTTTTGATATTTAGGTTATTTAAAAATTTCTTTCATATAAATAACAATTCTGTGAACATCTTTAAAAAGCTTTTAAAATATATTTCTATTGTTTTCTTTGTTAGATTCCCAGAACAAATGAAGAATTCAAAAGAAATAAATATTTTAAGGCTTATATCACTTATCACCAAATTGCTTGCAAAGGGCTGCCCTGGTTTATTCTGCCATCAGCAATATGTAAGGAGTCCCATTTTGCTGTTTCATCTCAGCTTTGGATATTAGCATTAAAACTTTCTGCTACTTGGACAGTAGAAAAATTGTTCCATGTCTAATATTCATTTTTTGGCCAATCACGTAATTAACTATTTTTCTTCAAATTAAAAGTTATATTTTCTCCTCTAGGAATTGCTCGTGTGTGTTCTCTTCTCATTAATCTATTGGGATACTTTTCTTACCCATCAGTATGAGTTACTTGTATAATGACGATACTAACCCTTACACCTGCACATTCTCTTTCAAATGGCATTGATTTTTCGGCTGGCTTTCGAGCTCACAGCAGTTTCTTAAGCGATTTGGGGACAATTTGGCCTTTCTGATTTCTTCCCTTCCATTGAATGCCAAGTTTAGAAGGATATAAGGCAGCAATACAGAAATGCGTGCAAAAAAAAAAAAAAAAAAAGGATGCTTTAAATATCCATGTGAGCCCCGTGTCTAAAAGCCTTTCTTTCCTAGCCAAGGGATCCTTGCATGAATTAAATATGAAACTTCCGTCCCTCACCGAGTAAACATGTAATGATACCTTTCTCGTTTCCCATTAGGCATCGGAGGGGAGGCTGCTCTCTGATCTCACATAAAACAGGTGATTCTTCAATTAAACATACCCTTTCAATTACAGCCTGTCCATCTGGGAGGGCGCTCGCAGCCCCCGCCCCGGCTGGGCAGAGCTGCCCGGGCAGCCGCTGGCTGTCCAGCTGCTGCAGGCGAGGCCCCCAGGAGCCAGGGCGCAGCCGGCTGCCCGCGGAGCCGGGCCTGGGCAGGGGGCCGCTGCGCGGGGTGCAGCCTGACTCTTTGAAAGCCGGGGTGCCTTCCTGCCTTCCTACCCAGCAGCGCGGGAGTGGTGGGCCCGGCCTGGCGCTCTGAAGTACCTGACGGCAGCCCCTCCAGCGGAAAGATCCAGAGACCGAGGGACGCTGGGCATGCTGCTCACACCCCTCCAGGCCAGCCGGTCTCCTCTTTCTTTCTTTCCAGCAACACTGATCCGAAAAGGTAGTTTCATCATATGAGCATTTTTAAGAGGTCACATAAACTAAAAAAGTTCCAACCATCCAAGTCAAGTCAAATCTCTCTTGAGCCCTCTTGCCACCCCTGTACCACCCCAGGCTTCTTCCCTGGGGAGCCACAGTTTCTGTTCTCCATGTGTCCTTTCAGACATGCGGCTTTGCCTTCACATGCCAATATATGGACACACAGAAAGACAGTCTGTGTGTGCATGCATGTGTGTGCACGTGTCTGTGTGTGCATGTGCATGCATACGTGTGTGCTGTACGTCTTTGTGAGTGTGTGCACTTGTGTGTCTGTGTGAGTGCATGCACACAGGTGCACAGGTATGTGTGTGCATGTGTGTGATGTGACACAGGGATATTGGTATATATCCTGTAATCTGCTCTTTCCATTCATCCCGGCTTGGAGACTTTTCTGCTTCTGCATGTGTGGCCGAAACTCAGCCTCTTCCGTGGCCGCTGGAGGAATCAGAGGGTCCGGTGGTAAAAGCATGTGCCTTGGCAAAAACAAATGTGAATCCTCTATTTGATTGTATGCTAGACCCCTGGGGTCAAAGGCTGTCCCTTTGTTTTTGTGAGAATGGAATGGGCAAGTGCAAAAAGTACACAAATGGTGGCGGTCGCTGTTGTAAAGCGATGGCTTTGAACAGCTGCAGTGTGGAGGAAGCCTGAGAGTCACCGGACACGCTCCTCTCCTCCAATGACGAGAGCCCAGACAGTCCCCCAAAGGGGCTCCTGTAAAAGCTGCGTCAGCGAAAAAAAAGTGTCAGTGCAGGTTCTGGAAGTAGGCAGCTGTGCAGCCTGGGTGGGCCTGCCCAAGGGTGGCTCTGTGGCTCTCCCAAGGGGAGCGTGCTGTCCGGAATCAGCAGCACCGCGAAGGCCTTTAGCCCGTTCCGGGCTCTCTTGGCGAAGGCATTGGGAATTCCGCAGGTCACCAGGCAGCGCTGGTGGAACCTGCCTCCCCAGCTTGGCCAGTGTCCCGGTGTTTGGGGGCCAGCCACCCTGGCCGGGTCCGGCCACCTGGGGGTCCTGGCGGGGTGGACTGAGGACACAGCTGCCCTCGCAGCAGGAGCTCACTCCCCGCCTGCGACCCCCACATTTCACACTTGAGGGTTGTGGGATCCCTCTTCTCAGGGTCCACAGCCCCTGGGGACAGTGGCTGCAGGTTCCACCACGGGAACCCTCTGGTTTCAGCACTGGTTTCCTCAGTGTTCTCCTTGTGGCCATAGCGAAGATAAAAGAGGGTGTAACACTCGCTGTGTCTTCCTAGTAATCTGATTGACTTCCATTTAGAAGGAGTCAAATCAGAAGGCGGAGTGTGCTAGCATTGTTTCCGAAAGTGACTCTGCTGAAAATGCAGGCAAACAGGTTGCTTTTAAAAGATGAATTGATTCCCCAGCAGGAGCTTGAACTAAATGTGCATCTGACATTTAACAAGTCAACATGCAACATGCCTCTTCTCAGAAGATAATTCTTAAAAAACAAAAAAAAGATTTCTTACATCAGGCATTCTAATTTGAGCCTGAATGAAAGTGTAGCATTTAAAATCCAGCCACGCTCAGCTTCTCCAATCTGATGCATGTTTAAAAAGATCTACTTCTTACAAAGATCTCCTAGTTAATTAAGAAAAACTAATATCAAAGCAGTTTTTTGCATTTAAAATTCGTGTTTAAACTTCTCTTAGATTAAGTGAGCTTAAACAGTTGCAATTCCTTGACTTTAACAGCATTATAAAATACATTAGAGATTGAGAGGATAAAATTCTGCCATGTTAGGTTATAACCTAACTGCTATTTGCAGTTGTAAGGAGTGCTAATGGCATGGGGACAAGATTTATTGTCGCAAAGACATTCTGCTTAACATTAGCCTTGTCATTCCATTAATAATGACTGCTTATGAGACATCTCCTTGGCATCTTTGTTGTCCTGAAAACTTAAAACTCACAGCACAATTCTTTACGACGTGTTCCATTGCCCCCTCTGGGTATTTCTGACCATTATCCCATTTGGTTATATTCAAAACTGCTGCCTCCGGAGAGAGCATTAGGGTGACCTTTCACCTCTCAATATTCTTGGTTCAAATGGCGTAATAACATGTAGTGAATATTTACAAGCACACTTATACTATAATAGAGTACTGCTGTGAACATTAGCACATATTTTCTGCTCAATCAGCCTTTGATGTAGAGCTCCCGTGCACCCCAGAGAAAATGCAGTCCCCAGTAAGCTGTGCTAGCGCAACACCCTTGAACCTAACTCGCTCCGCCGCACACTGCCTAGATGCAGATTAGCACAGCGACAGAGAGGGCCCCAACGGCGGTCCCAGGTCAAGGCCCACTGTAATGGGTGGGTGCAGGCGGCTCGTCCAGAAAAAGGAAATTAAATGTCAAGTCATGCGCTGGCACGAGGTGGCCTGGTGACCTTCCCCTGGGCTTTAACAGTTTAATTTTAATTTTATTATTATTTTTAATGAGACTCCTATTCACAGGATCATTTGTGAAATATCATCTCTGTCCGGCCCCAACTTACTATATTAACCCCACCCCTCTGCAAAACAAGCCACGCCTCTTCCAAAGCCCTGCCCCTCAGCCACGCCCACTTTGAATGTAATGGCTACGGATGGCTCCCTTCACTAGCTCCGCCCCTTCCACCTACTCCACCCATTTCCTTAGCCCCACCCCTTTCCAAGAGGCACTTGCAAGTACCCTGGCCTTGCCCAAACTGATTTTCTAGCTCTGCTCTTCTATATTGGCTCCACCTTTCTCAGAGAACCCCACCCTTCAACACTAGCACCACCCTTCAACACTAGCCCCACCCTTCAACACCAGCCCCACCCTTCAACACCAGCCATGACCCCTCAACACTAGCCCCACCCCTCAACACTAGCCCCACCCTTCAACACTAGCCCCACCCCTTCAACACTAGCCCCACCCCTCAACACTAGCCCCACCCCTTCAACACTAACCCCGCCCCTTCAGCACTAACCCCACCCCTTCAGCACTAGCCCCGCCCCTTCAACACTAACCCCACCCCTTCAGCACTAGCCCCGCCCTTCAACACTAACCCCACCCCTTCAGCACTAGCCCCACCCACACTTCAACACTAGCCACTTCCCCATCATCCTTGTCTTTCTCTGACCCCGTCATGTGAAGAGGGTGATTTTTTAAAAGGGAAACCCAGTTTCCTGCACGTTTGTTCTGTCTGCTTGATACAGAGTCTGGACCAGGGATCCAGATGGCTGTGGGCTTAGTGCTCCCAGAGCCTGATGGAGTGAAGGGAGCCCTCCGGCAAGAAAGTGTGCTACATGCTTGACTGTAGGACTGTGTGTATACATATGTGTCTGTCCGTCTGCACAGTTGCTTTTTTTCCTCTTCTTGCACAGCTAGCATAAATAAGAGTATTGGCTTCTCAGGCGATTTCTGCCTGGCAAATTCCAGAGGTCAGAGGCGTCTAATAAGAGTCCTATAATTCAAGGAACCTCTTTGGAAGGTCTGCCATCAGCAGTAATTGCAGAGCTGTCACGGGCTTGTCTGTCATGACGTCCTGGGAGATTTACACTTAAATTTACCGGTGCCGGGGCTATCAGGTGCCGAGGCTGGCCGGGGGCTGCAGGTGGCATCTGGGACTGGCCCTGCCTCTCTCCCCACCCTGTGCCGGGGCCAGGTGCTTCTCCTGCAGGCCTGACCTGGCCTTGGGCAGACTCACAGCGGCGGGGTGGCGTGGCCCCTGCGTGGTTTTCTGCTTTGCTCTTGTGGGCAGGTGTTTGTAGGACGGGGGGGCCTGACTGTCACCCAGATTAATAGGAATTTGCCGGTTGTCTGTAGGAAGGGGTCTTGACAGGCTTTTGGTCAGTGTCCAGGACTCCATAATGCACATATGTGTGCTTGATAAACACTCTCTGCTGGCCCAGCTCATCCCATTTGTGTTGTGAGTTATCAGTATGAATGACATAGTAATGGGGCACGAGACGCCACCTCTCCTGGGACTCTTTATTTATGGTAGGAGCTTGTTATAATACCGGTCATTAAACAGATTTAAATTCACCACAGGTTAAGCCACCGGTCCCCTTAAACAACTACATATAATGAAAGCGTGATATAATATGGGCAGGTTATAACACAGCATTAGGCTGTCTCCCAGTTTTATGGCTGGGTCAGAATGAAGGTGGGGTGAGCCCTCCCTGCTTAGTGGGAAGAAAGCCTGTTGGCATTTCCTATATTTCATGAAACTACTTTTGGGCCTTGGCTGGGTATGCAGTGGTGCCTTTGTTGAATTTCCGCCCCTTTTCCAAGCCTTCTGTTTCTTTATCTTAATTTTCCTGGAGAGTGAGTTTCACTGTCACTTAGTAAATGCTTATTATGCTGCCCTCAGGTCTTGGCGTGCAATGTGTGGATGAGTCTCCACACCCACTTCAAGGGGAAACTGTTATTGTCCCCACCTGGTAGTTGAGGATCCTGCTGCTCAGACATGCCGAGGCACCTCCGCAGGGTCACACGCCTGGTTAGCAGCAGGCCGTGTTTCCATTGAAGCGACCTGCACGCTCAGCACCTGTTGCCATGAATGGTGTCAGAATTACTATTATTATCATTGTTATTATTTTCAGGAGGTACAGGGGATTGAACCTAGAACCTCGTACGTGGGAAGCAGGTGCTCAACCACTGAGCTACACTTACTCCTCAGAATTACTTTATTTTTAGTTTTTTATTAAATTGTCTTTTTTAAAAAGATACATAGATCACAAAAAATGTTACATTAAAAAATATAAGAGGTTCCCACATACCCCACCCTCCACCCCCACTCCTCCCACATTGATAACCTCTTTCATCAGTGTGGTACATTCATTGCATTTGGTGAATACATTTTGGAGCACTGCGGCACCACATGGATTATAGTTTACATTGTAGTTCACACTCTCCCCCAGTCCATTCAGTGGGTTATGGCAGGATATATAATGTCTTGCATCTGTCCCTGCAGTATTATTCAGGACAACTCCAAATCCCAAATATGCCCCAACATCTCATCTCTTCTTCCCTTTCCCTGCCCTCAGCAACTACCGGGTCTCAATCCCACTTTTTATAAATCTAAAGTGTCTTTAGGTTTTAGTGAGACACAGGGAGATGAGAAGTCTCCCTTTTGGAAGTTCTCTTCAAATTTGGCTCTCAGGACTTGGGTTTTCTAATGCCATACTGAGGACTTCGCCACCAAGGCCCGTCTTGATTCCTTGATTTATTGAGCACCTACTATGAAGCCTAGTGTAGCAGTTCGATATAATTGATGAATTCCAAAAAGAAATATTGGTCCCCTTGGTGGGGACTCACAGATAAAAAGCATGGCAAAGAACAGAGTTGAAGGCTTTTAAAGTTGGAGTTTTGATGTTGGAGTTTGATGCTGAACATTTAAACTGGGAAGTCAGCACACAGAGGAAAGAGAAGCCAGCCCCAGGAAGGAAGGAACCTTGAGCCCAGAGAAAAGCAAGCCCCAGGAAGCCCTCGCAGACGTCGGCCGCCATCTTGCTCCAAATAGACTTTGGTGAGGGAAGTAACTTCTGCTTTATGGCCTGGTGTCTGTAAGCTCCTACCCCAAATAAATACCCTTTATAAAAACCAACTGATTTCTGGTATTTTGCCTCAGCACCCATTTGGCTGACTAATACACCTAGGTAGCCGCCAAAAGGAAGATGCTTTAACCCAGGGGTTCTTACCCTTTTTTGCTCCACAGACCCCTTTGCCAATCAGGTGAAAACCATGGACCCCTTCTCAGAATGTAGCAGCAGATAGTTTCATGGCAGTCAACTAGCATCGGGTCTAACAACTACCGTAATGTCGAAGTAGGGATGTACATAAGTGGTTTTTTGAGATATACAACAACTGAAATGTGATATGAAATGGATACTACTTCTATGTATTGCATACATTCATAAGTGAAGGAAGTTCTAGATTTCAGTTGGAAGTCAGAGAAAATGATGATGAGCTGACTTTTCTCCAAGCTCACGGACCGCCTGGCGTCTCCCCATGGGCCTCTTGGGGATCGTGGACGCCTGGTTAAGAACCCCTGCTGTAGCTCCGTTGGAGAGAGGATGGACAGACCGGCAATGGAAGACAGGAGCCTTTCCGTCTCTGATTCCTTCAGTGTGGTTTGGAAAAGCCCCACCTGGCTGGCTGCTCCGCGGGCGGGAAGAGAGTGATTCCCGTGGACTGGCTGTCACTTAGGTGGACGAGCCAACAACTCGGGCGGGAGCTGAGGGCAATTGCGGAGGAAGGCGTCGGGGAGCAGTGAGTGGGTCTTGAGAAGCTCCAGCATTTAGAGGAGAAAGCCGGGGTGCCACGCTGGGCCAGGAGAAGCCAGAGAGGGCGGAAGGACACGGGAAGCTTACGGGGTCAGGGCAGCCCACGGAGGACAACGCTGCCAGAGGGAGGCAGGGGGGCAGCGTGGAGTGCGCCTCTGAGAGGAGGGCTGTGAAGGCCCATCTCAGCAACTGGGAGACGGCTGGAGGCCTTGCTGGGGAGGTGGTGGCGGGGCGGCGCCCTGAGCAGGGGTGGGAGGTGCGGGCGGTGCAGGTGGGAGACGTGGTGGAGGGGTTTGGTGTTAGGGTGAAGGGACCTAGAGATATTCCAAAAGGCATGGGGCTCTAGGGAGCCTGGTGGGAGCCGCGGAAGAATCTAGTAGAGTGGTTAAAGGTGCGGGGGAGAGAACGTCCGTGCATGGCCTTTTAAGGCGGCAGGGCTTGGCCAGCCTGGGATGAGTAATTTGAACTGGAAAAGTGCATTTTAATATTTTGAAAACGTGTCCCTCACCCAGAATGCCTGCCGCTAAAACATCGCGCAGTTACGAAAGATGCTCTTCTTCTCTTTACAAGCCAGCGTGCCCCTGGCCTTGTGTCTGTGTCGACATACCCTGGGCAAGGCTAGTTGTGGCAGGTTTATCGTCAGCCTCTCCTGAAAGCGTCAGCTGCTGGGTGCTCCCCATGGAGAAGCCGTCGTCGAGATCCAGAGCACCCATCCGCCCTTCCCAGCGCGCCGGGCAGCGGCCTGCTGGCCTCCCTTGGGCCTCTGCCTCATTTGTGTAGTGTCCAGGGCCCTTCGCTTTGTTGTGCTGCAGCTTTGTGCTAATGCCCGAATCATGAGACCAGGGGTTGGCCAAGTTTTCTGTAAAGGGTCAGATAGTAAATGTTTTCATTTTGTGGGGGATGATAATTTTTAGGGTAAAAAAGCCTAGTACCCTTCTAAATATATATATATATATATATATATATATATATATATATATATATATATATATATACACTAAAATATTTTTGCTGTGTATCTGAAATTCTCAGTTGCAATTACTCAGTTCTGCCGTTGTAGCATGAAAGCAGCCCAGCCAATATGGAAAGACAGACGGGCGTGACTGAGTCCCATGAGTGGGCGTGACTGTGTCCCACGAGGGGGCGTGACTGAGTCCCACGAGTGGATGTGGCTGTGTCCCACGAGTGGGTGTGGCCATGTTCCAATAAATCTTTTTTATTATGGACTCTAAATTTGAATTTCATATAATTTTCACACGCCATGAAATATTCTTTTGATTTTGTTTTAATCGTTTAAAAATGCAGAAAGCATTCTTAGCTCACAGGTCACGCAAAGCCGGTAGCTGGCAGGATTCGGCCTGCGGGCGGGGGTTCGCTGACCCTGCCCTCGGCGGCTTCCCCTGAGGAGGGGGCCTGTGACCTCTCTGTGGTGGCGTCCGTCACTCTAGCCCGGTGGCACTCCCTTGGTGAGTAAAGAATGACTGAGCGACCTGTTGAAGCTTTTATTTTTCCATCTAAGATGTTCCAGACTTCTTTTCCTCAGGTTCTCCTCCTCGGTGTCCCCTCGGGGGGACCCCAGACCACGTGACTGTCCTCCGAGAAGCAGGGCGTCTTCTCCAGGATTAGGGGGGCGCCGCGGAGCTACGTTCAGCGGTTTTCTCAGCAGAAGCCCGAGCCTCGCTCCTCCCCCAGGGCCCCGCAAATGCACCTGCAGAGCGAGCCGTGGTCATTCTCCTGGTTCTTTACCGAGGATGGACAGCCCCCTCTCGTGACTATGCTGAAGGGCTGCTTACGCCGGGCTCGGGCCCTCCTGAGGGCAGGGCCGGGGGTCTCTGCTCCGTTTGTGAGCTGGGCGTGAGTGGGGGTCGCAGAGGCCCCCTCCCCCAGTGCCGTGCTCCTCCCCCGAGTCGGCTCCGCTCAGCCCAAGGACGCGTGGAAAGAGCCCCCGCCGCGGGAAGGCCCTTCCGTGGAGGGGCAGGCCGGCCCTGCTCGCCCCTGTGGCGAAGGAGCAGGACTGGCCGAGGTGGTCTTCGGGGTCTCTCCTGAGCCCGGAGGGAACCCTGGCTTTTCCCAGCCTCCCTCTCGAGGAGGCTTAAATTTGCATTTCAGATACGTGATACATAACTTTTTAGTAAATCTATATATTTTTGGTAGAAGTGTATTATGCATTTTTATACTGAATGTTATTTGTCTTGTACCTGAAATTAGAATTTAACTGGATGCCTGCATTTTTATTTTGCAAATCCAGCCACGCCGTGCAGAATTTGGAGTCGCTCGTGGGTGGGTAAGTGCCTTGCACGCCACGACACTTCTGCCGAGTTCACAAGACTTTGCTTCGTTTTACTCTGTGCTCTTTCTCTTGGTGCCCCTGCCTCCCCTTCCACACTGAGTTCTGTGACGATGCTGGCCGAAAAAGCCAAAACCCAAACAAACAGCATGCCTGGGTGTTTGCGGGTAGGGAGGCTTCCCCACGGAGACACAAGAGCTTTCGCTGCTTGATTCTCCTGGGACTCTGAAAGTGGGTGGCTGAGCCTCCTTTCGGAGGTCTGAGGAAACTGAACTTCCAGGAGGGTCCTAAGTTGCCAAGGCCACTCGGGTAGAAAGTGGAGGAGCTGGAGTGGGCGAGCAGGTGGGGCTGCCTCCAAGTCTGGGATTGTGGGGTCTCACCCGGGAGAGTGGGACAGAGCCCCCCGTGTCACCCGCAACATCTGAGAAAAGCCTTTTAGCCAAGAGCTACCAGGAAAGTAACCGAAAGTCTGTAAAGAATTGAAAACAGGCTGGTGGGAAGTGAAAGCCTCCACTCTGCAGTTGGGGGGTTTGAGAAGGGGCAGTGGAGGCGGAGTGTACTTCACCAGGGTGTGCCCCGAAACCAGAGGTGTTTGTGTAACTCCTTCCCGAATGTCTCCCCAGGACCTGGGTCCACTCTTGGCCAGAAAGCTGATGCAGCCAGGGACATCGAGAGATGTGAGCTGCATCCTTCTGTGTCTCAGAAAGCTCGGGAGGTCCCATCTGGGGCTCCACGAAGCATCAGCATCAGAAATGGAATGTGGGTTTGAGTAAGTCTCTGTCTTGGCTCATGTGATCCCCCTGAGAAGGTTCTGGATACACATCGCTATTGACATACCGGAAGTGTCTTCAACCAATATCGGGGGCCGGGGGCTTGCCAAGGGGCCGACCTGTCTGTGGGAGGTGTCGTCACAGTCCACGTCCACAGCTCTGCCAAGGCACACGCCCAGTTCTGCCCAAATCTGGATGGTTATGATGAGCCCATTAAATTATTTGGGCTTGAGAGACATAAGATCAGATTAAATAAGCCCCTAAATTTCTTAAAAAATATATATATGTGCAGAGAAAAAGAATTCTAAATACCAAGGGCTGAAGAGGGCTGAGGGTCTGGGAGGAATTGACAAACATCTTGGAATTTGGAATTAATGCTTTAAACTTTAGGCCTCTTTGGCAATCAATATGCACACAAGACTCCCATTGAGGCTCCCAGGAGTTAAAACATGCATATCAACAGCAGGCCATTTATTTCCGAGTCGTCTCCGCTGGCCCAGGGCCTGCCCTCCTCCGTGGAACGTGGCCGGGTTTCGGCGAGAGGGCTGCCCGCGGTGGACTTTTATCCCATTTAGGCTGAAGCAATTTAATTGCCGGTTTCTTCACACTGACTACGTTTTTCTCACAGGCAGACGTCCCCTCAATCCCTCTGCTTTTCCAGCTGACAACAGTCCAAAGCGGACCTCAGCGTTCTGGAACTTCCTCTCTGCTACGTGACCCCTGCAAGGAGGGCGGCCGGCTGTGCACCCACGTCCATTTGAACCTCCCGTGCCCCTTACTGGGCCTTCCCCACGGAGGGGCCAGGAGCAGCGCTTCGCCCGTGCTAGGCCCCCAGACCACCGGCCAGCCTATAATTTATCATCAAAGGTCACCGGGATTTCGTTATCTCACTCTATGATTAATCAGAATGCTTTGGCAGGCCGGATTTCATTACCTATAAATATTCATGTCTCTGGACTGCTTTATAAACAGTAATGTTTCCTTCTGCTTTTAGAGAAAAAAATGTATCATTTGGCCTACCTGCAAAGTCCAGGTGGTGGCATAAAGTAAGTTGGCATCTTATCAGAAATACAGGGTCATGCTCTCAGTGGCCAGTTGTGGCTTCCTGATGACAAGACACCCCCGTGAAGGCTGAGAGATGGGGAGCGGCAGACGCTGCCAGCTACACACACCCACCAGAGTCCTGTTAGTTCTTCTCATAAAAATACATTTTTAAAAATTAGGAAATTCTTCCAGGTTTCAGAAAAGAATAGAGAGGAATAGACAGCGGCCTACAAGCCCACAGTCTTTATAAAATCTGAACATCACAGACAAAAGGCCCTGTGTGATCCAAACCCCCCGCCTCCCTCCAAGAGGTAGCCTCCAGATTAACTCAGTGTTTATTATTCCTATGGGTATTTTATGCTTCATAGCATATCTATGTATCAATAAGTGTCATATACAGTAGTTCACATATTAAACTTTATATACATGGGATTAGACTGCCCATATTCTTGGTTTTGGTCACCCAGCATTACGCTTATAAGATTGCATATGACTCCAGTTCATTCATTTCAAGCGCTCTTTGTTATCCCGTTGTAGGACTTGGGCACAACTGATCCATTCTCCCACTGATGGGTATTCACCTTGTTTCCCATTTTCCCTACTACCAGTAATGTGAGGATAGCACTCTTGGACACGCCTCACTCAAACTCTTGTGCACCTAAGCAAAAGTTCCCACAAGAGAGCAAACTGCTAAGCTAAAAGTGTCATGTCCTCAACTTTGTTAGATTTCCCCAAACTGTTCTCCAAAATTATTGTACCATTCATTGTACATTTCCACTGGCAGGATATGTTAGTTTCTTTTTTCTCGTACTTGGTCAATTATTAATTGCAATTGCCAAATTTAAATACTTTGGTCAATCTGATGGGTGTGAATTAGTAGCGCCTTGTTTTAATTTGCACTTCCCTAATGAACCATGTGGTAGAGCATTTTGTCCATGTTTATTGCCCATTTAGTTTCCTCTTCTGCAAAAGGTCTATTCATATCAGTTGGTCATTTATCTGTTGAGTTGCTGTTTTTCCTGAATTGATCAAATTGATTCTTTTAAAAATAATGCATATATATCCTGGATATATTCCTTTTTTTCTTATGTACATTTAAAATATCTTCTCCCACTCTATAGCTTGTCTTTTCACCTTTTAAAATGTGTCTTTTGATGCCAAGATGTTTTAATATCCATTTTGTAAAAATTGTTACTCTATTCATTTATAGCTCTTTATATCTTGCTTAAGAAACCCTTCTTTTCCATAAGCTCCTAAAGCTATTCCACCAAAGTTTCCCATAAAAATGATAAAGTGTGATCTTTCACATTTAGATGCATTTCAATGTATGGAGTCGAGTAGGAATTTAATTTTATTTTTTTCTTATGGATAACCATTTGTCACAGACTCATTAATTGAATAGTTCATTTCACTATTGATATTGAAATATTTTTATTGTGAAATTTACCATAGGAACAGAAGGATACATGCACACACACATGCTATTAAGGATTATAATAAGGCAATACAGGAAAATAATAAAGTACTGGCCATGCTATGACGTAGAACATTTCCAATAGCTTGGCACATTTCTTTGGGCCCTGCTTGATTTCAGAACCCCCGTCCTCCCATGGGTAGCCTCTATCTCAACTTTTATGAGAATTGGTCCCTCGGTTTTCTTTATAGTCCTCCATGGTATATACGTATCTTTGTGAAATATCTTGTTTCATTTTGTCTTTCTTTGAACTTTATATATGTATGATATGTATATTTTGTGACTTTCATTCTGGTCTTTTGTTCTTTCCTTATGACAAGAATCCACTGTCTTATTTAATGTAACTTTATAATAAGCTTTAATATCTGGTAGGATAAGTTTCCTTACATTGCCTATTTTCTTCAACATTTTCCTAACCATTCTTGGCCTTTCCACTTTCATATTAATTTTAAGATCAGCGTGGCAAGTTCTATGCCAAGAAAATCCCTATTGGTATTTTAATTAAAGTTGCATTGACTTTATAGGTTAATTTGGTCAGACTTGACATATTAATGGCATAAAAAGTGTAATGCATAACCATAGTATGCCTTTCCATTTGTTTAGGTCTTCTTTTGTATTCTTTCATTCTTTTATATTCCTTGACAGTATTTAGTACTGTTCTCACTGAAATGTATTTTAAGTTTATTTCAGGGGAACTTTTTGTTTTGTTGATCTTGTGAATGGGAAATTTAATATATTATCTAATAGGATGTTTGGTGACAGAAGTGGGTTGATTTTTATTTATTGATTTGTATATTAGTTTTCTATTGTAAAAAATTACTACACATTTGGTGTAAAACAACACAAATTTATTATCTTACAGCTTTGTAGCTCAGAAGTCTGCTGCAGCTCTCAATGGTCTAAAACTGAGGTGTTGGCAGGGGCTTATTTCTTTCTGGAGGCTCCAGGGGAGAATTTTTTTGTTGCCTTTGTCCAGTCTCTAAACACTTCACTTCTCACATTCCTTGAATCTCAGAACCCTTGCTTCATCCTCAAAACTAGAGACATTGCATTTCTCTGACCTTTCTTTTGTTGTCACATCTCCACTCTTAAAGTCTCATGTGATTAGATTGGGCCCATTGGATAATCCAGGAAACTCTCCGTCTCAAAGTCCTCATTCTTAATCACACCTGCAAAGTCTCTTTCACCATGTGAGGTAATATATTCACAGGTTCTGGGAATGAGAATGTGGACATCCACAAATTGGAATCTCGTAACCATACTGGACTTTCTCAATAATTTCAATATTTTGGAATAGAGTCTCCTGATTTTGTAAATAGAAAATCATATCATTTGTTCCTTTTCTAATTCCTAAAATATTAATTGATTTTCCTTTCTTATTGCTTTGACTGGAACCTCCAGAAAATGTAAAATGTATGGACACTCTTGTCTTGTCCTCAGTTTTAACAAGACCTTCTAAAGTTTCCATTATTAAGTGTGATGAATGTTGTAGGTTTTGAATAAGTGTCCTTTATCAGATTAAGGAAGTTCCTTACTGTTTTTATCTTACAAACATTGTGATTGTGGATTCGATATTTTATCATTGTAATGATGAAAGTTTGGGCTTGATGTTACATGCTGAAGCCACATTGTTGGAATTGTACAGAGTTTATAATTAATGTCTTCTTGATGATTTTTTTCTATGGTATAGCATCCTTTTATACCTATTAATACTTTTTACCTGAAATTATATTTCATGTTTTCTTAATATAGCTAGCTCCCACTTTCTTTCAGTTACTATGTGAGCATATTATTTTTTCTTATTTTTAACTTTCCATGGGATTTTGTCTTATGTATATTCCTTATAAATTACATATACTGAGATTTCTTAAAAATCCAAATCACATCTTTTAATATTTAAATTTAATCAATTAATCTTTGCCTTCTTTTGTCCTTTCCATTGCCTTAAAAGTGATAAAATGTTCTAGGGCACATTTTTCTCCCTTTTCAACTTTGGAAACTATAGATTGTATTTCTATTCCTTTGGTGATGATCTTTAAAATTTTAAGACATTTAACTGAACATTTAGTCACAAAGGCTAGCGTTTTCATTATTTATATTTTATTTCTTCTGATCATAATAAGGACCTTGACATTTGTGGAACAAGCCTCCATCTTGGGTATTGTGCTTAGAGTTGATTTTACCACTTTTTAAATGTGAAACATTGTTACTTTAAAAAGTCATAGTTTAAATTACTGATCTATTTCTGTGCTCATTTTTGCTTCTCATTTTCCGTAAGGTGCTTTTGAATAGACTTATTTATTTTCCCCGAAGCACATGTTTCCATAGTTCTTTTATCAGGGATCTATATGTTTTAAATTCATTAAATCCTTGTGTGCCTAAAAATGACTTTATTTAGCTTCCAATCTTGGTTGATAGTTTGATTGGTTTGAAGTACTTGGTTAAGGTTATCTGTTTTTCACAACTTTAAGGTATGATTTCTTTGTGTCCTAGAATCTCTTATTGTTGAGGAGAAATCCATTGGCATTGAAATTATTATTCCTTTATAGGTGGTCTTTTTTTTTCTGGAGGTTTTTGACTTTGCTTCCTAATTTTCTATGCTTTGTATTTTCTCCATGCTCTCTATAGGCTCAGATTATTTTATTTATTCCAATGGGTTACCCTTGCAATCTGAGCACTTTTGTTTTTCTCCAATTCTGCAATACTCTTTGCTATTCCTTATTTTATATTCTCCACTATTGTTTCTTCCTCACACTCAGTTTCAAAAACTCCATTTTGATGAATCTTAGACCTCTCAATCTTTTCTCAACATCTCTTAACAGGTTTTTCACACATTAAAAAAAGGGCCACCAGTCTAATCGCACTTGTCATCACCTTCAGCTCTATCTCCCATTTCACATTTTGCTTTAGACTGGGTTCCTCTTAGAGTTCATCCTATCTCATACACTTAAAACATTTTTAGTGACTCTATATATCATTTTCAAGGTGTTAAGCTTGTGCTATTTCATATACATCTATTCTTAACATCACCTGTTTTAGTTTTGTTCAAAATTTAAAATTATTTATGGGGATATGATGGGTTTTATTTATCCCTTTAATACTCTAAACATACTTATTTTAGTCTTTGTTAGGTTCTTTTATAAACTTAATTTCATATGGAATGAATTCATATTGCTTTTATTGCCTTCTGTGTTTGCGTGAATTTTATTCTATGCATTTTGGAATTTTGGTGTGCAGGCTCCTTTTGAGTGGGAGGGTTTATGTATTTGCACCCACATTCATTCATTCTCTTCCCCTCCTCTTCTTTCCATCTCCAGCATTAAGGCTGTTGTCTGAGCACAGGCTCCCACATGTCTGATGCAAATGGAAAGTGTTGCTCTGTGCCGACAGTGGGCATCCTACAGATGTAGCCACAAGGCTGGTGAAGGGCAGGGTTCGACCTTAATCTCTACTTTGCATCCCTTTGTGAGAGGCGGGATTGGGGATGTCCCACCGCACTGCCCGGCTCCAACAGCAGTGACCTTGGCTCAATTTCCCTGTTTTTGATGCAATTAATTTCATTAGTAGTCACTCCTGGGCGCCACCACCTGAATCTAGACCGAGAGCCCAGACAGCCTGCAGCTGCAGCTTTGCTTACTATTTTGGGTTTCTATCCCACTCCATGTCCACACCAATATATAGCTGGCTATGTCATTTTGGTTTTTGTCCGGAGCACTGAAATGCAATTTACTTAGTACACTGCAATGGGAAACACTGAACCAGTCAGGGAATGCTCTTTATTTCCTCAGGGTTCACCCCAGTGAGTTCATCTCCCAAGTTGAATTTAGTATTCAAGTTTTCTTTGGTATTAAAAAATCTGAGTTTGGCAACTTCTGTTGCTGTATTCCTGGTTCATCTATTCCTTTATTTCTTTGTGTGGCTTTTGGAAAAAACGTGCCTGCGTATGTTTGCATGAACCCAAACAGAACCTCCCTAGAACACTGGCCTATGGGTTTCACAGACTGTGCTCACCTAATTTAAGAACATTTCGTTGAGTCGACAAATCCATCTTGAGTCCATACTATGTGCCAGACAAGTGGAGGTGCCTCGCAGTCCTGCAGCACAAAGTGTGGTCTGGGGGCAAGGTGCCCCGGTGTGACCTAGCTGCTTGCTGGAAATGCAAAATCAGGGCCCTTCCCAGACCTACTACATCAGAATCTGAATTTTTAACAAGATGTCCAGGTGGTTTTTATGAATGTTAAAGTTTGAGAAGTACTGTCTTATACTCAAGGTACACATGTGCATTGGCATAATTATTTACAGGACTCCTTTCCGGCCTCCAAATTATACTCACTTAGGCAAAAATTATACGGTTACCCTCTTTGTAATGACCTTGGGATACTTCATTCTCTACATTCTTAAGAGTCTGTGAAAGACCCACCTAAGCCATTCTGAGTTTCTTTTGGGAACAAATAGAAATAGAATGAATTTATAATGGTGGTGCAGGTGGTATAGGCAAGTTCAAGGGAATAACAGGTGAAAAACACATTTTGCATTGTACTTACACTTGGAAAGAAAGGCAGGGAAGGTTGTCCTTTTCATCAGTTAAAATGGAGTCATCTCCTCCCCCAGTGTCCTCAGCTTTGCCTTTGGCTGAAGAGCTAGAAAGTGCTGGGGTGGGAAGTGGGCTGTCAGTTTAGCTTTGATCCAGCAGCAGGGCACCCTGCCCATGGCAGTCGGGAGATCCAGAACATTCTCTCCATTCAGGCAGAGCTCTCCTTGCAAAGACTTGAAGAGCATCCGCCTTCTCTCATTCAGCAAACTTTCGAGACCTCGGCATCTGTATTCATTTCTGGGGGCTAATGTACCCGCCACAGACTGGGGGGCTTAAAACAACAGAAATTTATTCTCTCAGGTTCTGGAGGCCAGAAGTCTGCAATCGGTATGGGTGGGCTGAAAGCAAGGCTCCCACGCTCTAGGGGAGAACCGGTCCCGGCCTCGGCAGTGCTTGGCTCGTTGCCTTCTCCCGCTGGTGCCAAATCTCCCTCTGCCTCTCCCTGTAAGACCACTATGATTGCATTTATGGCCCACCCAGGGACTCCAGGATGATCTCCCAATATCGAAATCCATAGCCACAGTCTGCAGTCAATTTCGCCAGATGAGGTGACATTTGGGGGGTAGGGGCCAGCGGGTGGGATCCTTGGGAAGTGCTGCTTTCAGACAACCACGGCGTCCAGACGCCCGTGTGCTCTAAAGCCTGCGGATCCAGTGGAATGGTCCCCTGGAGAGCTGACCTACCAAGCCTGTCTTCTTAGACAAACAGGTTGTTTGCGCTGGTCGGGCAAGGCCCTTACCTCCCCCCGTTGAACCCCACTTCCCTCATCTCGGTCCCCACATCACCCTGCAGTCTGCAGCAGTATCCTCATTTGGCTGCCGAGAAGCTTCAGACCTGGGGTGGCGCAGTGACTTGCCCGTTGATCCCCCAAGCACAGGCTGTGGCAGAGTTGGCTCCTAAGCCAGGGCTCGACTAGAAACAGCACACATGGCGCTGCCTGTTGGAGCGTGGCGGGGGCCGGCCCATTCGCTTGGTGGAAGAGCCCTACTGGAGGCTGGAGGACGGGGCGCCTGGACCCCGTTCCAGCGGGGGCTGGTTTGGGGGCGTCACACAAGACCGTCACCGTGAGCCAAGGGTTTTGTGCCTGTTGAGGGCTTTTTGGGTGCGAGGGGCAGAGACCCTCTGGTCAGCTTAACTCACAGGCCTTGAGGGTGGCAGTGGGTGGGTGCCCGCTGGATGCCCAAATACCCTTTCTCTGTTGATACATTTATACCAGAAAAGCAATCCCGCTGCCTTCCCGGTCTCCCCGGAAGATTCCTTCTCATCGAGTCTCGACTGCTTTACATTTCAGCCCCGCTTCCCCTTAGGAGGGAGAGCTGCCCCCACTCTCCCAGGCTTCTCGAGGGCCCCGAGAGCAGGGATGGCGCGGAGTAAATTGACAGGGTGTCGAAGGCCGCGTTACATTTCGGGGGTGGTCTGGGTGCCTCTCCCCGGGGCGGACGCGCGGGTCCTCCTCGTGGATGCAATTTCACATTCGTTATTTCAGGTGCAACCAGATGGTGACCAACGCTAAGTTATGCAGTTTAATTTAAAACAGCAAATGTGAGCGTGGCCGAGGCCCTACGGCTGAGTGTTGCTGTGAAGGTATGTATTCCATTCAGATCTGAGATTCGGGTGGGGAGTCTGTCAGGCTGGTGGGCGCTGGAGGGAAGGAAGGGTGTCCTTCTGTGGGGGAAAAGCGCCCGCTCCCGGCTGTCATTGGTGCCCCCGTCCCCTTCTTCCACCACCAGGGCCACCGATGCGCAGGGCCCAGCCTGTGGTCCCTGGCCGGCAGGGAGCTGTTGGGGGGAGGGGAGGGGGTGCACTGCCTGCACCCCTCTTCTGCCGCCCTGCAGCTCCATCTCAGGAAGCCTGGCAGAGGCGCGCGGCTCCTCAGAGTGGTGTGGGTTACAGACTGTGTACCCCTGGAGAAGAGTTCACCTGCTCATTGTCTTTTACACTTCCCTCTGCAGAGCGTTGGTGACTTAATTAACCTACTTGTAGAAGGAGCCGCCGAGAGGTGCATTTCCCGCAGCATCCACGTCACTTTTCCAGCCCTCGTGTGCTTAAATTGCAAATTCTCCTGAACTGTAACCCAGGGTGGCATGACTCTGGATTCTACATGTCCCTGTAGATCTCTAACTTCAAAAGTGTCAAAGGGAGAGGATACGGCTGCTAGAAAAAAGTAGAGCTATACTAAACCCTATATCAAAAAACGACAGAGAAATAGTGTTAAGAATATGGCTTAACATGCCTGAGGACTGGCAATTCCAAGCCGGGGTTGAAATCCCATTGTTGGTCCACGCCGTGGTTCCCGGGCGCCTGACACCTTAGAGCTCGGAGGGAGGGACCTATCATGTGCTCATTGTTAAACAGGAGGAGACTTTTCATGCTACCCCTCATGTACTTTATTTTATCAAATCCTTGTCCCTTCCCTGGATACTCACTTTTTCTCTATTTACAGGTGAGTCTTCCATCCAAAACCTTAGAAAAGATTATCATTGACTTACCTTTGTTTTTTTTCATTTAGAAATAATTTGAGCACAGAGAGCTACTGAATTATGATCAAAACCAGTGGTGATCAACTGGTGCTTTTAGTGTCTTCCCTTTGCAAAGCTAAGAAGACATTTTCAAATTTCTCCCCCATCCCCCAAAACACAATGGATTCTTTTGAGCTCAAAAAGTTGTATCATAAGCACATTTTTTATGGCCCCAAATTGGAGTTTACAAAGGGAAAATGACAAGCCTGTAATTGCCATAGTTGGTATGAAAGTTTGCTTGCATAGAGGAGATTCATGTTTGTAATTTCATTTTAGGAAAGCATTCTAAGCATCCGGGGAAGCCACAGGGGGGCAAGGGCTGTGGGAACTCTCTTTCCAGAACCACCTGGTTTCAGATTCACCCCATAAAAATGGAACCACATGGAGTTTTATTCCAGTGTTCTGGGATCTGTGGACCTTTTCACCCAACTGGAGACGAAATTCAAAGTGCAACTCACATTCCCCAAACCTGGTTACCACAGCACTGTGATGTTTTTACAGTCACTGTTCTGAGTTGCTCATTGTGCCCGTGCCCTCTCGGCTCCTTTACACTCCTGGGTGCTGGGTGTCCTCTCGTTGCTCAGCTACAGGCCAGAACGCCTCCTGAACACAAGAAGAGAGTGGTATGAAATTAACTGTGTCTTAAATCCGAGTGGAGCCGAGCTCACCGACACCTGTGTCTGCTGCTGTCCTCTCCCTCTTCCTCCCTCTCATCTCAGCTTGGTGCAGCCCCCAAATCCCTCACCATGAACCTGTTCTCTCTCTGGTAGATGAGGACAGGTGCAAAGACTTTGCTGTGACTCTAGGAAAATTTCCTTTTGGCTTTAAGTCTTAAATAAAGAAATTCACATAACACAAAAGATGTAAAACAAAAAGCAAACGCTTGCCTCTTGTGGTTCTTCTGCTATTTTCTCTGCATTTTGGTGTACGTACTCTCCTGTCCGCTCTTCTGCCCGCCCGCCTCTTGTCTTTCTGAACAATTAGGATGTACTTCACATACTGGGCTGCGATCTTGTTTTCCCCTTTCACCGGGGCACTTACTATGCCTGATATGAGCAGAGAGGCCATGTTTACCTTCCTAAGAGCTGCACATGATGCGCAGCATGAGTGCACCATGTTTTTTTTCTTTTCCAGGCCCCTCCTGTTGGGCACTTAGGTTATTTCCAGCTTCTCACTCCTATGAAACTGCTGCCTTGAGCAGCCTTAGGTGCATTATCTCCGAGTATTTGTGGGATTATTTCTGTAGGATGCTTTGCCAGATGTGGAGAACCTGGGTCAAAAAGGCCCATGGAGCCGTGAATGCTCCTTTAGGTTTTTAAATTGTAGGCAGATGATGGACCATATGTGAACGAGGAGGGAAAGAACCAGCATTTGCTGAGGTAGGCTCTCGGGTTTCCTCCTTCTGTATCATCTCATTTAATCCTCGTAATTGTCCCCCAAGGGAGGTGGCAATTCTTCCTTTTAGAGACCATGGAGCTGAGGTTCTATGAAGCTGGGCCTGGAAGCCAGACCTCCAGGGCTCTTCCTTCTAGGGCACCTGCTGTGTGCGCATTTAAGCTGCGTGCGCTGGTCGAATCCCACACACTCGCGTGCCCACCCGACGCGTGTAATGGGCCTAATCCGGGCTCCTTGGTAACTGGAAAGAGCCTTAGGACTAGTGTTATTTTCTAAGAGCAAAAGCACACTTGCCATCTTTTCCCTCGCACGTAGGTCCTCGGTGACTTCACGTCAGACCAGGCCTGCCCGCGACGCCGCAGGCTGCAGAGCGAGCGCGATCACGCGGGCACCGACAGGCGTGGCCGCTCCCACCTCCTCTTGCCCAGGCGCCCACCTCGAGCACCAGAGCTCTTCCTGGCAAAACGCCCCTCTCTGTGGCCTGCCCCCGTGACCCGGGACATGCGGGCTTGGAGCAGCAGGGGCGTTGGCCTCGGAGGGCGGTAGCGGGGGACGAGGGCACGTCGGTGGGCAGCGCGCTGCTGGAGGGGCAGGTGGTCACGGCTGGGGCCAGGCCTTGGACCTTGACTCCGAAGCTAAGTCCTGGGGAGGCTGAGCAGCAGGAAGCGTGCGAGGGGCCCTGGGAAGGGGCCGGGTGGTCCCGCACATCCAGGGCTGGGAAATGCCCCGCGCCACCCTCCTCCCCTCTGTTGTATGTTCCCCCCGACCCTTCCTCTGGAATTCCTTCAGCAGAGTCAAAGTCTTTCAGTCACATCCATCATCCATGTGGGATCTAAGCCCCCTCTCGATGTAGAGGTGGAGTGGACCCAGGGTCCTCAGGATGGAGGAATAGAGTATGGATTGGAGTGGACTTACTGATACTCTATTCATGAACTATTGTGATTAGTAATGGAAGTAAATGCAGCTTTGATGTGGAGGAAGTGGCCATTGTAGCTGCTGAGGGCAGGGAGAGGGAAGAAGAGGTGTGATGTGGGGGCATTTTCAGGACTTAGAGTTGTCCTGAATGATATTGCAGGGTCAGATGCTGGACATTATATATCCTGCCATAACCCACTGGATGGACTGGGGGAGAGTGTGAACTACAGGGTAAACTATTATCCACGTGGTGCAGCTGTGCTCCAAAATGTGTTAGCCGAGTGCCATGAGTGTGCCACAATGATGGGGGAGGTTGTTGGTGTGGGAGGAGGGGGGTGAGGGGTGTGGGAGATAAATGGGAAAGTCTTATATTTTTTAATGTAACATTTTTTGTGATCTATGCATCTTTAAAAAATATAATAAAAATGATGGTGGGGTGTGAGGTATATGGGAACCTCTTATGTTTTTTAATGTAATGTTTTGTGTGATCTATTAACTTTAAAAAAAAGATAATTAAAAAAAAAAGCATCTATCACTGAAGATCCAACCGAGGATGCTGCTGCTCGGGTGTGGTATGTGACAGATGGGAGCGAGGCTGGGGAGTGTGGGCACAGCCACCTGCCCCGGGCTCATCCAGAGGCCTGGCCCTGTGTCTCCGGGACGCGAGGCCCGGGGGTCACAGCCATCCCAGCTCCTCAGGGGACTGTCCGTTCTCCGTGGTGCTCTGCTGGGCTGCACCTGACAGGTGTAGATCTCAGGGGACAAGGGGTGCTCGGCTGCCTGGAGCCCCAGGCCAGTCCCTCTGAGTGCTGGTCACTTTGCCGCTTGCCTGCCCACAGCTGCCCTCCGTTTGGCCTGGGTGGCTGGATCACTAGGGAGACACTGCCCTCCAGGAAGCAGATCCAGGCCGAGATGGCGAGCTGACCTGACGAGGCTGACGGGAGCTGCCCCGGGGAGTGCACGCCAGAAGCCGGGGCCCTTCCCTGCTTAGGTTCAGCCACACTGTGAAGGGTGCCAGAGGCTGGAGGCAATTCAGCCTGAAACATTCCCCCCATGCCTTCTCTTCCCAAGTGTTTACTGAGTGCCACTTTGTTGCCCGCTTTATGCCAGGGGCTGGGAAGGCCAGAGCTGGCAGGCGTGGCCTCGGCCATCGAGGCGTTCGCGGCAGAGCGTGGCAGCCACTTTACCACGGGTCAGCGGGGACGCTGCAGGGGTGGCTGGGGAGGAGGGGCCACGCACCGCGACTGGCGGGTGGACATTTCCTGGGGCAGGTTGCCCTCATGCTAATCCTAAAGGTTAAGTAGGAGATGACCCGTCTCTCCCAACACTGAAGACCCTGTCCGTGATACTCTGTGAGGATCGATTCGCTCTAATAATTTATGACACTAGAAAACACCATCTGACAAGCCCTTGTTCAACTAGGGGATCAAGATGCATGTGCAAAATAGAGCTGAAAATACAAGTAAGTGCACACTTATGTAAGCCCTTAACTGTTTGCACTGGTGACTAGGAGAAAAGTTCCCATGCTGGAGAAGGGGAAACTGCTGGGGCCTTTAAACTCGGACCTTCTGAATACAAGAGCTATGCAAAGCCTTCAGAGCTTGAGGCTCCCCTGGACCTTTCCTGGAGCAGGTCATTGATAAAGTAGCTCCTGGTTCAGAGAGCGGAGGCGAGAGTTTTGCTTAATGGGCAGAATTAACCTCCTCTTCTTCCCTTTTCCCCCAGATTCATCGTAATCAAGTGCACATGCATTTGTCTCTTTTCCTTAAACAGCCATTATGTTTCGATCTTTTCTTTTGCATTTGCACCGCCATTTCAAAGAATCAAACAATTTTTAATCATCAAGTGTTGGGAGCTTGTGATAATATTGGTTGGATTTTTCATATTCAAAGGCAAGTTTCAACCTTTAATATCCACCAAACTTCAATTAATTTATTTCCTCTTTAAGGACCTAAAGGCAATCTGAATCATTTTTACTGTCATGCAACATCCCCGAACAATATTTTACAAGGCCAAGTTTAGCTAGTGGTTAATAGATTCAGGCTTAGTTAAGGCTGGCACTTGGGCAGCTCCTTGTTTTAGCAATGCCTGTTTATTATCAGTTTAATGCGGATGAAACTACTTATTCACTCTTCAGAAACCCTTTATGACTCCTAATTAAAGTCTTTGTCTGAACACAAAATAATTAATACATAAAATGAATCTACAGGAAAGAAGCAACTGTGAAGTAGTCACTCGGCTGTGTGGAGCAGCGTTTAATCATTAGAGTAACCCTGCGTTTGCACTTTTGGAGAGAAAACAGGACGCCGACTTGATGTTTATTTAACACTTGGACTGGTTCTTCTTGGTGGCATGAAATGAGTCCTCTGGAGTGCCCCAGCAGTAAATCATATGTTCTGAAAATTACTAGGTCTTGAACAGTAGTGTCATTTTAAACTTAAATACTTTGGTGGTGCTCCGGCATATAAAACTGACCTCTTAGAGCAACAACCACTGTTTACCCGAAAGACAAGAAAACGAAATAAAAACAAGACATAAAATCTCGTGCAGCGAGGACGCCATTTATTCTGATTTGGTTTTGGCTTGAAGTCTGATTCTGGGGCTGGGGGCACGGCAGTTTAGCGCCACCCAGGCGGGGTCGACATTTGCACCCAGCTGAACCTGCCAACCTCTCTGCCCCATGGAGACTTCCGGAAATCACCGCCCCCCGCTTCTCTGAATGTGATGGGAAGTCAATGGCCCTTTGGTGGCACCTGTGCACCAAGACGTAGGAAGACAGCCCCATAAATGTGATCTCGGCAGTGGGTGCGTGAGGGCGAGTGGGAATTCACAGGGGGGTTCTTTGACGGGAACTATAAATAGAGGAGGTGACAGGCTGACCTGAAGGACCGGCCATGGGATAAGGTATTTTCTCCTCTGGGTCACTGCCCCCCCTAACCTAGACTGCGCCCAAGACCTTAGGTTCTCATGTGGGGGGAGAAGTGGTTGTGGGGCGAGGGGTGAAGTGGGAGGCTACGGCACTTAGGTTGGCATCTCAGAAGAGGAGAGAGGACGTCCGCCAGGGCAGGAAGAGACCTGTGGGCAGGGAACTGCTCCCCGGGAGGACTGCGTTTGTCCCGGGCCGAGGAGCCGGGGCTGAAGAGGACGCGATGGCAGGAGGGAGGGAGGTCAGTGGAGTCTGGACCACTGCACTTTTCTTTGCCTTTTATGAAATGCCTCTGCGTTTCATGTGCTCAGCGAGATGCTCTTCCAAATGGTGCAGGAGGGCCAGGCATGCTCCCGACCGTTCCTCTCCTCCGGACCCTTGGCTGCCAAAGCACATTTGGGCTAGGAGCACATGAATAGTCCTGTGGATAACCACAGGGACTCCTGTTGCCCAGACAGAGGCAAGGAGGATTGGCACCTCGGCCAGTCCCCGCTCCTGTACATCGTATTTAGAACATTTTAGAACACGTGGGGGCTTATAGAAGAGCAGAGATTGCAAAATGAAAAAGCATTTTTTTTGTGTGTGCACAATTTGTCTTCCCTATACATTTTCTCATGAAATTGTGGTTATACTGCACATGCCGATTTTTACTTAATGCAACCTGATGACACAATCCTCTATTAGGTGGGTGTCCTGTAACTTATGTAACCAATCCCCTGCTGTGGAATGTTGAGGTTATTTCCCATTTTGTGCTATCCTAAAGCTCCAAGCTATCTTTGACTCATCAATTTGGGCATCTTCTGGTCTCCCTGGGATCTCCTCTGGGGAGTCCATCTGTGGCCCTACTCTAGCTCTCTCCACCTCAGCTTCTCTTGTCAGTCCTGGGCTCAGGGCTCCCGAGCACCTGAATGCCACCGCACCTGCCACTGTGTCCTCAGTAGAACATGGCCATCTTGTTTCCCAGCTGCAACTCCAACTCCACAAGCTCTCCCTCCCCACTTCCTGGACATAGCAGGTTCTGGGGTAGGGTCCCTGGAGGATAGAGGCATAAGGAACAACCAGCCCAGCCCACCAGTGGCCCCCAGGCTCCTGGAAGAGGCAAGGAAGAGGAGATGCGTGTCTATGATGCACAAGCTTTGTTGGGTGCAGTGCAGGGAAGGGTTACTAGGATTTTGAGATTGAGTGAGAAGGTTTTTGGACAGGTGGTAGTTACACTGAGTTTGAGGAATGGATGAGGGTAAAGGAGGCAATGGGAGAGGAGGAAAGGGTTCTAGGAAGGGAAGCACTCACCAGGGCAAACTTGAAGGCTGGAAGATGCAGGTGCCTTTTGTGAGGTTTGCCTGGAGTAGGACAAATGGCCCTGGTCCTAAGCGGGGAGTTCTTAATTGCTACGGTGAGGAGGCGCGATTACTGCAGGTAGAGACAAGTTCTGACTTTGTTCAGGGCATGTAGGAACTTCTGAGTCCATGAGGCACAAGAAAGGAGAGGGACTATTTTGCCTTGCAAGGCTATTTTCTGCTTCATTGGGCAGAGCCTCACTTTCCACGTCTTGCCCACATCTTGTAAATACGGTGTCATTTTGTGAATTCCTTTAGGTGCCATCGTTTTAATATGGTGTCATTTTGTGAATTCCTTTAGTGCCATCATTTTCTGCTGTCTCAAACCAACTGCTGCTGGAGGTCACAAAGGCCACAGAGGTTGGCAAGGCTGGTGGGAACCATGTCCAGAGGTGGACAGGGGTAAGTGTGCATTTCCAGCTCAGCTGCTCCCCTCAGAGGGCGGCTGAGACCACCCCTCTGCCTCAGTCAGAGGACCGTGTCTTTGTCACGAGTCTCACTGCCTGTTTTTCTAGTGACCTCCCAAACACTCCAGGGGCCCGTTGTCACCATGGACTGTGTTTCTTTCCTGCAGTCTACACTTGGCAGGGAAAATAGGATATCAGGTGACGGAGATTCCGATTCAGCAGTAAGGGAGCCTAAAGTGGGCTATTTTCTATTTATAACGAAATAGCAAATGATGAACAGGCCTAATTATTAATCTTTGGGAAACTTGACCCTTCAATTAACTGCATAATAATTGCATCGTGGACCATCAGAACCCTACATTATTAATGTGCATTTGAGGTCAGTATTAGTTCGCGTCACTTTATTGTCTGTGATATTTATCACTTGTGATATGGCTTCCTGGTTAATTATACAGAATCATGCAGCATTCACTTTTGATTAATGTGAAAAGTTCATACAGACTTTGTTAAAAAAACATTTATGATGTGTGATGCATTATAATAACCATTTTTTTTTCCCTGAGCTTTGTCCTATGTACATATGTTTTCAATATTTAGGAAATTTTCCTGTGCAGAGGAACTTCCTAATACATGAAATTGAGAAAATTGAATAAATCATGTTAGCCACCTGCACAGTGTGTGTTTTTTATTGTGATATGATCTTCTTGTGGGAAAGTTGGGGTCATAACTTATGCAAGATGATAAACGCATTTTAACTTGAAGGAACTGCTGTGAAACCGTATTCCAGGCATCCCTTTATTGCACAGGGGACAACGTGGGGTAGGAAGGAGTGTGTTCTTGGAGTTGCAAGACTTGGGTTGTAATTAGCTGTGTGACCTTGGGCCAGTTTCCCTGCGTCTCGTCATCTCATAAATTAATCTGTATTCATTGGTTAATACCTCCCCAGCCTTCCTTACATTGTGGGTTTGAAGATCAAAACCTTCAGTGCATGCAAGAGTGGAATGAAACGTGCCCCGCAGGTTTGGGGTGCTCCTTTCAGGCTGAAAACCCAGTGCCCTCCAAGCCCTCCTGTAGCTGGGGCACTGTCTGAGCAGATGTTCTTTCCGACTGAGAGAAGCCAGTTTGGTAATGGGCTCACTGTAGCATGAGCAAACCAGGCTGCCATGTTCTCCCGGAAGGAGAAGCTGGTTGAGTGAGGCTACTGGGGACATCTGAGGGCCGATGCTCCCTCCAGAGGCTGCGCATCCTCCTGGGCTGAAGGAGACCTCAGATGTCCTTAAAAGGGCCGCATCCCACTCTGCAGAAGGCTGAGAGGAGGCGGTCACCTCGTGGGATATAAAACAAGGTGATTGCACATGGCGCTCTGGAGGGTTCCTTCTGCCCTGAGGTCCTGGAAATTGTGTGCTGTTTACCGTTTGCTTCCACCCCCTTCCAGTGCAGGAAGGCAGAAAGTAGCATCCCCTTTTCAAAGACGGGGAAACTGAACGTGGCCGAGAGAACAAGGTGGTGTACGTGTTGGCGTTAGGTCAGATGGCCCGCTGCCCTGGGGCCCCGTGAGTCGTGAGCGGCGTGGGCTTTGCACGCTTAGAGCCCATGGCATTTGTGGCTCTGCCAGCTGGTCAGTGATGGAGCAGTAGCTCTGGGATTAGAGGGAAAGCAGGTCTGTTCACCTAGGAGACTCCATTTCTAGAAAGCAGTGAGATTATAGACACGAAGGATGGAAAGCCTGACTTAGAAGAGAAAGCCAGGGTGGGTTCTTCTGACGGAGGAGCCAAGTGTGGGAACGCGCATCCATGGGTTCCCGTTTCCAGACGTTTGGCCCCATCCAGACTGGGAGGACCATTCAGGAAGAGGAGCCTTTATCTTCTGGGAAGCCAACGTTTTTTGGGCAAGAGAGTGAGGAATGGAGACTGGCACGTATGGAATAGCAGGCTGGGAGAAGCCCCTTCAGCACCCATCTCTCTTCCATCCAGCCCTGCCTGCTTGGCTTCCTTCCTTCGCCCAAGTGTGCGTTGCTCATCCTACAAAGAAGCTCGACCCCTCCTTGGTAACTCAGGCTCAAGTCCTGTGGCCCAAAGGCCGGGGATTAATTTCCTGAGCTATCTTAGTGATGAAATGTTCTGTTATTTAAAACTTTTTTTTTTTTAACGAATTATCTGTCAGGCATTAGATGAAGTTAACATTTCTTTGGATCAATAAAATAAATATTAAAGTTATGATCTAAATACTGTCTAGAGTACTAAGAACTATCATGCACTTTCTACTCATTCCATATATTCCAGCCCATATACTTTAAGAAATTTTAGCAGAGTTGCTGTAATTTCATTCATATGATGGGTTTGTAAGTCTTTTTTTCCACATGAGAAAACCCTGCAGTGCTAACATCTCAAATTGGAGTTGTCTATAAAGATTGCACCGAGAAAATTATTCCTTTGTGTTGTACCTGGGAGGCCAACAGCCACATTTTTAATATTTGTAAACAGTTTTGCACAACTTGGGTCCAGATTACTCCTATGAAAGGAACGGGGCTTTTTGTTCCACTTTATGTAAATTAAAAATCTTTAGCCAATTCGTGGTCAAAAATAAATGGTGGAAAGAGCTTGCAGACAACATTTATTTTGTATGTGCATTAATGGGCACTTCCATTTTTCCTGGAGGCCAGAACCCACTTTGAAATTCATGTTTGATAAATTCCCTGGCTTTCTGAGTAATTTAACTGTCTATAGGGCTGTTGATCCTTTGAGTGTATCACCGAACCTCAGGGACTCGTGCACCATTTCTGCATATCCAAGTTCAAATATATGCTCAAGATTGGTTTAAATTTTAAGTTGTTGATCTTATTTCTGATAGATTTGTTAGCTTATCCTCCATTTCATTTCTAAAACCTGCTCCTAATCCTCAAATACTCTCTTCTTAAACTCGTCTGTGCTAAATTCATTGATTGCATTAGTCAAATGTATATGGGCGAGGGGTCCTGTCTGCAAGCAGAAACAGGAATATTTTTCGTCCCTTCCTTCAAAGACCAGTGACTGTCAATTATCCCCTGCTGTTGAATTTGTTCTTATCCTGAGCAAGATCTTTAGGTTTCAAGTTTGTTTCAATATTTAAAAAATTTTTCCAATGCGTTCATCAGTTGTAGCACATGTACCATGCTAATGAAAGTTGTTGTTAAAAGGGGAAAGTGTGGGAAGGGACGGGGGTAGGGTGTATGGGGATCCCCTATATTTTTGATGTAACATTTATGTAATCTGAAGTTTCTATAAAAATAAAGGAAAAAGTTTTTCACCTGTTCTAATCTATTTTATTAATTTTTGCGCCACCAGTCATGCAACATAAAACACAAGACTGCCAACCTCCTAGTCTGATGTGTCTTTTTTTCCCCAACATTTTAGTTCGACATATTTTAAAATTTACAGACCACTTACAAAAATAAAACAAGACGCATGCAGAGAACTCTAACATACTCCTCCCCAACCAGACACCTCGATCTAACATTTGGCCACTTTTGCCATGTCATTCTCAATCTCTCTCTCTGTATCTGGTATCTCTTTATCTATCTATTTTCTAAACATTTGAGAGTAGGTTGTCTATATCATGCCCTAGAACTTCCAGGTACATTTCTGAGAGCAAAAATATTCACCTATGTTAACCACCTTAAGTAGAGTTATCAAGGTCAAGCAATTTAGCATTGATATAAAGCTTACAGCTTATAGTCTAGTTTTAAAAATATGTCCCAATAATGTCCTTTTGAGTCGTTTTCCCTCCATTTTTAGTTCCATCGAGGAACATGGACTGCGTTTAATTGTCATTGCCTCTTTAGTCGCTTTTGTTTTTTTTTAATTGTGGAAACGCACACACAGCATAAGCTTTCCTATACCACCCCTAAGCATACCTTTTAGTGGGATTATTTTAGTCTCTCCTTAAAGGAAATTTCTAACATTAAATAATAAGTTATTTCTACAAGCATTACATTTTAACTATTGGCCATGTTTCTAAGCAACACTATCTCACATTTATATGGACAGATTTGCAAAGGACTTCTGTAAATACATCTTTTTTCAGGTTTTCCCCTGGCAACCACCTTGAAGTGTAATCTGCATTTCGTGGATGAGGTGTCTTAGCTTCCTAGGGCTGCTGGAACAAAACGCCACACACGGGGCCTTCCAACAACAGGCATGTCTGCGCTCTCAGCGCTGGAGGCCAGAGTCTGAGATCGAGGCGTGGCAGGGCCCTCTCCAGGTTCTCGTGGCTGCCGCAATCCTGGGCGTAGCCTGGCAGGCAGTGCCTCACGCCAAGTCGACCCCCGTCCTCACCGCTGTCACCTCTCCGTCTGGCTTCACTTAGCTCCTTAGACGGACACCAACCATTGAATGTAGGGTCCACCCGGGTCCAGCAGCACCTTGACCTAACTCCAATTACATCTACAAAGAGCCTATTTCCAAATGAGGCCATGCTCCGAGGCTTGGGCCCGGTGCAGCCGGTCAGTGGTGGGCGCCCCTAGGGCAGAGCCGGTTCTGGGATCCGGGTGCCTCCTGGGGCGCAGCTGTGCTGGACGGCAAGGGTTTCCCCAGCCACTTGGTGGCTTTCGCGTGTTCACCTTTCTGAAAGCAGTTTTCTTTCAACGAAACAGGTTTCGCTCCGAGGCACAGACGGCGGTTGTATTTCCTCGCCTTCTCAGCGCCTGCCTCTGTCAGTGGGAGCTTAAGTGTCCAGGGTGGACGTGGGAGGCTCCAGCCTCCTCTCTCTGCTTCTTTGTGGCTCATTTCTTCTCAAAAGTCAGCTCAAAATGTTGAAGTCCTTTCTTACCTTTGTATTTTTTTCTCTTCCATATGGAAATTAGTCTAAAGGAGTAAAAAATAGAAAATAAAAACAGATCTTTCTGTGTGGCCTGTTTAGCACAATTTAGGAATATCCTCTCTTTGGCTTGCAGGCCCAGTCCGACCAGCAGTGCCAAAATTCACATTCCCGGTCTCTGGGGCAACATTTTAATAGAGCTTTCGCTGGTGTTAAAGCTTAACTCTGGTGTTATATTCATACTCTACCATGGAGGTTTAACCACCCAATTTTATTAGCAGCAAAATAAAAGTATCAGGAAAATGAAATCTCGATGTTTGTGTCCTGGGAGAGAGAAGTCTTGCCCCTTTTCCCAGTGGTAATTTATATCTTCTTGGATCATGATGCACATAAACTTGGAGAGAAGTAAAAAAAAAGAAGCCATTTGAGAACATTTTGGACTTAAATGAATTATGTGCAGGAAAAGAATACCCAGCCCGTATTATCTTTGCCTTTTAAGGAAATAAAGCTTTGATGGCAGGAGTATTTGATACAGTTATGCACTCTGGACAAAGATTACTTGAGAGGCTAAATTAATAGATCTGGAACGTGGAAATGAGAATAATGAGTCTTTCTTATTTCTTGTTTTTTCACGTTAATTCTATTCTGAGCTTTCCGGCTTTTCCGAGGACTTTTGGGTCCCATACCCTCTCTGTTAGCTGAGCTCCCCCTTCTGCTCCAACGAGCCCCTTCTGCTTTATCGACTCCGTGTCAAGCAAGCCTAAAGAGAAAATGTTGATATCACCCAGACCGTTTACATGTTCATGCTGTTGGGTGCAAAATGTGAAAAAGAATTTACAGCTGTGGCTCCTCGAGATGCTAACAAAGTACGATCAGTTCGAAGGCTGAAAATTGGTCAGGGCATAATTTCTCATTTTAAATCAGGAGCCCTGGGCTCAGGCTCAGGGAGCTCACACCCAAGCTCTGTCACTGACATGCCCAAGTCCCCTCAAGCCCAGTGACAGTTTCCTCCTACCATGATGTGGGGATAATGATGCCCTAGTTCTGTTGGGAGGACTCAAGATAATGGGACAGAAAGTGCTTCAAAAAAGAGGAAATGCCGGACTGTCCCAGTCCCGTGTCACTCAGTATTTTTTTCACCTGTTCCCCGGGTTGGAAAAGAGGTTGGAGGACCTGACATTTGCCTTCACTGGGGATACCAGACATGGAGTCAAATTTGTCTTTCAGGTATGCAACCAATAATATTTTAGGGTGTGCATGTCTCACATATGTCATGGGATATACTTAAAGTAAAAAAGGTATTTGAAATTCAAATTTAACAGGGCATCCTGTGTTTTTATTTGTGAAACCTGGAAACTGGAAACCCTAGATGTCTAACTTTTGCTCCAGGAAGGCCCCGTCTTACTCTTGGCGTCCTTCTAAGAACCAAGGTCCAAGAGCCTGTCTATGCCCAAAGCGAGAAGATGGGTGCTTGGGTCTGGATGAGTGACACATGAGTTTCTGCCTGGGCTCCTGGTAAGTCACCTAACTTTGCTGGATGTTGGATTTCACGACTTTTACATGGATATCAGGGCTCACCCCACAAGGTACTTGTGAAGCTACAATGGGTGGATGTCAATTCTCAGAAAGCCTGAAAGCCTGGGCACAGCAGTATCCCGGTGTGTCTCACTCGGGGAGCACATACATACCCTCTTCCATGTCACGGCCGGGTGATTTGGTGCAGCTATGTCAGGGTTTGATGAGACATCTCTTTCCAACAAAAATATCGATATATCCTCTTTCTCCAGAACTTAAGTTTTAAATGCCTTTTATTGGCTTCCCTTGCATGATGAGTTAATGTACTGTTCAGTCATTGGGTTTGCTGTATTGCTTCCAGGAGCAGGGCTCGTAGTTCCATTTTCAAAGCAGGCTCTAGGTGTGGGGCCCTCTAAGCTCCCCAGAGCAGTATGTGGGACTCCAGAAAAGTCCGTCTGAGCATCCCACTGCCAGCTGTCAAACTGTCTTCTTCCTCCACAGAAGCTAGGAAGCAAGCCATGGCAAGTTCTAGGTTGCCTGGAGCCAAGGGGTAACACACGGCAGCAGGCGTCACAAGGAGGCGGAATTAGGGTGCCACGCTTTTAGCCAGTGGTGATGCTGGCCGCAGAGGAAGCCGCTGGGGTGGCGAGGATGGCCGGAGCGGCTCACTGTGGCGGGATGGGTGTGTGGGTGGCCTCTGCCCCTTGGCCCGTGCCCTCTTTCATCAGTGTGGGTGCCCCTGTGCCCTGACAGCGCCTCTCTCGCTTCTCAGGGCAGCCAGAGTTAACTTCCACAGCTCCTTTCTTGTGTTTTCTTAGCCATTCTGGGCCCTTCACTCTCATTTCCTGGGAAAGAAAACTCAATCTGTCTTCTCCGACCACAGTAATCCCCGCTGTCGAGTTGTGAGTTGTTCACATCCGTCCCGCAGATCCTGCTGGTCCAGGCACCTTGTTGACTTTCTCATTGGCTCCCGCTCACAGCTGCACTTGGTCTTCCCATGCTTTTGAGATTCCTTCTGCTCTGGTGGAGCCATTTGTAAGGGGTCCCCTGGGTCCCCCGCGGCGCCTGCCGCCTTGTTGCCATTCCCTTCCCCTTCTCGCTCACTCTTTGTTTTCTGTTGTTACAGCAGCTTTTGTTGATAGCATACAGTTTGTTTTTTTTTGCTTCATTTTGCTTATATTCGCACGTAGTTGAGCTTTACTGTTCTCTCACCCTATGATGGATGGAAAAAATATTGTGCCGATTGATTGAGATAAAAAAATTAGTGCTTCACCAAGGAGAAGTCAAATTAAGAAGTAAGGACATAGAGTGTTTTAAGAGTTTTTTGATTAATTCTTGGGATGTGGCCTTTTGACACAAAGTTTTATGCACTGTAATGTGGGAGGAAGAAGTGGTAATGGGTTATTAGAACTTTCACTTCTACCTTTAGCTGATTTATTTGCCTACTCTTTCACAATATGAAGCAGGACCACTGCAGGTCTGAGGCTCTCTCCCAGCGAGAACACCTTTGCTCTTGTGTGTGTGAGCACGTGTGTGTGTGCGTGTGCATGTTTTCTAGAATGCAGGTTCTGAATTTCTGGGACCACGCCAAAAATGCTCAAAGTAGAGTTTTGATCAAAATGCTTGTATTTTGGAAACAAAGCAGTAAAAAGAGACCCTTCTAATTCAGACCACTGTCACTGAACACCTAAAAGTGGCAGCTAATCAATTATCACCCAAGCACAAGGAGAAAATCCTAAAAATCCTAATTAAACAGAGCGTTGATAGCAAATGGTTATTAACTAGGAACCCTTTATTGTCAATGAGTCATTTGTTCCTATTTTAAAAACATGTAAACAGACTCTGCTTCTTAAAACGTCACCTTCACATGTTCCCCGTCGGCTTATTTAGAAATTTGTTTTGTTATAATGCACAGTTGAGCCTAAACGATTACAGCAGCAGCTCTTTATTGGTGACTGTTTGAAAGGACTTCTACATAATACAGAGATCTTGGTTTGGGCACGTTGACTACGTCCTTGGCTGAACTCTCTTGAATGCTTGTTTTATAAACAAGGACTTCGTAAGTAGTACTTCTGCCGATGGAAAGCCCTTTCCCTATGCAAGTTTCAATAGGCAAACAGATGTACCGAAGTCAAATTCCACTTAATAGAGGGGAGTATTTTGGTACTAATACTGTACCTCCAAGAAGCTGCAGGTAGTGGAAATACATTTAAATGTCTCACATTAAAATAAATGTTTACTTAGGGAGTGTAGTTTTTATGAAATGTAACTGTGAATTGCAACTGAAAGCAAAGTATAGTAAGATTCCTTCATAATCTGGGTAAAAATGTCCTAACTACACTTTTTGTGAGTGCGTGAGAAGACAAATCATAGAAATCACGAACAGTATAATTCAATGTCTCAAAGGTGAAGCGATTTATATATAGGTCTCATCAACTGTATTTGAGCTTCAATAAGGCATACTGTCTGTCTACTAATTTATTTTCTTATAGCGAAATGGAAATAATTATAATAAACCATTACGGTGAAAGATTAACATCAATTAGAATTATTGGGCTGATAAACATGCATATAAATGGCTGCATATCCATGGAAAGGGTATGCAGTTAGCTCAAAAAGCTAAAGTAATGTGTATGGAAGCACCAATTACCACGTTTGAATGTGGCTTTTTGGGTGGTTATAAAACAGTTGGGCTTTTCTCTTTGTGACCGAGGCCTTGGCAAACACACACACATTGCATTTTCACTCATCGATTCATCAGGTTTGAATTCCGATGAACCATCGGGAAGCAGGGCGGCCTTCCTGGCCACCTCCGGGTTTCTAACTGTTAGGGTGACTTCTTTCTCTTCTCCTTTTCGGCTTAGAGAAGTCCCAGGTGCTGGGGCCACCGTGGACGGTGCCAGCGGCTTCCCAGGCTCGGCGCCTCCACCCCCTGACTGGGGCTCTGGGGCGCAGGGCGCAGCGCGCCCGCCACAAGATGGTGCTCTGCGGAGAACGTTTTCGGGGCCAAATAAGAATGTAGTTCTCCTCGACCACTGGGCTGGCACGAGGTACCCTGTCATTTTGCGAGTCTTTCTTGTGGATGGTCAAAGTGTGGAGCCCCCGGGGGTACCCGTAACACCCCGGAACACGAATGCGTACAGACGTGACCCGAGGTGGAACTGGAGGTCTCCGGAGGCAGCTAACGGGGGCAGCCGCTTCAAGGCCTCGAGAACACGTTTCCCCCCGGAAGCCCCGGTGCCTCTGGGAAGTTTAATCAATGGCAGGCAGCAGGCTGACTTATTCTAAGGACCGATTCACCCCGCGTCTGGCTGAAAACTTGGGCGCCAGAGCGGCCCTCATTAGAACAAGTTTCTCCAGGGAGGCCCTCTAAGCACCTTGGAGGCGGACAAGTCCGGGTGGGGGGCACTCGCGCCCCAAGGTTTCCCCTGCTCCCCCCCGCAGGTGCCTTGGTCCACGCGGCACCCGAGGCCGGCGCGGCCCTCACACCCCCGAGCTGACGCAGGGCGGGGGCCTGACGCCGGAGGAGCCGGCCCGGTCCAGGCACGCGTTGCCTAGCAACGCCCGGGGCCTGGCCGCGCTGACGCGGCGTCGCGTCGGAGGACCGCGGCTCCACGCCCGCCTCGGGTGGAGCTCCGTGCGCCAACGAGGCCGGGAGGAAGCGGCCGGCCTGGCGCTGCGCTTCCAGGCCGGGCCTCTTGGTGCCGAAAGAGAGGAGCTTCACTTATCATCCCCCTTTATGAGGGCAGGAGAGGCGGAAGCCGGCCATGGTGCATCGTTACTATCCCTCAGGGGTAAATTTTTAGCTGCAGAATTTATGAGTTGCACATTTATTTGATTTGGCTTTTGGTTAATTTTTTTTCTCCTCTTGTCAACCTGACAATATGAGGGCAGACAGATGCAGTCCCTACAGAAGAGGCAGTAAATGGTCCTCTTGGAAGCTGCTTTATGGGGGGCTTCGAGGCTGCTCGCCTCCCCGCCCGCTCGCCTTCTCCCCGTCTCCTTCCCTTCCTCCCTTCTCTCTCCTGTCGTTCCCCTGCTCATGCCACCAGAACGCTCCACTCCAAATAAATAAATCCTGAAATAAATATGGATGTGCGTTTCATTAACAATACCCGTCAAACCCCTAAGCACGGGGGTCCCCAAATGGCCCCCTGGGTCTTCCAGTAATTTCTGAAAAGCCCATTAAAAAGATGATCAGTGGGTGTATTTGTGGAAATCATTAGCAGGGTGGGGGACGATATGCTTATAGGTCAATAATTCTTTTTGATGTGACCTCAACACTGGTTATGTGATGACTCCCCTTAATGGAAGGAAAAAACATATGGCGTGAGTTTTATGACAGATGTCAAGAATACTGAAGGGTGGCACCAGGAAGATCTGGGCTATTTTTTTTTTCTTTTAACTGACAAGGATGTATGGGACATTTTGTCAACCTAATGACCATTTTCTTTGGTTCTTCTGATCATCCAGTGGCAGGAGAATATAGTGACCCACTTTTCAAAGGGCAGTAAATATCATTGAAGGCACAATTTATATTAGAAAAGGTCCAAAGAACAAGATATTCAAGCTGAATTCTTAAAAATCACATAGTGTTGGATTTATTCCATTACCTTATGTGCTGTGTTAATCTTTGGGGCTTAAAAATCAGTAAGGTGAGAGTTGCATTTAAATCTCTTGTGAAATTTCTCTAGCTCATGTGTTATTTATTCTGGAGAAGGTGGAGTTAGAATTTAACCCTCAAATAGCATTTTCTGCTGTTTTGCATTTGGAATTTATAAACATGACACTCAGCTTGCCTCAACAAAGATGTCATCATTGGCTCTCAAGAAAAAACAAATTGCCACAGTGGATAGGTGGCGATAGCTTTTGGTAAGGGCTCTTAATTATTTTTTTTTTGAAGGAGTAATATAAAGTAATATATGGCAAAATTGCGTTTCCAAGAGTCCTGATTATGGGACATCAGTGGACAAGTATAGAAACTGCCCCTAATTTGGAGGACACATTCCCATGGCAGAACTACTGAATTCGAATTGGAGCAAAGAAGGCAGGAGATACAATGCAGCACTTTGTAATCATTTATTAGTCTTGGAAAGGGCCCTGAAGGTACTTGAATTATAATAGAAAACAGCGGTTATAAATCAGGCTATCCCAGCTGATAGACTGGCGCTGCTGCAGCACCCGGCGTTGGCTCAGGAGCGGCCGCTTTCATGCCCTGGACTGGGTTTGTAAGTAGAAAGAAAACTTAGTTGACATCAAGATCCACTTGATTTTTTTATTTTATTTTATTTTTCAGTATGGAGACAGTCCCAAGCAGCTTTCCTGCGGGCAGAGGCCTCCTGCGGACAAGGCTGGCTGCTCCTTTATCAAGAGCAGCCTGGAGCGCTTTGGTCTGTTCGGCTGCCCAGTGCTGCCGCTGACTTTTGCAGCCCAGGGGTTAGAAGCATTTTCTCTTACAGATGTAGGAGCGCCAAATGGGGACCATCCTTTCCCCTTGTTCCTCCCACTCACCGCCCAACTCCCCACCAGGGCTTTCACCCTTTCCCTTTCTTCTGAGAGAGAGGCTTTCCTCTCATCTAATTCTCTTGTGACTTCCACTCCCTTAGTTCTCTCCTTTTCTTCTCCACCTCCACCCAAATTCAGTCCCCTGTCTTCTTGTTTCACTTCCTGTTGTTCACTCACGCCGCAGCCCCAGGAGATGAAGAACGAACTCCTGCCCTAGAGTTTCGGAACCCTCGGTGGGAGCTGCTGCCGAGGTGTCAGCAGAATCATTTCATGTCATTAGCACATGGAAGGGGAAGTTAGATGCCTGTTGCTGGAAGAAGCAGTTTTTGCACACAGTTGGTTGGGCCAAACCAGGCACTTCTTTCCCATTCCACAGACCAGTAGAATGGAATGGAACAAGATGGCATTGATTGATTTTGATCCCCTCCAAGTCTTTCAGAATTCTTTGGAATTTTTACAACTGCCTTTTCTCCGGTTTGTATGACCACTGGTAACATTTTCTTTTGCAGAGAACATTAAGACTCCACTAGTTGCCCAATTTAGGGGTTTCTGTTCTTAGAATTGGGGTTAAATGAGCCATTTGGGGGTAAATAACGTTAGTTGAAGCTTTACCTTTTTACGTATACTTTTACATGTGTAACCGAAAGCCCGAAATCAAAATTAGGAAATGTCATTTTAAAATTGATTTTCTTATTTTATTAGCGTTTCTAGTTCTAGAAACTTTTTACTCAGCTGTTTGCTTGGCTTGTTTAAATGCAGTTCGTTTTTTTCCCCCTAAAAAGAATAACTTCTGTTTCTTTTAAATGAATTATTTAACAATTGGAATTTTTCTATGGACACCTTATAAGGAATGGCAATATATTTAAGTCAAATTTCCACTCTTTCTCTCTTGTTCTTAGAACTAGTTTTTGGTCTCTGCAGTATGTGGCTGTTTTTACCTAGTGTCCAGGGTGAAACATTGACTTAGCTGTCGTATACATTTGTGGTGAAGTGTAGCTTAAGTGATCTGCTTTGCTCACTGCGTAATTATGTTATTTTACTGTTTCTGAAAACCTGACACAAGGCAAATTTACATTACTGTGCTCCTAATTAGCCAATAATCCTTAAGGATTTGAATGATACATACCCAAAGTAATTTCCTTCTTCACTAAATATGAATTTCCTTATGTCAGGTTCCGAAGACAGTACAATGACAGACGGCCCTTGGTGATGACAGAACTCAACATGTCTGTCTCCTGAGTCACACTGCGTTAAAAGCCACATGATGATTTCAGCAGAATCATAAAGTGCATCATAGGAAATCAATAAATCAAGTATGCAGTTGGCTAGGGCCTGCTCAGTTGTTTGTCAGATGGCAACAACCCTCATAGACACTTCTTCCAGTGCTTAAATTAAATCAGCCGTCCTCTCCTTTGCCTCTAATCCACACCCTGCCATATCTGCTTTACACTTTGCATTTGAAACGTGACCATGTCAACCAACTCTGAACCTAGAGGCCTCCACAGGCGGCTCATGGGCACACGAGCGTGGGCATGCGAGCGTATTCACGGCAAAGCCCGACCATGAATCCCTTCACGTCTCAGGACTCTGGTGTCCCCCAACCACTTGTTCCTGGATCTGCAGCCAGTAGACATTGGCTCCTTCACACAGAAACCTGTATTGTTCAGGTCTCCCTTTTTTCTCACACAGCCGTGGGCTTCAGAGAAGGCAGCCTACGTCTTCTGTCTTGTGGATGGGTCAAGGTTGGTCTAAGCCAGTGCTTCCGAAGCTTATTTTGGCCAACTTCCACAGTAAGAAATTCTTCTTGTGTCACAGCTCAGCACACATACATAGGTGGGTGCATGTTTGTGGCTCTCTATGTGGTCTACGCCAATCACGATTGCTCCTAGGTGGGGATTGGTTGAGGCCAGGACACGTGATACATATCTGGCCAATAAGATGCTAAAAAGTTTAAATGACTAACAGACATCAGAGAAGCAATTGTCCCTTTGTTTCATCCCTGCTGGACCCCATCCTGCTGCATAAAATACTGAGAAGGCAGGAATGGATCTGAACTGAAGATGGCAGGGGGCGAAGAGAAAGACAACCTGGATTCTTCATGATGCCACTGAGTGAATCAGCACTTTCACCCCACTACTTCAGGAATTCTTTTTGTGAGATGAAGTTCCCTGTTGTTAGGCCAGTTCAGTGGGAGTTTTCTGTTACTTGCACTCAAGAGCATCCTCATAAACTTCTTCACAATGTCTAACAATTCAACAATTTGAGCTAGGGTGTCTGGTAACTGGCTGATATTGATGGAATAAGGTCATATTCCAATGAAAAGAACACAGTGAACCTGGAACTCTCTTTGTCAAGTTAAGTTGACTGAGCATTTGTGGGTTTAGTGGCCCGTGGGACTGGTTTCAGGACCTGATTCAACAGACCACTGGAATTTGTAATTTGACCTTGTGGTTTTGGCTATTTGTAGGTGACATGGAAGATCCATGACATATAGTCATTTGTAATTTTGCTGTGCCTCACATTTGGATTTTGTATGCCATGAAATGGATTTTGTATGCAATGAATACTTAACTGATGACCGAGCCTAGATAACACACAGCAGCTTTATAACATAGCTTTGTGGTTCTCCTCTTGTCTTTGTGGACTCATTAATTCTTGAAAATGACTCAAACTCATTTTCTCATGATGAATTGTTCTACATACCCCACTGCCCCTTCCTACACCTGACACATGCAAAATTATATTTATTAACGCTGGAATGGAGAGAAAGTGAAGAAAATGGTTCTTCATAGCCAGGCAATGAAACTATGAACAAAGTCAAGAGTGAAATGCCTGGAGGTGGCTCAGCTCTAGTATTAGAATGAGTCCCTCAGAGAATCTATATGGTAATAAGAAAAAGTGACCGATGAAATCGTGAAAGTGTGTGTTTCACTCGATGAAGAAATTACTCACAGATGGGGCCTGAGCGTGGGTGACAGTTGGGAGTGCACACCGTGTCTGGGATTAGACTGTGCACAGCCTACTAGTTAGCTTGTTTCATGTTATATGTGTGATGCCACCTGAAGAGATGGGTTTTGCCAAGGTCTTGACCTGTGTCCCCTGTGATAGCAAAGATCTTCTGAACCTTCCTCATGTGAACATTGTTTGGGTCAGAGGACGGCAAAGTCTTTATCTTTATAAGAGATGGGTTTTGTTCATTGTTAGGAAATTGGGACCATGCTTTTATATTCTACAATCTTGTATACTGTGTCTCAGTATAGGCTTTATGGACTTTCTATCTGGTGTCATATGATTCATTTTTGCTCAGGTACGGTGTTTTTGGTCTTTCAACTTCCGTGGAATGCATGACTGAAACAACAATGATTTGGTATTGTTCAGAAGAGTCAGAAGTTAATGCAGAAGGGAGAAGAATGAGTCCCTTTGGTGATGATCTTGTGGAAATTGAGGAGGTAGACAAAATACTTGAGCAAGGGCCTTTGTCTTAGTTTGCAAGGGCTGCTATGACAAATACCACATGATGGGTTGGCTTCAGAAACTAGAATTTACTGTCTTACAGTTCAGGAGGCCGGAAGTCCAAAATCAAGTTTCAATAGGCCCTGGAATTGGTAGCATTCTGGTTCTGACTTGCTGCAATCTTTGAAGTTTCATGCTTGTGTCTTTGTTTCCAACACATGGAGCTCTGTTCCTTGATCTTGTCTTATGGCTTTCCTGACTGACTTCTACTGACTTCTGGCCTCTATTGACCAACTGCCTCCTCATCTCTCTTTTTATAAGGGCTCCAGTCATATGAGTTAAAATCCACTCTGATCCAACTTGGCCTCATCTGAAAAGGTTCTTCAAAGAGACCATTCACAAATGAGTCCACACCTTAGCTAATAATAACATCTCCAAAAGTCCTATTTATAATGGGTTCCCACCTACAGGACCACAAATTGAGACTCGAGGGTGTCTTTTGTGGGGAACATGATCCAGGCTCCAGCAGCCCTGGTCAGTTATCTGACCCAGGCCTGGGCTCCATGGCTTAGCTTTTGCTCACAGTCAGTGCTGGACGCAGAGGTTGAGCCTTGCTTAGTGACCACAGTGGTAAATGTGGACCCAGGCATTGGCAATGAGAAGTCAGCCTCTAAGTAGGGGAAGGTGGGGGAAGGTAGCTAAAGTTAAAGGCCCTAGCTGGGATAGTGGCAATGGACATGACCTCTTTACTTATAAACTTACCTGTAGGGCAGGTAGGTACATTCAGGTATCCTTTTTATGGACATGATAAGGAGTGTATGGAGGGAGAAGCTAGAGATGGCACCAGTGAGCTCTAGCAAGGAGGAAAGAATAAGAGATCTAGGGAAGAGTCAGGACTCTATAAAGAGAATTTAGAATGAGGCTAAAAACCAATGAAACAGGTTGAAAATTGTTGTGCTGTGGTCTGCTGAAGATGAGAGAGAGAGTTTTTTAAACCAATTTTTTAATGCTTTAATCACATTGAAACTTCAGGGTTTTAGATCTGGAACTTAGCAATCACTTATTAGTAAAGATGTGCAATGCTTTGGTGCTGGGCTCAAGTTAATTAAAGCCATTTAGAAGCTGGGTTTTTAAAAATTTTGAACAGAAAAACCAAAATTACTCCTGATGAAGGTAACTCTGATCTTTGAGGGGTCAAATTGGCTCCCCAAAGTCTGGCTTACCGCTATGAGTTGTGTTGTCATGAGTATTTTTTCTTGCTCGGCCTAACACCTAGACTCTGTGGCCCTGACTCATTCTCTTTGCTTTGTCGGCCTTGGAGGCACTGGCTTGTAAGATGTGTTCAGCTTCTGAAGTTTCCTTCAAGAAGATCAGACACGGACAATTTGAGGTTTGTTGAAAAAATTTTCTCTCACGTCTGCATTTTGAGATCCCTGAGAAAACCCAGGGCACCCCCTGAAGGTGTTAACCCCACCTTAGGCTCATTTGCTTTGGGGAATCTTATTTATTTGTCTTTGAAACTGCATCATCAGAATCCAGAGTAGATGACAGCTGAACAGAAAATGTTTTGTGGGCACGTTGGCCAAAACTTAGAAATTGTGTGTATGATAAAAGCGTGGAAGAGTCAGATTCTGAAGTTTAAAGTATCCCCACCAGGGTTGTCTGAGCTTGTCTTCCTTTTAACCGAAAGGCCTAAGAGCTCAGAGCCCCTGGTGTCCCTGCCCACAGGCCTTCTCCCAGGACTAAATTTAAGTGTCTCCAGGGCAGAAGCGGTTTATGGGTTTTATTTTTTCACATTCCCACAGGTCCTAGAATCTACCCTGTTAGGTGTTCTGTTACAGGTTTGTTACTATGCTAACTGTGGGGATCAACATTGAGGCACATTACTGGTCATTCTGGGATGGTGGCAGGGCCCACAAAAACCCAGACGTCTTGCGCTGTCATCGCCATACCTAAGTTCCAGGCTTGTTCAAGTTTCTAGCACTTCGAAGTGACAACATTGTCCTCAGCAGCCTGGATTTATTGGAGAAGGTTGCAACTTAACTGGATGGAACTTTTAGAATGAAAACTGGCAAAACAATTGCAGTGGAAAGTGAATTGTAATTTGGAGGTCAACTATGCCTAAATATGGTTGGTGTTGTACCTGAACTAGGTAGATGGTAACATTTGCTTCTAAAATGGCTTGCTAAGCAAGAGGGCTCTCAGCATCCCTTGAAAATGCTGTGGCGCTTGCATGGAGCTTCCGAAGGCTTGCACCCTGCAACCCTGGGTTTGGTGTGTGAAATAAGAAGAGTTTAATCTGAAGAGTCCAAGCAGGTGAGTGTGCGTTAGAAAGAAATCTAAACTGTATGAGCTCGACCCTTTGTACAGGGATTATAATTTTTTATTCAAAATATGGGCAGACACCGGGCAAAATGTAATCACTTTTCAGCCCTGCCGTACTGCAGAAGCAGATTAGAAAAGCTCTGTGACGGTAATCATGGAGTGAACTTGAACCACCCCTAATTAAACTGCCTGCATCCCCCAGCATTTTCCTTGTAATGATGTCAAACCGTGTAGCAATTAGTTGCACCTCTATGAATGTAAACACTGTTTGTAAATCATATAAACTTAACCTGGTTTGCTTATTGAAAATCCCCGAAAAAGGAATTAATTAGCTTTGTGTGTTTTGGAATCGCAATTTATGGGATCCGTTTGGAATCTTTCACTGAATAAAATTATCTTTTTTTTTTTCCCTGAGATTCACACAAATGGAATCTCTCTTGCAGGGGATGGCGAGGAAAGATCGAGTGCAATTTACTTAATCTTCATTTTATTTCTGAAAAGACCAGTGGAGGGTGGAATTTAGGACAGGGGTTTACGGAGTCAGCCCAGTTTTAAAATGTTTTTCTCAAGAGGAAGGTATATATCATCTGAAGGTTGCATCTCTCCTGTATTTTCTGCTTCCTCCAGTCAGTGTGGAGTGTTTCAAGCTAATTTGAAGGTGAAGTTTGAGCATCGAAGCAACCTTTATGCGGTCCCTCGTCATCTTGGGAAGAGACCAGCCTCTAGCTCAGGAGCAATTTCCGAGCATAAGGAGAGTGGGCAATTCCAGACAAAGAAATTGAACAAACAAAACAAGCACTCAAGTGTTTTAACTCGGTGATCTTTCCCCAGCTGACGGGGAGCACAAAAGAAAAGAGAGCCAAGTTTAAAATTTAGCATGCCTTTGTTGCAATTTTCTTGCTGAAACCTTGAATCCGGGTGGTGGATGGTTTACCTGAGCCATCAGCTACATAGCACATTTATGGTTATTGTATTTTACAGGTTGATAGATTTTTATATTCTGTCCAAGTCAGGATCTTACACCACCTGGTTTATTATTTAGTAATTTACAGTGCAGTCAGGCATGTTTGGTTTAATGTAGGATAAACTTATAAATCTATTGTTCCTCCAGTTGCCTGGCTTCGTGTGCAATGAACTACAGAGCTGGATGCGTACATACATTTCAGCTCTGCTTTTTTCTTTGATAGGGAAGCAGGCAATAGATAACACAGTGACAGTAGCATCCCAGGGGATGGCAAAATGTGAGAGCAACACCGCACAGGTTAGTAGGTCATTATTGTATGAGCTGTGAACCATTAATGGACTACCCTGCCCAGCTCAATCTGTGTCGGATTATGGCTCTAGGCAGGAGAATTGTTATCTAATAGCTAACTTTGCCTCCTTGCCATTGTCTTATTAGTTCCTCTGATAAAAATGTGCACAGATATATATTAATAGGGGGCCTCATTGGAAAAAGGCACAATCGTGGCTAGTTCCTCATTTCTGGAAACAATGCCTCTATGTTGAATCTGCATGGGCGGCGTAAAGGATTGGTATTCTTTGGCAAATATTTTCAGATGCCATGTAAAACGCGGGCAAACTCAAGGTGCTAACTGATGCTAAAGAACGTGCTATTCATATGTTGTGCTGATGCAGAGATCAATGAAGAAACTGTGAGATGGTAGAAGGAGGGAAGGGAGAAATTTTCCTCTGATTTTGCCCCAGTTCTTCAAACAATAGGAAACTTAACTTGCTTCTTAATTTTTGCAAAATAAAGTTCACCTTTCTTGAAATAATATCAAGAAAGTAATGATTAGGTGGCATGTTACATAACTTTTATTGTGCATAAAATAGACAAGAAAAGCTTATTGTTTTTGTGTGGATGCAGATGAATGCAGGCATTTTTTAGAAGGAGTGCAAAGAATCTCTCATTTTTGAATTATAATTTCATGATGTTTATAGTGCATATTTGGGGCACACAGTAGAATATTTCTGCTGTCTTGGGGGAAATAAAGGTCACTTCATGGTTTGTCTCTTCCTGTTATGCCCGCCAGCCCCTTTGCGTCAGTGTGCAGCTCCAGAGTGCCAAAATGAAACATTCCAAGATGTTGTCCAGGAAATGGGAAGCGCACATGAGTTTAGACCCTAAATCATGACATTTGATCATGCACATTTTTTTGGAAATTCTCTATAATGTTAAGCATATAAAAGGCTCTTGTTAACAAATACTAGAGAAATCCTTTTAACCAGATAGCAAGAAGTAGATTAGCAGAGTTGGCAGGCCAGAGAGGGAGATAGGATGGGAAGAAGCTTTGGAATCCAGCTTTGGTCTGGATTCAGAGGTGGCCAGATGCTGGCGACAGCTCCTTACGACATGGGTGGAGGGAGCTGAGGAGCAGCCGCCACATCTGCTCTTCACCCCCATCTGGCTTGTCACAGTCGACATTTCACAGCGGCAGTGGCAGAAGAGGCTGCTGACGGGGACCACAACTTCAGCCTGCTGAGAATCCTAAGGGCGACACGCGCCTGCAAGGCCTGCTAAAGTGGGCTTTTAATGCCAGTGTTTGATACAGTTTTCTCGTTTAATAAAACACCTATATAATTAAGTACCGAATTAATGCCCGAGTTCCTTCTGATCCAAATGCAGTTACTCACACGGAGTCCATCTATGCCTGCATTGACGGCCGTGTATGTGCAAAGGATTTGAAACATGGCCACAACACCCCCGTGTAATAAGGATAGGCCTTCTGTATCCTCTACCTGACGTGTGACCCAACGCCATGGTATTCTAGGTACGTTCCCTTCGGACTCAACTGCGATTCGAGTTTAATAAATATTCCATATGGTATACTCCAGAAGAACCAGGTGTAATTTAATACCTGAGTGTCATTTTTCCTTTATCTTTATTTTGATATTACTAAGAAAATACCTGTAAGATAAAATGTTTGAAATGCATCGTATTTAATTAGTAATTCCCATTTTCTTTCCTACAGAAAAGCACTCAAGTCATTATAAAAGTTTAATTTATATTCAAAATCTTTCTTTAAATATATGGCAAAGGTGTGAGGGGCACATATCACTTTTTAAATCACCATCTCTTAGGAAGCTTTGTGCCCCTTCAATTCTTGAACAATGGAAATTTTAGGCCTAAAATCTTGGTCCTGGGTAAGAAAGCTAATATGGATTGGAATGTATCAATCATAAGTAAGTTCTAATAAGAGATAAGGCAAAATTGCTACCTGCCCAATGGAATGGCTAATATTAAAAAAGAACTGATGGGGGAATGATCGTAGCTCAAATGGTTTAGCACCTGCTTCCCATGTATGAGATCTCAGTTCCAAACCCCAGTACTTCCTAAAAAAACAAACAAATGGAAAAACCAACCCTCTTTGGGGAGCAGATGTAGCCCAGTGGTTGAGTGCCTGCTTCCCATGTACAAGGTTCTGGGTTCAATCCTTGGTACCTCCTAGAAAAACAAAGAACAAAAAGCTGACAATACCAAGTGTATTAGTCAGCCAAAGGGGTGCTGATGTAAAATACCAGAAATTGGTTGGTTTTTATAAAGGGTATTTATTTGGGGTAGGAGCTTACAGGCCATAAAGCATAAGTTACTTCCCTCACCAAGGTCTATTTTCACGTGTTGGAACAAGATGGCTGCTGATGTCTGCGAAGGTTCAGGCTTCCTGGGTTCCTTTGGGCTCAGCTCCTCTCTTTTCTCTACAAGGTCAGCTGTAGACTATCAGGTGAAGGGCTCTGTCTCTCTCCCTGGGGTTTCTGCCCTGCTTAAGGAGCCCTCTCTATTCCTTTGTGTTTTCCTGGCTCAGGTCCTCTCTTCCCAGGGCTGGCTTCTCTTTCCTCTGCGTGCTGACTTTCTGGGGCTCCAGCTTAAGACTCAGCATCAAACCCTAACATCAAAACTCCAACATCAGAAACCCTCAGCTCTGTCCTTTGCCATGCCTTTTATACCCTAATGATGTGACCCAATCAAAGCCCCAATCATAACTGAATCATGCCCAGGTACAGACCAGATTACAAACATAATCCAGTATCTATTTTTGGAATTCATAACTATATCACACTGCCACACCAATTATTGCCATAGACTTGGAGCAACTGAACTCTCATTCATTGCTGGTGGAAATGAAAAATGGGGCAGCCACTTTGGAAACCAGTGTGGCAGTGCCTTTGCAAATTAAGCATTCAACACGGTCATCCCGCTCCTCGGTATCTATCCAAGAAGATCTATGTGCACACAACGACTTGCATGCAGGTGTTTATAACAGCTTTATTCATAACAGCCTAAACAAAACAAAAAGAAAACCCAAACCCAGATCCAAAACAGCAACACACTGAAAACAGCGAAATGTTCAAGAGGTAGGTGGATAAAACAAGTGCTTGGTATATCCAAACTAAAGAATGCCACTTAGCAATAAAAAAAAAGAAATACTTCATGGATGACTCTCAAAAATCTCATAGTAAGAGAAAGACGCCAGGTAAAAAAGAGAGAATGTGTATTTCATAAGTGTTTATATGAAACCTCTTCTATGAAATTCTAGGAAAGGAAAATTGTCAGAAAGCAGACAATGATTGCCAGGAGCCAACAAAGTAAGAGGGTGGGACATGAGGGAACTTTTGGGGATGATCTCAGAGTATGGTTGCTATGGGACTGTATAAAATCGCCAAACTCATCATATTGTACAGTTAGAATGAGTGGATTCTATTATATATAAATTATACTTCAATAAAGATGGCAAAAGTAGACAAGACAGAATATTTAAAATCAAATTTACCCTTTTCTGAATATGCCATGAAAAGTAGAAACCATCCTGGAAAAGGTATGTGTAAGCATATCTATTGCACCAAGATAAAATTAAAAACCAAAGGAATGGCTGGAGGAAATATTTTAAAACTATGATTCATTTATTTCCTTCATTTTAAAAATAATGCTACCAAAGAAAAGGTGAATCAGTAGAAAATCATCACAGTGCACACTAGGCGACTTGCCAAGTAGAATAAACATCAGTGGGGGAGATAATAATAGCAGTATTTAACATATTTTGAGTATCTACTGTCTTCCAGCACTCACTATCTAAGTGCTTTCTATTTTTTAATTGAGGTTTAACTGACATACAATAAATTGCACATATTTGGTATAGAATTTGATAAGTTTTGACAGATGACTATACCTGTGAAACATCAACAAAACAGAGTGAACATCTTCATCATCCCCCAAGTTTCTTCGTGCCCCTTTGTGATTCTTCCCTCTCTCTCTCTCTCTCGGGCACCTCGTGCCCCTTTGTGATTCTTCCCTCTCTCTCTCTCTCTCTCGGGCACCTCCCTTCTCAGGCAACCACTCACCTATTTTCTATCACTATGTATTACTTTGAACTTGCTAGAGTCCTTTTTTTGTGTGTTTTCTTTCACTCAGCACAATTAGTTTGAGATTTATCCATCTGTACCTAACATTAGTTCATTCCTTTTCTTTTTAAAATCAGTTCATTCCTTTTGATTGCAGAATAGTATTCCATCGAAAGGATACGCCACAATGCATTACCCCATTTATCTCTTGATGGAAATTTGGGTTATTTCCAGTTTTGGTCTATTACAAATAAACTGTTGTGCACATTTGCATACAAGTTTTGATGTGGCCATATGCTTTATTTCTTTTGCCTGCATCATATGGTAGATGTGTGTTTAACATTTGAAGAAACTGTTTTCCAAAGCAGGTGTACCATTTGTACGAGAGTTCTAATTTCTCCCCAGTCTAGCTTTAGTACAGTCAGTCTTTATTTTTGGCCATTCTAATAGGTACTTCCCCTAATGACTAAAGATGTAGAACATCTTTTCATGTGCTTATTTGTCAAATATCTATCCTCTTTGGTGAAATTTCTGTTCAAGTCTCTCATTTTTTATTGAGTTGTTTGTTTTCTTATTGATTTTGCGAGTTCTTTGCATATTCTGGATACAAATCTTCTATCAGATAAATGCCTTGCAAATATTTTCTCCAAGTCTGTGGCTTGTCTTAGGTAGAGCAAAACTTTTAAATACTAAGTTCAATTTCTCAAAATTTTTTTGTTCATACTTTGGTGCAGTGTTTAAAAAACCTTGGCCTAAATCAAGGTCATGGAAATATTATCCCCTGTTTTCTTCTAGAAGTTTTATGTTTTTTTTTTTTAATTGCATTTAGGTATTTTTTTTCCATTTTGATTTAATTTTGTAAATGGAGAGAGGAAAGAGACTAAATTCATTTGTTTTCTTATGAACATCCAGTTGTTCCACTGTCATTTGTTGAAAAGATTATCTTTTTGCATTGAATTGCCTTTGTATAAGTGTCAAAAATTAGTTGTCCATGTGCATATGGATCCATTTCTAGACTGCTACTCTGTGGCATTTATCTACTTGTCAGTATTTAGGCCAATATCACACTGCCTTAATTACTGTAACTTCATAGTAACTCTTCAGATCAGGTAATGGTAGTCCTCCAACTTTGTTCTTTTCCTGAGCTTTTTCTTGGTTTTTCTATATCTTTTGCATTTTCATATCAATTTTAATATCAGCTTGTTGATTTCTCCAAAAAAGCTTGTAGGGTCTGCATTAAATCTTTAGATTTATTTAAAGACAATTGACTTCTTAACAGCATTGAATCTTCAAACTCATGAATAGAGTTAAGTCCATTTATTTATATCTTTAATTTCTCTAAGTATGTTTGGTAGTCTTCCGTATACAGGTCTTGCACATCTTATGTGAGATTTATCTCTAAATGCTTCATATACTTTGATACTATTGTAAATAGTATTTTTTAAATTAAAATTTTGGATTGTTTATTGCAAGTATAGAAATGCAATTGAGTTTTCTTTATTGATCTTGTATCCTGCAACCTTGCTAAACTCACTTATCAACTCTAGTAGCTTTTTGGTATAATCTCTCAAACTTTCTACATAGGTGACTGTCTTAGTTTGCTAGGATTGCTCTAACAAAGTACCACACTCTGGGTGACTTAAATTCATTTTGTCAGTTCGGAAAAGCTGCAAGTCTGAAACCAAGGTGTCAGGAAAGCCATGCTGCCTCTAAGTCTGTGGGTTGTGGGGGTGGCTTGCTATCAATCTACAGCATAACTCAGTTTCTGCTGGTGTCACATGACCATCTTCTCCCTTTGTCTGGGTCCAGGTAGACTCTGCTTATAAGGACACTAGTCATATTGGATGAGGGAGCACCCTAATCCACTCAACATCCAATAACATCTTCAAATATCCTACGTGCAAATAGGATCACATTCATGAGACTGGGGATTAGGACTTGAACATAATTTTGGGGGGAACACAATTCAGTCCATAACCTGGGTGCTATATATCTATCTATCTATCTGTCTGTCTGTCTGTCTACCTACCTACCTATCACCTATCTATATTATCTATCTATCTATCTTTCTCTCTCTCTGTCTGTCTACCTACCTACCTATCTATATTATCTATCTATCTATCTATCTATCTATCTATCTATCTATCTATCTATCTATCTCTCTCTCTCTATCTACCTACCTATCACCTATCTATATTATCTATCGATCTATCTACCTACCTACCTACGTATCACCTATCTATATTATATTATCTATCTATCTATCTATCTATCTATCTATCTATCTATCTAATTTTCTATCATCTACCTATATTATCTATCATCTCTCTATATTATCTATCATCTATCTAATCTATATTATTTATCTATCTTATCATCTATCTATCTAATCCATCTATCTCTCTTGCCTTACTTCTCTGGATAGACCCTCTAGTCCAATGCGGAATAGCAGTAGTGAGAGCAAGTGTCCACGTCTTATTCTTGATCATAAGGGGAAGCCAATTCAGCCTTGCACCATTAAGTATGTTGTTAGCTGTCCATTTTTCATAGATGCTCTTTATTGGGTTTAGGAAGTTCTGTTTTATTCCTCCTTTGCTGAGACTTTAAGATCAGCAATGTATGTTCGATTATGTCAAGTTCTTTTTCTGAGTTTCTTGGGACAACTGTGTGTTTTCTTCTCCTGTGTGATTTGTTTATATGGTGGGGCCTATTGATGTTTTAATGTTGGACCATCCCTGAATTCATGGGATGAATGTATTATCCATTTTGTGTAAGTGCTAAACATTGACTAAGCATTGACTATTTCAGTTGATTTCATAGCAATTCCAGGTGGTGTAAATAGTGTTTTTTATTCCTATTTCTCATATGAACCAATTGGGGCACAGATGACTTTGTCCCTTGACCAATTAGTTAGAGCTTGGATAGATTTCAAGCTGATCTAACTAACCAAAAGCCTGACCTCAAGTAGAAATGCAAACTGGAATATCAGTGACAAAATTTCACCTAGCTGCATGACAATGATTAAATATAGTAAAAATATTTACTGCGAGTAAGGGAGTAGATAAAGCTGTACTTATAAACTGCTGGTAGAATTGATACAAGCATGGCTGTGTCCCAATTAAACTTTCTTTACAAAAACAGGTGGTACCTGGATTGTGGGCTGTAGTTTGCAGACCCCATATTTAGCTCATTGTTTGGGCCATGGAGATATAACCCAAAATCCAATTCCAAATGGATCCACTAGCAGAGTGGCACTGAGGCCACCAGGAAGTCACCCAAATGAGCCTCATTGGCACCTGGCTTTGAATCTACCCAGTAAGGTTCTTTCAAAGCAGCTCTTGCAGATTCACACCTGTTCACAGCAGCAGAGAGCTCACTGTTTACAACTGATAGCATTGTGAATTTCCACATTTCCTTTTCTATTCCCTGGGATTTTTTTCCTTCCTTGTATTTGCAGTGTGGAAAATGTTTCTTCCTTTTTTTCTTTCACTTTCCAATTTTCCAGGTAGCACTTTGCTTCCATTATGTTCATATTCTCTCTCATATGTATTTTGGTTTGAAGAATTAATATTTTTATAGCAGGTGAAGGCGGTTCAGTTAGACAACTGTGTAAGCCTGAACTCATCTCCTGTTCACAGCTAATTTCCTTTGAGAATCTCACATTTCCCTTATCTCTGGAGCCATGAAACCATGTCTTTGTAAAATGTTCACACATGCTGAGAAAAAGGAAGTTTTAGACATGGCATGTATGTTTGATTTTTAGGTGTTTTAATTCTTTTGTTTCAGAGAATCATCTGGTCTGTGGAAAAGTAGGTTAGCACATTTTAATACTGTGAAAAATATGTTTTTCAATAGTAGACACTTCCTAAAAGACTAAATTTTCCAGGTAATTCCTTTTTATCAGTTTTTGGTGTCCAAATTTCCAAACTTTGATTCACATCTTGGATTAAAGCATTCTTTAATAATGAGACAAAGCAGATTATCTAGAACCAAAAAGAGCAAAGACTACTGACTAAGAGGAAATTTCCAGCATAACTCCAGGGGCTCCAGGCTCAGCTGGCCGCCTACAGGCCTCTTTGCCCCCCTCAGCGTGCTCCCACCGTCCCAGCACCTCTCTGTCCACCGTTCATTTGTCTCCATTTTTGAGTGTACAACTTTACCTATTGCTGGATCAAAGACAAATTCAAGGGCAGGACATGCATCTTATTATTCTCATTTTTCTTTGCCCCTGAACTGAATGTGCATAGTAGGACCTCAGTGACTGCCTGTGCCACAGGCACTGGCAATACGAATTTGAATGAATCTGCAGGGCATGGCTCACACGTGCCTTTCAGCTCTACAGAGCATCCCTGAGAAACTCCTCGCCTTTAAAGGGTGCAGAAGTACCAAGATCACCGCAAGTGCCTTGTCTTGGTCTTCCAGGGCTCCTGCGGCACAACATCATAGACTGGTCAGGTTGGCAGGACACAGAGCAGTCCACAAAACCCCGCCCTGGGCTTACCTTCACAGGTGCTGTCCTGGGAGCTGGTTGCTTGGGGGAAGAACTCCAGGCTTTGTTTGTTTTTTAATGCTCTGGTTGCAAAAGCAGATAACATACCGGGGGGGAAAAGGGGCCAGCTCAGAGCGTGGAGATTGAGGCTGCCTTCAGCATAACAACAGGGAATACTCACTTGCCCAGTTCAGATACAGGCCCTTGAAGTTTTTACTGCCTGCTAAAAAGTTCTCTAAATAAAGACCCTTTTGTTTAACAGTCTTCATAAAAATGAGATAACTTCAGGTGGACTAAATTAGTCCATTCAATGAATGGATTAGGTTTTCTGAACTCTTTGATCATAAATTTCCATTGAGCATGTACCTTCAGTATGGATATATTTAATTTTTTATCAATTATATACATGTGCTATAGCACTAATATATTATTTATGCTTTCAAATAAGTGTAAAATATTAATTGAAATGCCGTAACACAGAGAACTTTGATTTATTTGTGTGCCCTACTCTGGAGAACAGTGGCCAAGGAGCTCCTCCACACCGTGATGACCCCGGATTTGGCCAGGACTTTGAGGGAGGGGATTTGGCTCCCTCATGGCTCTTACAGGATCAGGTAGACCAGCGTGGACCAGCGATGACAGAGGCCCCCCGGGAGCACACCTGCTCACACGGAGGGCTGCATTTGCCATTCAACAGTGTCCTGGGCCCATGTGGCTCTGGGAATGACCTATGTTGTCTGTGCAAAGAGCCCTGTGGTCAAAACATGGCCCAGTTTGGCTCATATTATAAATTTATCTACTTACATAGGATTTTGGAGATACCAGGGACAAATTTTCATAGCAGATCATTTTAATTGCACTATAGGAATTAGCTTCTTCATGGAATCCTATGCTTAATCCTTTTGTGAAGGACCCTTTTGAAAGCAATCTGCCACTCCTCTTATCTGACTGTCTTGCAATCCCTGACCTTTTGCTTTTTTTTGATTGTGGTAAAGTGCACATAATATAAAATTTATTTTAAACATTTTAAAGTGGACAATTCTGTGACATTAAGTTTGTTAACACTGTTGTTTAACTTTCACCACCATCTACCTCCAGAACATTTTCATCATCCCACACAGAAACTTCTATCCATTAAGCAATATCTTCTAATTCTCACCGCCCCGTTCCCCAGCCCCTGGTAACTGTTATTCTGCTTTCTTCTCTATGAATTTTCTTATTCTTGTATTTCATATAAGAGAAATCATACATATGTCCTTCTGTGTTGTGCTTACTTCACTCAACATGATGTCTTCAAGACTCACCCATGTTGTAGCATGTATCAGAACTTTATTTCTTTTTATGCATGACTAATATTCCTTTGTATGGGTAGACCACATTTTGTTTATCCATTCATCAGCTGATGGACACCTGGATTGTTTCCACCTTTTGGCTATTTGAATAATTCTGCGATGAATATCGGTATACAAATATCTGTGTGAGTCCCTACTTTCAGTTCTTTCGTGTAAATACCTGGAATTGGGATTCCTGGGTCATATGGTAGTTCTATGTTTAACTTTTCTGAGGAACCACAAAACCGTTTCCCACAGCAGTTGCATCATTTTGCATCCCCACCAAAAATACACAAGAGTTCTTATTTCTCCATCTCCTCTCCTTTATTTGTTATTTTCTGTATTGTTATTTTCTGTGAAGTTGTATCTCATCGTAGTCTTGATTTGCATTTCTCTGATTGCTAATGATGTTGATCATCATTTCATGTGCTTATTGGCCATTGGCATTTCTTCTTTGGAGAAATGTCCATTCAAATTCTTTGCTTATTTTTAATTTTTTTTTTTTGCCTTTTGTGGTTGAGTTGTAGGAGTTCTTCATATAATCTGGATATTAAACCATTACAAAGATATATGATTTCTAAACAGTTTCTCCTATTCTATAGGTTGTCCTTGATACTGCCATTTTAAGAACAAATGTTTCTATTTTGCTGAAGCCTAATTTACCCATTTTTCCTTTTGTTCCTCATGCTTTTGTTATAAAATCTAAGAATCTATTGCCTTAAAAGATTCTGAAGATATCTCCTTATGTTTTATTTTAAGAGTTTTATCATTTTAGCTCTTATATAAGGTAGTCTTGACCATTTTGAAATAAGTTTTGTATATGGGGAGAGTGTGATCCAAATCCATCCTTTGCATGTGGATTTTCATTTGTTCCAAGATGGTTTGTTGAAGAGACTATTCTTTCGTAATTTAAAGAACTTGGTGCCCTTCTTGAAAATCAGCTGGTCATACATGTGAAGGTTTATTTCTCTGATGGGGATTGCATTGAATTTTTAGACCACTTTAGGGACTATTGATGTCTTAACAATGATAAGTCTTCCAACCCATGAACACAGGATGTCTTGCCATTTTTTTATGTCTTCTTTAATTTCCTTTGGAAAGGCTTTGTAATTTTCAGTGTTCAAGTATTGCAGATTGAGCCGTGCCCTCCACAAAAGGCATATTCAGGTCCCAAAACTTGATCCTGTAGGTGTGAACCTGTTTGTAAATGGGACCATTGAAGATATTATTAGTTTAGGTGTGCCCCAACTGAATGAGGGGGGACCTCAACCCAGTACGGCTAAAGTCCTTACAGGCAAAGGAAACTGAATGTGGCAAGAGAGGAGCCATGGGGAGCAGCAAGAAGCTGGAAATCAGCAGAACCTGGAAGAGAAGGAGAAGACTTCACTATGTGGTAGAAAAGCCATGGAACCCAGCCAAAGATCACTGACCAGCTGGAGGATACAGACCCCAGGAGGGAGCAAGCCTTCTAGCCTTTGAAACCATGAGCCAGTAAAACTCCTGTGGCTGAATCAACTCATTGTATGGTATTTGTGTTAGCAACAAAGAACTAATATATATCTTTTACCTTGTCGATTAAATTTATTCCTGTGTATTTTATTCTTTTAGAATTTATTATAAATGGAATTGTTTTCTAAATTTACTTTTCAGATTTTTCATTACTGGTGTGTAGAAACACAACTGACTTTTGCATGTTGGTCTTGTACCTTGCAACTTTGCTGATTTCATTTGTTAGCTCAAGTAGCTTTGTTGTGGATTATTTTGGATTTTCTATATATAAGAACACACCATCTTTGAATATAGGTAGTTTTACTTCTTCTTTTTCAATTTGGATGTCTTTTATTAATTTTTCTTGCCTGATTGTTCTGGCTGGAACTTCCAGTTCAACGTTGAATAACTGTGGTGACAGTGAGCATCCTTGTCTTGTTTCTGATCTTAGAGGAATATCTTTACAGTCTTTCACCACTGAATATGAAGTTAGTTGTGGATATTTCATCAATTCCCTTTATCGTGTTGAGAACATCCCCTTCTATTGCTAGTTTTCTGACTGCTTTTGTCATGAAAGGGTACTGGATCTTATCAAATGCCTTTTCTGCATCAATTGAGATGATCACATTTTAATTCCCTCTTCATTCTATTAATGTCCTGTATTATATTAATCCATTTTCTCATGTTAAACCGCCCTTCATTTCTTGGAATAAATCATACTTGGTCAAGGTGTATAATCATTTTAATATACTGTTGCATTCAGTTTGCCAGTATTTTGTTGAGGATTCTTTCATCTATAGTTTTAAGGGATATTGGTCTTCTTTTATTTTGCTCTCTTTATCTGGCACTTGTATCAGGGTAATGCTGACTTCATATAATGTGTATAAAGTAAAGTGAACCTCTTCTACTTTTTGGAAAATTTTAAGAAGGATTGGTGTTAATTCTTGTTTAAATGTTTGCTAGAGTTCATCTGTGAAACCCCGTCTAGTCCTGGACTTTTCTTTTTTGAGAAGCTTTTGATTACTGATTCATCTCTTGCATGTTATGGATTTGTTGAGACCAGTTTATACAATTTGTATGTTTCTAGGAATTTGTCCATTTCACCTAGTTATCTAATTTGTTGTTGTATAATTGTTCATAATGCCCTCTTATAATCCTTTTTATTTCTGTGGGGTTGGTAGTAATGTCTCCACTTTCATTCTTGATTTTAGTTATTTGTGCTTTTCTTTCTTTGTCAGTCTGACTATAAGTTTATCAATTTTATTGATCTTTTCAAAGAACTGCTTTTTATTTCATTGATTCATTCTATTGCTTTTCTATTATCTATTTCATTTATTTCTACTCTAATTTTTATTATTTCCTTTCTTTTTCTAACTTTGGGTTCAGTTTGCTTTTGTTTTTCTATTTCTGCTAGTTATGAAGTTAGGTTCTTCATTTGTGATATTTCTTTTTTAATGTAAGCATTTACAGCTATGAATTTCCCTCTGAACACTGTCCTGAACACCCTCTGGACCTGCAGTCCATAAGGTCTGGTATGTTTGGTGTATTTCCATTTTTGTGAGCTTTAATTTAATTTGTTTCTAAGTATTTTCTAATTTCCCTTGTGATTTTTCTTCTTTGACACATTTGTTGTTTAAAAGTATATTGTTTAATTTCCACATATTTGTACATTTTCCAGTTTTACTTCTGTTATTATTGTCTAGTTTCTTTGCATTGTGGCAGGAGAAGATATCTTTTTTAAGTCCATTGAGTTTAGATTTGCCACTCAACATGTTGTCTCTCTCAATCTCTCCACGCACACGTGAAAAGAATATGTATTCTGTTTTTGTTGGATGGTGGGCCCTACCTGTGCTCATAAGATGTAATTGAGTTAAGTGTTGTTCAGGCCCTCTATTTCCTTACTGATCTCTGCTTAGGTGTTCTATTAATTATGGAAAGCGATCTATTGAAGTCTCCAACTATTATTGTAGAACCATCTATGTCTCCTTTCAATTCTGCCAGTTTTTGTTTCATATATTTTGGATTTCTGTTGCTAGATGCCTATACGTTTATTGTCATTGTATCTTCTTGCTGGATTGACTCTTTCATCAATATGTGCATTTTCATGTCTTCTTTAGATTTGGGAAGTTTTCTGCCATTATTTCCTCCAATCATTTTTTGGGCTCTTCCTCTCTCTCATCCCTGTGGGACTCCTGTCGTGTGTGTTGGTGTGCTTGATGGTGCTCCACGGGTCTCAGGCTCTGCTCATTCTTCCTCACTCTTTTTTTTCTTTCTGCACTTCACACTGGATCATTTCAGTTGTTCTCTTGTCCTATCTTTGGACTGCTCAAGTCTACTGTTGAAAGTTTCTAGGGAGTTTTTCACTTTAATTATTATACTTTCTAGCCCCAGAATTTCTGTTTGGTTCCTTTTAAAGTAATTTCTCTCTTTTTATTTTGTTCAGACACTTTTTCCTAACTTCCTTTAGTTGTTTTTCCATGGTTTCCTTAAGCCCACTGAACATGTTTAAGACAGTTGATTTGAAGTCTCAGGGAAGGTGTATGTCAAATTATTTTGCTTGTGAGAGCTGGAGCTGTCAGTTTGTGACTCTTCCAAACTATTTTTGCTTCCTAATAGGGAAGCAAGAAAGGAAAGAAAGAAAGAAAGAAAAAGAAAGAAAGAAAGAAGGAAAGAAAGAAAGAAAGAAAGAAGGAAAGAAGGAAATAGAGAAAGAGGAAGAGAAAGAAAGGGGGGGGAGAGAGAGCGAGAGAGAGAGCGCTCATTTCTGTGACCCTCTGCCATTCCTCCTGTGTGTGAAACAATGGCTTCTTTCCTTGCCCCCGCCACCCTTCCACTGTGATCAGAAGGAGTACTCAAAAGCAGCGGTCGGCAACCAGGCCATACACACACAGATTTAACGGAGGACAGTGCTCTTTTTGTCCATCCTGGCACCAGTAAGCTGTACCAGAAGCCGGGGCTGCAGGCCCCAAGCTGCCCGCCACGTGGTTGGGGAGTGGGGGCTGGTAGTGCTACCTGGGAGGTGAAATTCATCAATATTTGCTGCAATTTACCAGCCCCTTCTTCCAGCTCTAACCTGGATGCCATTAGACTCCAGAGCTCCAAAACAGTTGGTTCTTACAGTTCCAGCCAGTTGAATAGTTGTTTTGGTGAAGGATCTGGTTTCTAGATTTTCCTACTTCCCGTTGACCCATAATCCTCCTCAAATCCCTGACTTCTGAAGGTAAAATGGTAAGATTAATGGCAGAGAAGGCAAGATCATGATTTCTCAGATTTTTGGAGAGACTTCCTACCATCCTTTTACCCAGTAGGGAAGGACTGACTAGCATCCCGTTATCTCCCTTTTGTCAATGAGGCAAGTAACAACAGCAGATAGCCTCCTTTCCTCTCATTCACAGACCAGGTACTCGGAATGCAAACAAACTGTGGGGAGCGCTGGGCTAGGGGTCTGCTGGAGCAGTGACTGCTCCTCTCCATCAGCCGTGGGGAGACTGTGAGATTCAGAGCCTCCTTGAGTCAGGGGCTTCCCCCCCACCATCTTTGCCTTCCTTGAGCCCACCCATCCCGAATTCCCCTCTGTTCCCCCACCCCACTCTCCAATGTCTGTATTATTATTGTTGTTGTTGTTACTATTATTGTCGTTGCTGTTG